>NC_039359.1:44387041-44698568 GCF_003573695.1 Papaver somniferum
ATAGCACACACATTTGTCAGGAAGTGTAAGAATGACACGTGACCCTCGGTAAACGTCACCTGCAACATGCAAGATTTGTTGAGGATAACAACAATTACTTGAACTTCTTAAAGCACACGCCAATATATAAATATAGCTTCAAGAAACAATAGGTACCTTAATTGGAGACAGGTCGTAAAAAAAGAAAACTCCAGGAATAGACCGAGACTGACCATATCCAGCGCCCCTAAAGTGCTCCGTTACCGAAAACTGTGTAAACCAGTGAAGTGCATTTTCATCAACCACCAAATAAAACACAATTCAGAGACATACATAATGAAACTTCAAAGTAATCACTGTTACCTGATTTGACTGGATGGTGTGACCACTTATATCAGTGTATACAGTAGGAACCACCTGAAAAACAAACAGAAAACCTGAAAGTCTCAGTTCCGGACAAACAATTTTCTTTGTCAAGAATTTAATTATAATAATCCTACACTACTTCCCGAAGCTACTGCTAATCAGCAACTCTTTCCAATAGTAGTTCAAAACACAAATTGCACACGTTTTCATAACTGAGTTTTCAAAGACCAACCAAGATCCGTAAACAAAATAAATGAAGAGGTGAAGTCATTATGAATACCAACCTTAATGAAATACTGATACATTCCATTCGGCACTTCTTGCATCCATTGCACCCTGAAAGATAGTGTCAGCGGGGAAGAGCAAAAAAATGCATACAACGTTCACATAACCCATCAAGATATAGGATAACAATTTCATTTATCAAAAGCATTAGGAAGATGGGGTAAAGACAATTACCCATCAAGAGGATTCATAGCTCCAGGGAAGTACTCTCCAAAAGACAATTTGTTGATTTTGTGACTTATCTAGTTACACCCAAATAACTTATAAGACAAATGCTTCAATAGATATGACAAAGTTGATATGAAAATAGAGAAGATATAAACAATTTTCTGTTCACAACTTACATTGTAACTGTCCTTCTGGAAAGCCAGCAAATCTTGCACATGGACATTTGACTGATGGAAGCTTTTCCCAGGAGCAAAGTGAAAATTCCCGGCTACTTTATTTACTTCCAAGAACCCATAAATATTGCATCCTTCACCTTCTTCATCTTTTATCTGCTGGAAGAAACCTTCTCTTTTGCACTACATAAATATCAAAAGTTGGGAGAAGTTCAGAAATACTCAATGAGGTCATGGGTTCAACTATATATGTACTAAAACAAAGATATCCAGGAGCCACACATTGCACAAGTTGACATGAATGCAAGTAATCTATATTTATTGAACCCCTTGACAAAATAGTTATTGAACCTTTTGACAAAGAGAATAGACGCATCTTTTTAAACTGGACAGTAATCTCTTACAAATAGCAAACTAAATGGTAGTTATCTTATTAAAATGTCACTTTAGCTTTAACACGTCAATTGTGCATAACTTAATTATTCGTCAGTATGTAATTAGGATATTATAATACTTCGTCGAGTAGTGGAAACAGAAAAGAAGTTCAACCAGACAAACCTGGTCAATTAATTCAGGATTGCCGAGGCCCCAACCTTTCTTCCTGTATGCTTCACGGACTTCTTCACATGAGTTGCAACAATCTTCGTCTGACTGCAAAAGGAATGAAGTACTCAGATGCTTAAGATTAACACAACAAACATGCTTAGTTTTGTTAATGTATTTTATGTTGAAATGCAAGCATCATTAGCTCAGCAGTAACACTAAAGGGAGCCATTAATAGTCAGTAAATAAAGAAGAAAAAGGCTCCCAGATGATCAAACAAAAGCTTTTCAAATGGACATAGAGTAAACAATAACTTTATGTATGATAATGCAGAGAAGCCATTTCCTTTGTTTTATTAAGTCCAGCAAGAAAGCCAACACCAGATCTTATGCAAGGATACTTTACACAAGTATCATGTCACGAGATTAAAAACATTCCGCGACACTATTGACATTTTAGTTATTGCCACCAAATTTGCCCAAGATGTACATACAGTGGACACGGAAATCGTTGCCGCTATTATCTTTTTCAGGTTCACGAATTACAAAATTCAACAGCTGTATAATCAGATTTATTACTTTTATAAGTGCAAGCTTAAATGTTTCTAACTTTCATGATAAAAGACAGCTATATATCTATATTCAAAAGAAAACAGTAAGCATACCACTTCTGCTCCATAGCATGAACCACAATATGTTTCATTGTGTTCCAGCCTGCCGCCATGTCTTTGTAAAGGCTTTTCAATCTGTACGAAACAACAAAAAGAAACAGTTTGTATCAAAAGAAGATTGAAGATGCAACCTCTTGCAAAGGTTTAAACAAATGGTCTAGCTTATAAGATTGAATTCGTAAACAATGCACTTGTAATTTTGCAACATCAGCAAAGGGCAATAATTTCAAAAGCAAAGAAAAATTCAACCAGTGGACAAACACAGTTGATCTAGAAGAATGCCGAAGCAAAACATTTATAAATTCTATCCCTCACGAACAACATGGCAAACCAACAATCAATGTTCAGATTAGATGGTGTCATCGTGACCACACCAGAGAAGTAATGTGCTTCACAATATATGAACAACCATAGCAGTAGATTTATCTTTTTGCAAGGACAAATCTGGACCGTCACTATCTAGGCTAACTTAGCCATACTCTGTTCTATGATATAGACAAACGAACACTAAACTTACATGAAAGAGAAAAAGTTCACATCTTTTATATACAAATAATGACCTAACTATACTTAAGAAGTTGTACAATCTTCTCTTTCTAAATAGAGATGAAAGGGCTGAGAAATAGATTAACCTTTGGAGCACCAATTCCATCTTGCCTGGACTCGATAACATTGCCATGTGAATCTATTCTTTTCTTAATTATATCATGTCTCTGCAATAGAAATAAGAATAAGAAACATATATAAGAAAAACAGCAGAACGCATACTTGATCTTGAAAGGTTTAGAAATATGATCCCTCTACTAAAAGAGGTAATCATTAAGTTAATGGATACATACTATATCGAGATGTTGCTCTCCACTAATATCCATCGCGTCAACACTGAGCATGGAACATGCCAAGGAAGGAAAAGTAACATCGAACTGCATTTTCAGAAAGAGAAATAAAATGGGAAACAGATCAATTTATGATGCTAAATGTACTACGTAAAGTGATCCAAACGAAGTATATATCAAAGCGTTCGGTTGCAAAAACAACCCACTAGAAACTACTGAAGCAAGTTTTTATAAAAACAAGCCTTAATTTAGGTAGACGTCTGACAACCCAAGTGGAAAAATATTGTTACATTGATACGAAGAGTTTCTCCTCTGGATGTATCTACAACAAGCTTTGTTTCAGCAGTTGCTCTGAGATATAATCCTGCAATCCATTGGTAGTATAGTAGGTTAGATAACAAAAATTTCAGGAAAAAATCAAGTCTGCTATGTGAAGTGCCGTCAAAAACAAGAAATCTCCAAGGATAGAAAGATTAAATGGTGAAGGAAAAGAATACGCTCACCAACAAGGAATGTGTTTCTTGCCCACCCATTCTAAATGACAACTCCTATGTTTACCATAACAATTCCAGTCAAGATTGTCCAATTTCACACTTAACCATCCATACGTCCCACAAACCTATTTCTTGTCTTTCCTACTTCAATGAATCAAGCCCTAAACATAAGAAAAGATAATTCCCATTTGGGTACGTCAAATTGACACTTTCTTTCCCCTAAAACTAATGTTTTTCTGCTGTTGTTTTGTTTAATTTGGATGCAATTCATAGTCTTTATGTCATTTTCTCGGAAGTGAAGAATATTCCCCAACAAAACAGAAGAAATTACTGCTACCCATAGAAACTAAAACTAGTATAAAAAATACATTAAATTGACCACATAGTAATAAAGATTGATGAATAAAACGAAACCCTAAATTAGAAGGGAAAGTAAAAACAACAACAAGAAGAAGAAAGAACCCTAAAAAAGAAAAAGAAAAAGAAACGATACGTACTTAGCTCGGAGAGGAATAACAAGAGCATAACAACGGAGGAAACAAGGGTAATAACACCACCAGAAAGAGTTGTACTGTAGAAATCCTCATTTATTTTTGGGTGTGCATCTAATTTTCTTAGCTTCGAAAACATCTTTTCAAGAGAGAAAATACCCAAAGAGAAGACAAACAATATACAGAGAGAAAGAGAAGGAGAGAGATTGAATTGGTTTCTTCTCTCTTCTCTTCTCTCTCAAAAGAAGCTTCTTTCTTTGTCTAGATTTCTTTCTTGGTTTCTTTCTTTGTTTCTGGGATTAATTTATTTGTCTGTTAATGGGTGAATGCTGTTTCTGTTCTGTATTTGGTTCTATGGTTGTTGATCTGTAAAATTAAGGTTCATCAATATAGGAAAGTGAGAAAGAAAATAACGTTTGGGCCGTGTGTTTCTCCTGTATTTTCGGGTAGTGTTATAATGCAAGATTTTTCGGAGTAAAATGACGAGAATCCACTTGTGATCGGCTGTGACTTAACAGTAGTCAAAGTACCAGTCTCCCCATGTCCTACGAGACAAAATGACGGCTGCTTTGATTTTGTAGGCTTCTTCTCGGCGTGTGTTTAGGACTCTTTTCTTCTTGGGGCGTTTTCTTTTGGTGGTAAATGTTACATGGTCTTCTTCTATCCATTTGATTATTTCAGTTGGATAATTACTTAAGAAATAAAAGTTACTGTCTTCTATTCTAGCATTTTTTGTTAAGGAATGAGCTACGTTGTTTCCCTGCCTATTAACTAACTTACAAAACCATAATTTATTATTCGAAAAATTGTTTTTAATTGCAGAAACTAAGCCTTGATTGAACCAGTGAACTTGCAACTCGTGAGAGTTAATAGACATCGCAACATTATCACAATCCAGCTCAAAAACGACTTGAATGTATCCCAGTTCTTCAATCCACTCCACAGCTTTCTCCAGAGCTTTGCATTCAAAGTATTCAGCTCCGAATTCCGCATCCACCTCCTCTTCCAGCTTGAATCCTTTAACTCCTAAGCATTTCCCTCCAAAATCGCGAACGACTAGGCCAATACTACCTTTTTGGTGTCAGATTTATATGAAGCATTCAAATTAATCTTTACGAATTCCTTGTCGGGTGGTAACCATTGTTTGATCAGGATAGCATAATTTGTTTTTGTGTTACTAGTTGAAGTAGTAAGATTGCATTGCTGAATTAAATTATGTATCTTGATTATTGTGCCATGTGGATTAGGTTTAGTGTTCTGAAACACCAAGATACATCTATCTTTCCAAATATGCCAAACCGCTCACATTATATGCAAATATTTCTTTCATGATCCATAAAACTATCATTCAAGTGCATATCATTAGATGTAAACCAAGTTTTAACCCAATTATGAAAAGTAGTAAAGTTATGTATAATGGCAGAGATATTCACATCCATACCCATCCAAATAGCTCTGGCAAAAGTACATTCCATAAACAAATGATTAACAGTTTCTATACTATTCTTGCAGAAACTAGAATGCAACTCGATATCTTGTTTGTATCTAGAAATTTTATCTCTAGTGGGCACTATATCTTTCAGACATTTCCAAACAAACAATTGAACTCTGTGAGGGGCTCTAACATGCCAAAGGTTTTTCCACACATCGCTAGGAATAAAGTCCCTATGAACATGATCATTGATATAGTTGCTGCAAATAGTATTATAAGCATTTTTGACTGAAAACTTTCCTTTTCTATCAGGTTTCCATAAAAGGGAATCCTCACCAGAAGGAGGTATTTCATATTGAGAATAGCTTTAGCAGTATCCGGAGAGAATAAAGAGTTAATGAGATCAATATTCCAAACTCTAGTGTCAGGTAGAAACAAATCACATACAAGATTATAAGAAAACAGGCTATAAAATCCAGTAACTGGAACATGTGGGCTATTATAACCAATAACCCAGCAATCTAACCAGATGTTAATTTTAGTACCACACCTAACTGCCCACATAGAGTGAAGTTGGACTATTTCAAGACCATAATAAATACTTCTCCAGAGCCAAGAGCACTTATCCTTGATTTTTTATAAATGAAGAATACTACCATATCTGCCATATTTAGCTCTAACAATTTTCATCCAAAGGGCATCCTCATCACTACAAGCTTTCCGAGCAAGTTTAGTAAGTAATGCCGTGTTAAAATGTTCAAGATTTCTAAAACCTAACCCCCCTAAGGCTTTAGGAATACTAAGTATATCCCAACCAATAAAATTGATACCTCTATTGTTTTTATGACCCCACTAGAATTGTCTCTGAATTGTGTTCATTTGACTAATCATGATTTCAGGAAATCTAAAACTCCCCATTTGATGTGATGGAAATACATTAAGAACATGTTTAACCATAATGGACCTAGCAGAATGATTCATAGTCTTCCCTTTCCAAGTCTTAAGCCTAGAACCAAAGGAATGCATGATAGGTTTAAAATCTTTAGTTTTGTTTCTACCTAAAAGGAGAGTGATGCCCAAATACTTGTCAGTATCCAACATCTCAGACATTTTAAGCTATTTTAAAGATCATGTCTAGCACCGGGGCAAATATTGTTACTGAAATAAACACTAGACTTACCAAGATTTAGCATTTGACCAGAGACCTTACTAAATTGATCTAAAACATTCATAATACCAGCTATGTTATGCACATCCGCCTTAGTGAAGATGAGAATATCGTCAGCAAACATAAGATGGGTGATACCTGGAGCATTTCTAGCAGCTTTAACACCTGAAAATCATATGATTAGTTCCTGCATTAAAAAGAAGTCTCGAAAGATATTCCATGCCAAGGATAAAGAGGTAAGGGGATAAAGGATCCCCTTGCCTTAAACCCCTAGTAGTAGTGAAACTATTACAAGGAGAACCATTCAAGATGATGGAAATCTGAGTGGTAGATATACATTAATCAATATACTTGAGGAATTTATCATCAAAACCAAAAATTTTAAGGACACCTAGTAAAAAAGATCATTCTAGTCTATCAAAAGCTTTTGAAAGATCAAGTTTTACAGCCATAGTCCCACTATAACCTTATTTATGCTTCATGGTATGAATCATTTCATGAGCCACTATTATATTATCATGAATTGCTCTCCCAGAAACAAAGACAGCTTGATAGGGTGAGATCAAGTGCTTGAGATGGGGTTTAATTCTATCAGTTAGAATTTTAGATATCACCTTATAGACAGTGTTACATAGACCAATTGGTCTAAAATCTACCGGACTCTTAGCATCATCAGTTTTAGGGATCAAAGATAGAAAGGCCCTATTGAATTCAGAGGGCATATAACCATTTTCAAAAAAACTTTGAACAACTTCAACAACAGAGTTACCAACTATGTCCCAGTTAGATTGATAAAATCCAGCTTGAAAGCCATCCGGACCTGGAGAGCTCCAAGCAGTCATATGTTTCAAAGTAAGGTGAATTTCATCACTAGATGGAGTTCTACTGAGATTGATACTATCTTGGACAGAAATTATGCTAGGAATAATATCAAAAGTATTATCAGAAAAAGAAGGATTAGACGTGTTACTCACAGCACTAAAATGGGAAACAAGCATATTAGAGATGTCATTTCTATCATTATGCCAAACACCATTATCATCACACAAACTGTCAATGTTTTTCCTAAACATTATTCTATTAGAAAGGGTGTGGAAATACTTGGTATTATTGTCCATTTCAGTAATGAATTTATCTCCAGATTTCTGTTTATAAAATTCAGATTGAATACTAAACCAGTTATCCAAATTCTTAGTGATATTAACAATTCTATCATGCTGAGTACTAGAGAAGTTCTCTTGTTGAACCAAATCCAATTGGCGTTTCAAAGAATTTATGTTTATATCAATATCACCAAACTCAACCTTATTCCACAAGGAAAGTCGTTTTCTAGTGCAATGTTGTTTAGAGGACAATTGAAATGCTGGGGAGCCATTAACATCCAAATTCCAAGCAATTTCAAGATGAGATCTGAAAAAAAAAATGTTTCATCCACATGGCAAACAATTTAAAAGGTCTCCAACTACTTCTAGCTTCTTCTTCGGAAGTAAGAAGGATGGGACAATGATCTGATCCAGCTTGAACTAAGTGAAAGAGTTTTTCTTGAGGAAAATTTCTAGTCCAATCTAGGTTACCTAAAGCCATATCAATCCTAGATTTCCTCTTACCAGTGCCAAATTTATTGCTAGAACAAATAAAATTTCTACCTACAAAACCTAGGTCTATAAGACAACAGAAATTAAATTTTTCTTGAACATACTTATCCTCTGTAGTAGCACTACTAGAATCCGAAAAACTATGTAAATGAACATTTAAATCACCTAAAACTAACCAAAGTTTGCATATTGTTTTAACTAATTCTTGTCATGAATTCCCACTGTTCTTTTTTATTATCCAAATAGGTTGAACCATACATGAAGGTGATAAGCACCTCAGGTTTATCTGGATGAATTTTTGTAACAACATGGATCATATTATTCGAAGCCTCTTGTATCTCACAATTTATACCATCTTTCCACATTAGGAGAAGACCACCAGCCAATCCTATTTTATCAATGCTGGCATGATTGCAGTAATTCAAGGAACTGGCAACAGCTAACATCCTATCTTTGTCAAATTTTGTTTCAGAGAAAAATATAAAATCCGGATTTTGATTTTTAATTAAAACAGCAACATGATCTTTTGAAAACTTTCGCTAATCCTTGGATATTCCATCCAAATATTTTCATGATTGTTATTAACCAAAACAGAAATTTCAAAGACAAAATAGTACCCATTAGCAGAACAACAATTATTAGCACATCTAATATCAATTTGAGGGTAAATAATAAAAGCATCTAATGAAAGACAAAGGGTTGAAAACAATAATAAGAAATAGCAGAAGAAGGATGGAATTGATAAGACAATGGACTATCTTAAATAAGAGGTTAGAAGTCAAAAGCTTGAGTGGAATACAACCCTCAAGCTTTTGTTACCTGAATTCTTACTGTCAATTCTTGATTATTTGAAATAGTGGAGAGCACTTCAGATAGAATCGCCAGAAATCATACACTAAAATCTTGAAAAGAATAAATTACGATGAAAGAAAATGTAGATTAAGATGGAAGGAAATTGAATGAATGAAATCAGAAGATGAAGTCAGCTTACCTTTAGGTTTTATCTGGTCAGAAGAGCACAGGTTTAGATGTGGTTTTATGACTGGCCAAAATTGTGATGATGATTTTATTCAAATTAATTTATAAATTCGTAGACATAAGAATGCAAAAACAATGGGGTTACCATTGGATCTAAATGGAAAACAATCAAGCCAAGGCGAAGACACGCATCGAAAATTTAACAATAATAGAGCAAATTGACTAGAGATGGAAAACACCTTATCACTAGCTGATACCCACTAATCACCAATATCCTAGTCCTAAATTCTTTATGAAACTACATGTGTGTACCTTAAAAACCAACTTATAACTAGAAAGAGATCGCCTGAAAAGTAACATGCCCCCCAAAATTTTACTTCTATCAATTTTCTTATTAAGGATGACGCCTGATCCTACCAAAAAACACCCTGATCTAACCTTTGTTTGAAATTTCTAATAAAAGACATAACATTTCTCTTAATTTTCTTAAAAAGAAACCCCTACTATAAATGAAGGTGAATAAAATGAAGAACCTTTTTTTCAATAAGCCACTTCGCCTTTTCCGAAGCGCGAGGCTCTATTTCTCTAAGAACTAACTAATATCTGAAATTCGGATATTAAACGTGATTCCATTAAAGCAACATGCACATACGTTGTTTTATAAACACACTTAACGAAGAAGACTTTAATTTTAAAAACGAACAGATACACATACACCTGAATATGACTGAATTTTTTTTTTTTTTGAATTACTTACTTTAGGATACCAACCACTGTTGGAACAAAATTTCCAACCCAAGTGTTCAACAACACCTAAAAAGTTTTAAGATGGATAATTTATACTGATTTTAATGAAAATGGGGGAATTAGATTACAAAGACAGAATCGCTGCTAGGCCAACATAATTCCTTTAAAATAAAGTGCACATACAGTTGCTTTATAAAACTCGACTAACAGAAAAGATTTGAAATTTTAACACGAAACAGATGCACAAACACCTGAACATAGGTTACTAAGATATGAATTACTTATTTTAAGATACTAACTATTCTTTGAAAAGAATGCCCTACCCAAGTGTTCAACAACACCAAATAAATTGTAAGACAGATTACTCATATTAAGGCATGGGGTTAAAACTTGAAGGACTTATAGAGACGAAAGACCTCGATGATGCATCCATCCTAAAGATTTTAGACAAAAACATTCAATAGAGGATGCAACAGAAGCCACATACATGAAGACAACAGTTAAGGACTTTTACCAAACAACATAGATGCAACAAAGAAAAAAACAGATCCAATCAAGATTGGGAATTTAGACAAAGAAAAATGGATTGGAAAACTCAAAACCACAGACCCAATCTCAATTGGGATACCAACAACTACTTAATTGAACAACATTCCAGGTGCAAACTAAAGAAAATAAAATCACAAGCTTAATGATGTCAGTCCATGATAGATTCTAAATTTCTACTCCCCCGTTGTTCTGTATCACTAATTACCATACCAATAACAACCTAAAAGGGGAAGAAGAAGCAAAATAAATTGATGATTTTATGCAGGGCCAAACTAATTAGGACTTAAAAGAGGATCCCCTGATTTTGTTGTACATAATACAGCAAAAACCCCAACAACCATAAGGAGGGGGAAGAGATTCAATAAGAAACATAAAAATGAACAACAGTCCGAGGAAATACCTGTGTTAATTGGAACCACATCTTGTATTTCACTTACCCGAACCGAAGAGATTCAATCTAAGACATAAAAATGAACCAACTATCTGAGGAAATACCTGTGCCAATTGAAACCACGACTTGTATTTCTCAAACCTGAATAGAAGATAGGATTAAGAATAAAGCAAATAAAGCGAAAAACAAGTTTAAAAACCTAAAATGTCATCACCACTTTGACAATCAAAAACATTCAGATCCGCCCCTCATAGCTCATGACCAGTTAATCACCTGAAGGTTAGCCTAGAATTACTCTTCCATGAAGAACTAATGTGATTTTTTTTCCCTATTTCGGAGAGGAGGACCCAACTCCAAGAGTTGATTAATATGTCTGACCTCTTCTTGGCGTGTGTTTAGACTCTTTTAGACCGGGTCTTGTCAACCATCTGGGGTTAGTTCAGTTGTCCAGTAATCCGACTCTCAAGTAGCCGCTCACGAGCTTGGAGATCTTATGAAATACTCCTCTTATGAAAATCTAGTTTAAGTTTCTTAATGAATTTTATTTCCTATTAAAAAAATACTGGGTCTTGTGGAGGTTCTCAGCCTCTTCCCAAATGTCTTTACACATCACTCTGGGAAAGGCCTATCATTAGCGACAATTCCCTGAAAAATCGAGGGATGGCTAACCAAGGGAGAGCTAATGGTTAGCCGTTTTAAGCAAAAAAAGCGGAAAGCCATTAACCGCTATCTTCAGAACGGGTACTCATTAACCGTTTTAACCTAAACGGTTATTATCCGTTTTACTTATCTTGACCAGTTCACCCCAATTACACCGGCTAACCATTACCCATTTTCAAATTTGGCCTAAAAACATCCAGAGAACTCGATAGAGTCCAATTCTTCTTCTCCAATTTTATATTTTTCTCACAGCCTCTTCCCTTAATCCCAGAACTATTGTCTTCCCACTATTTCATCTCAAATTATTGCTTGGGTTTGTCGAAGAACCGTTAAATTTGTAGTTGCACTTGATTTTAAGGCGTTTTATCAACTCAATCATCAAAGGTAATCAATGGAACCTTAAACCCTAGTTTTCATTTTTCTTTTCAATTAAGATTGGTTTTAATAAATTTAGAGCTGAATAACATATATAGAATGCAACCACTATTAGTTATTGCTTTGTGTTTGTTTAATTTGTTTAACATGATAAGTTTTGGTTAATTATTGATGAACATGTTTGATTTTTAGTGACATTGATATGTAAATAACCTAATAATGTTGCATGTCTTGTAATTTTGATAATTTACAATTATTTATAATGTTGGAGGCCTAATTTGTTGGAAAGACATGGTTTTGAGTATCAATTTAAGTTTTTGCTCCAAAAGCTTGACATATGTTTTGGTGTTGTTCAAACAATTATATTCAAATGTTATATTTGTTTGTTTGGTGCATTAGATAATAATGGAGTACCCCACGGGTCTAAAATTGTACGAAAAAGGTAGAGATGTCCATATATCGGGTCAAGAAGGACCGAAGATGAAAACGAGCACTAGTTGAGGAAGCCTAAATACTTATTACAAAATCTTTGTTAAGAATAAACCTCGCGCACTTCAGGTACTAGATAATTGTGGGTTTTCGTCGATATTTTCATTTAATTTTAAGAATTAGGATGTGCAACTCACAAATGCTCTGGGATCTAGATGGTGGCATACAACTAAGACTTTCCATTTCCCGGGATTTGAAATAGGATTCACACCTTTAGACTTTGTAATATCAATTGGAATTCCCATATGTAAAGGTGAGTATATCACTTTCCCGAGGAGGTTACCTAGAGAAGTTTGTGAAAGTTTAGATGATTTATGCTTCAGTGGTGTGATCGCCAACCTACAACGTCAATCTTCAAATTCTGAAGATGATGCCAAACGTCCCACCGAAGATAGGTTAGCATATAAAAGACCTTGGGATAGTAAATCCTCGGTTGTATGTATATCTTACCTTCCATCTTATATAAGCGGTAGAAAGGATTTGGACAACTCTGAGAACTGGCAGGAATTGACAAGGATTTTTATTCTTTGGGTTATTGGTCAAGTATTCACCGGAACCACTTCGTCTAACGTTTCAAAAGCATGGTTGCTTGTTTTGGGAGATTCTGAAAGTTTAGAAAACCTTGGCAGGTATGATTGGGTTTCATTTATTTATGGTAGATTGTAAACTACTTGGACAAGAGCAATGTGGATGATATCAGAGTATTGGTATTATATTTACTTATGTAATTGTCAACTATCACTCAAGATGGGATCATTTGTACCGGAAGACATGTACATGCGATTAATATGGTTAAATCACAGCATAAAGAGGGTGTACAACAAATAGACGATGGCAAACATTCTGTGAACTACGTTAAAAGACATATGGATTTGAGAGTGTCACCTGGAGTAGTCGTTTGGAAACCATGAGCCAGCAATGCGCACTTGGAGATCAGGATGTAGTTTTAACAAGAGAGGTTAGTCGAAAGAGAATATATTTCCCGATAATAGTCGATAAGAAAGATGAGGCACTTTATCTTGGGGAGAGATGTTTGAGGAGGTGTTAGGTTTGATTACAAATCCTTGACCGCCTCCTGATTTTGCCAACACTAAAACGGAGGATATTGTTGAAAGGGTGCATTACTTGATAGAAAATGAGACTGAGTATTCTGCTTTTTGGAAATCTAGTAGCATGGGACTTTTGTTGCCAGATTTGATACGTCTGTAGAACCATGAAGAGGTTGGTCTTGGTCACATCGGAAGCTCTCGTTTCATTCCAAACATACCTGCTCCTAGTCAGTTTGCAGAAACCTTTGTTTATACCTAACCGAAGCCGACATCAACATTTCCTACGATAAAGTGGTCATTTGATTATATGTGCTGCAATTATTGTACTTTTTTTCATCTAAATAATTTCACACCCATGACATTATAAACTTTGAAGGTAAAAACACAATAGATCGTATTCCAGCGACGGAATAAACTCAAACATAAAAAAGATTTAAAAAAAAAAAGATAAAAAACAAACAAAAATGATTATGAACACAAAAGAAAACACAAAATCTTAAATATCGTTTTGTTGCACTAAAACGGCTGAACGATACCTACTTAGCCCATTGTATCAAATCACACCCAGAACATTTCCAGAATCGTTCACCATAAGTGCTGCTACCACTGGAACGATGCAGATTCATAAAATAATGACAATCTGGGGTTGAGCAAGAAGCTATTTTTCCAGATTCAATCTTAATTTTTCCCTTTTTCTTAAAGTCTTTGCACAGTTCTTCAACATTTTTTGCTTCTTTCGCTTTCATTGCATCAACCAGAAGCATCGGTTCTTCGCGGAAGTTTTCATACATACATAGTAAATACCTGGGTTTTTTTTTGTTTTGTTTCAGCTGCCATTTTAATACCTAAACACCCTCTTTGTGGACATTTTGAATACAACCACGGACACTGAAGGAAACTATGGGTATCCATGAAACATAGCGACATATCTCTTTTGATTCAACATACACAATTTGCTTCCCTTTCGACTTGTGAACATGGTTGAGGTTTTTGCTAGAAAATTATGTTTGAGTGAGATGTAAGTTTAATAACAAAATCTCACATGGTTTAATGTGGTTTTATAGGATGCGAGTGAGACGTTACCGTTAAACTTTTTGACGTTATGGTAACAATGACCTTTTTTTAAATAGATATCGACTGTGTAACCGACAATATATTTTTCAGGACGTTACGTAACTAAAGGTAATTCTGCAGACCTCCCATACTCATTTTGAGTTTTCAAACATGGTGTTGCCAAGTCTGGTCTCATCTATCAACGTCTCGAACAAGTGAATGATTAATTTTTTTTATCTTGACGGTCAATATGTGTTTGGGAATATTCATCAATGTCTACATTACCTATATTTTCTTTTTTGGTTATAAAAAGCCAAACTTGTCGATAATGAGAATCACAACTGCTTCCAATAACAAAAAGTCTCAAATAAGAAATATTTTCACACATTTTTTTTTGGGCTTAGTAATACCATATTCATCCTCAACACATGGCCGATGCTGATACTTGGGAAGGTTTTGAAGAAGACGAGCTTGTAGCGGTGCTAGATACTTACTCGGACGTTAGTCGTCAAAGTTCAATATGATTCGCAACAAACACACCGGTTGTGGGGGACACATGGAACCCATATGATTACCGTAATAAATTGGTTATCGTTGACCTCATCCCCTTTCCAATGGTTACAAAATCAGAGCCTTTCATTCCTGACTCCCATGGTGCCTCTAGTAGCCGACAAAAAATTGTTGGTCCGGTCGGAGAACACAAAGATTTGGAAGATCTTAGACATAAAAAGAGAGTAATGGGAGAGAAAGATGTTGTTAGAGCACTGATAGGTCGAACTCGCAAGCGTTGCTATCTCAAGCTTGTTTGTCAAGTTTAGTTGCCAAAACTAAAAGTCTTGATTTCTAGTTTACTTATAGCTAAGTGTCCGATTAGGATATAAATTGTAGTTGAGCATTAGACTTCACGACGTTCATCGATTGAAGACGAAGAACTACTAAGGTGAGCTTGTGGAACTTTATCAACAAAAAGTACGTGGAGACTTGAACTCATCTATCACTCAAAAGTATATTTACTTTATCTCCTATTTGATACAAAAGTCGTATAGCTATATAGACTTCAATTATGCACATTTGATATTTCGAGTTGAGTTTAACTCGCTTACATGTTTCTCGAAATATGTGTTGGTAATCTTTCGCTTTAACCAAGTTCATCTTATATTATTGATAAAAGTTAAAAGATGATCATGTGAAAATCGTCTGGTAACATCTTACATGATTTGTGTGAGGCAGTCATTTGATGTGGACTCGGAATGTTTCATATTGATCATTCGATCACTTGAAAATTGCTTTGAAGCTAATAGTTTGTGTGAAACATCTATTCTCGTCTTCCAAGAATGTTTCAATGGTTGAAATGAGAGTTTAGAACAATTGTATATAAGCATAGTATTCATACTTGCGTATATGTAGTCCGAGTCTGGGAACCATGGTATGCATATCCGTATACGTACTGGTTAGTTTAGTGAAAGTCCGGGAACCTTGTACTCATACCTTTACATATACTGGCGAACCCAAACTAAGTCCGGCCACTAAGGTATGCGTACCCGTTTGCATACTTGAGCGGATAATGTTTTAAAATCGGTTTTTTCATGAACTAATACATTTATATATATATATATATATATATATATAAGGAATGCAATCTTTGCAAACCGTTGCTATAATGTTCATGAATTGATTCGAGTGAATCAAAACCGATTTTTCTTCAATTGTGTCTTATATACTTCTAAGAGAATATAAACAATTGAACAACTCTAGAAATAGTTTCATTTGAGTCATTTGAACTAGTTATGGTTAAAATGAATGAGGTTGATATGAAAGTGTTCATATGACTAACTTCGGTTAACTATTGTTGATCCAACAAAGGTGTACACGTTTAGGTACGATTACTCATATCTAAATGAAGTCACTTTTCAATTGTGTGTAACAAGATAAGTTCGATCTAACGGTTGAAATATATTAGCTTGAGTTTAATCATGTTTTTATCTAACGATGAATATTGAATGCTTTGTTACCAAGGTAACATATGTTCAAACCCTGATTTGAAGACTATATAAAGGAGAACTCTAACAACTGGGAAACCTAATCCCCACACCTCCTATGTAATACTAGTTGCGACTAGAGTCGATTCTCCTTTAACCTTAGGTTTTTCCAAAACCCTGTAGGTTAACGACTTGAAGACTTTATTGGGATTGTGAAGCCAGACCCAACTATTTTCTCTGTAGTTGCGTGTTCTGGTCTTGATTTTTTCTATCGTGATTGAGTATTATCTTCTCTAAGATTTGGTCGAGATTTAATCTTCGATAGGCAAGATAAAAAGTAGTCACAAACATCTTCGTCTCATCGTTTGTGATTCCATAATATCTTGTTTCGCTACCATACGATTAAGATTATTGTGAGGCGATTGATATTTCTAGGTTGTTCTTCGGAAATATAAGTCTGGTATATCAATTGGTTCCTGTTCACCTTGATTTATCAAAAGACGGAACAAAACTCATAGGTTTATCTGTGGGAGATAAATTTAACTATTCAATAGACTTTTTTGTGTGAGACAGATTGGTTTATCAAGTCTTCGACTTTGGGTCGTAGCAACTCTTAGTTGTAGGTGAGATCAGCTAAGGGAATCAAGTGCGCGGAATCCGGCATGGTTCTAGAGGCGTAAGAAACACGAACGTACCTTGATCAGTGTGAGATTGGTTAGGGCTCAACTACATTCCAGTCCAAAGTTAGCTTGGAGTAGGCTAGTGTATGTAGCGTCTTAATACAGTGTGGTGTTCAAATCTGGATTAGGTACCGGGGTTTTTATGCATTTGTGGTTTCCTCGTTAACAAAACTTTTGGTGTCTGTGTTATTTCTTTTCCGCATTATATTTGTTTATATAATTGAAATATCACGGGTTGTGCGTAAGTTTAATCAATTGTGAATTCAACCTTTGGTTGTTGATTAAATTGATTGACACTTTGATATTGGTTTTTGATACCATCCAAGTTATTTCTTATATTCAATCGGGCTCGAAAATTCCTATTTGTTTGATTTCAGATTTAATAGAGAAATTAAGATATTATATTTTTATATACTTTTCTTAAGATTGAGTCTGACTGTCTATTTGATTCTCTTGAAAGTATATTAGAGTTAGTCCATACAAATTGTTAGGAAAAATATTAGGTGTGGTTGTTAGACCCCGATTTTTCAATTGGTATCAGAGCAGGCAAACACTATAAACCTAATAAGTTTGTGTTTGAATGATCTCTAAAGTCTGTCCCTATGAGAAAAATTCTTTGGGAAACTTGCTCTTGGCATCTGTAATGCACGCCAGAATTCCTTAAAGATTGTCCAGAGCTTTTTATCTATTAGACCTCTGGTATCTCATGATAATTTCGGTCTATCTAAAACCACGGGAAACTTAGATGATGAGGAACAGTTTAAAGGAAAAAATAAAAGTTCTTCTAAGAAAAATCATTCGAGAAAATGTGGTCAACACTGAAAGCTATGGAATCTCACTAGATTAACTCTTAATCTTTTTGAGGAATACTATCGTGATGGATCAATTAATAAAGATCTATTTAGAGCTTTTGAAAGCGTTTTTAAATTCTTAGAAAAAAAAAATTCCGATTGAGGAAAAGAATCGTTCTGATAAAAGTTTTGTACCTGTCAAATCATGTATTCATGATGTACGAACAATGCTTACTACCAACTCATGTGAAATTGATAAAAAGATTTTTGGTGAGTTCGGCGTAGGTTCTAATTGTCGGAAAACGTCATTCCTTGGTCATAAGAAAAAGGTTTCAAAAAATTGTATTAACCCTGAGTAATCATTACTGTGATTATACCTCTGGTACATTTCACAAATATCAACCGGAAAAGTTGCATGAGGATCTCTCTGCATATCTTTCCACTTGGTAACAAGCTTGGCTCTACCCCATTTGTATATAACTTGAGATGGGGCAAGTAACAGTTTGATTATTTTCTATGTTTGGGTTAATTTAATTTTTAATCTTTTTTCTTTGAGAAAAATTCCTTGACATGTTTTTTTTCTCTACCCAAGGTTAATTAAAGAGGTGTAGTTTTTCTACTATCTTTTTACTGCACGGTACAGATCTTGTTAGTATGCGAACCTTGGCTTTTGAACGCCTTAAGAAATCCTACTTTCCTTTTGTGGGTCGCGGTTCATGAACAGTTCCAAGCCCATCTTTGGGTCTATAAGAAGCATGGTACGCGTACCTTTCTTCTTCCTTCTCTTGTCCGCGTACGTGAAATTTTCTAGGGTTCATGTATCTTCTCCATTAAAGTTCATCTTTGGAGACTCAAAAGTAACTAAGGGATTTATTCTTCTTCAAGAAGCAAATCAAGTAAGTTCTTCCTTCTTCTTGTACTCTCAATTTCTAGGTCTCATGGGAAATTTCAATGGTTCAAAGAAGGCTTCAAAAACTTTGGATTCATCATCCTCTAGCATGACTATACCTCAAAATCAAGATTTTATTAGAATTAGATTTGTCAATGATGCTAGTAGTAAGATCTTTGAAAGGATTTGTTTTAGTGGTTTTATTCTAGAAAAGAAATTGGATTTGGTTAGTAGCCATAAAGAAGATTTGGTTTGTTTTGAAAAATTTAATCTTGGAAACATCTTTAATGGTCTTGGTAAAGGTTTTGATACTCTTACAAGAATCTTCCATGCTAGCATCCATGATGTTGATCCTGAGGACATGAAATTCAAGACCATGATAAAAACAGAAAAGATTCTTGTTAATATAGAGTTGATTTCAAAAATTACTAAAATCCCTTTGGGCAATTTTCTCCTTCCAAGACCAAGTGGAGAATGACCATCCTATGAAACCATTTCTAATGGTCTTTTTGGTAAGAGTGTTGATTGGATTGAAGGAAAATTTCCTACTAATTATCTTAACTTCACCTTGATGTCGTTTGGAAAACTTGGTATATCTAATCTTTGTCCCTTCACAATTGAGAATTCTCGGTGGAGTCGTGAGTTTGCGGAGTTAGTCTATTTCCTTGAATTGGGTACTCCAAGTCTCGATATTTGTGGATTCATCATTCTTCAAATGCTTTCGATGACATCTTCCAACAAGAAGTTAAGATATCCTTGTTTGATTGAGCGAATTTGTCACACTCATTCCATTGATCCTATTGGAAACTCAATTGGAACTCCCAAGCTTGTTCGTCCTTGTACCTTCAAACATATGAAGGAGAATGCAAGCAAGAGACAAAGGTGTGATATCCTTGATGGTTCTTGCAATCCCACCACCTTGAGTCTTCTTCATCAAATTCACAAGGGGGCGTGTGTAAGATAAATTCTAAGGTAAAATGTATGCAAGAACAACTTTGTGTGCTTGCTACCAAGTTTCCCGAAATCAAGGAATATATGGATAAGATTCAATCCACTTTGATGATCTCCCATAATGAAGATGATGATTAACTGCCCTTGTCTTATTTATTTTTTCTAGGAAACTTCTGATGAGAATTTATTCTTGTGTTTTAAGAAGGATAACTAGGGTTTGGAATAACAATTATTGTGAGTACACATAGCTATTTCCAACGATTTTCATGTTGCAATGTTTTTAGATTTATTTATTTAAAATTCTAAAGTTTATTTGAAAGATGATTTTGCAGTATTAATCTTTATGGTTTTATATATTGCAACTTGTTATGGGATATGTGTGTTTGCGTCTGTGAACTATGATTGTCCCATATTTGCTCAAGAGTTAAGTCTATCATATGCCTTTATTCAAATATATTGATAAAAGATAGAATGAACTTTTGACAACAAAAGTTAAGCCTATTATGTCATTATGCAAATATTGATGGAAGATAGGATGAACTTTTGTCTATAAATATTAAGTATATTACATGTTTTTAAGCAAATATTGATGAAAAATAGAATGAATCTATGAATATTCCGAAGTATTGGTCTTTCCCTGATCCACATCTTTGTGTAAGTACTGTGCGGCTCCGTAAGTTCTCTTATGTGAGCATTTATGATTAAATTAATCATGGGTTCTCTTCGGTTTAATTTAATTAAGTATTTTGGTTACAAATTCATGTTTCATGTGATTTGTTAATGTCCAAAAGAAATCCTTCTTTTCTTGTGAAATTAAGGTCGCTCTTGTTGTTCTTTCGGGAATGACATTTTATGGGTAGGAGTTCTTAATTGAACTTGTGCTTAATTGCCAAATCTTTGTGGGGAGTGCGGTTGTGGAATATTGTAGGAGTTTTCTTGTATCTTTATAAACTCCTTGATGAATACACTAGTTTCGACTATGTGAAATCATCGAAACAAAGTTGATATGTTCTCTTTTCGTCATGAAGTATCTCTATATAAATTTCATTAGGATCCCACTAGTTTTCGTACCTTTGCCAATTTATATTGAAAAAAAGGGGGAGAATTAATGTGTAGTTCACATTACAAATACATATGGTTTACAAATCATTAGGTAAGGGGGAAAGGTTTCCATGTGAGATGTAGTATTGACTAAGGGGGAGTGATACATATCACCATAGTATTGTTGTCAAAGTTCTGATACAATTTGACTTTGATGTCGTGCAATAATAATATGACACTGTATAAAAATGATTGAGAGCTATTGTTTCCTCATTGTTATAACTATGGATCTTCAACAACTATGATGCTGAGTTGAACACATTCAGAATCATTGGATTACTTGGAAGTGACGAAGATTTCGAGTAATGTTGAATAACCAAGGAAGTCAAGCATTTGGATGAGAATCTACAAAGTTTATTTATTTTGTAATCCATATGTGTTGATAGTTTTGTCACTAAAATTGACAAAGGGGGAGATTATTGTTAGAGCACTACTCGGCCGAACTCGCAAGCGTTGCTATCTCAAGCTTGTTTATCAAGTTTAGTTGCCAAAACTATAAGTCTTGATTTTTTTATATCCTAGATTTGATTAATACAATAATTAGGAAGATAAACTCTCAAACCTCACGATCCGAGCCTTCTAGTTTGTGGAAAACTAACCAATTTTTGGATAACTTGAATCAGATTTCTATTCATTCAACTTGGCCGCAAAAGGGAAGAGTTCTTACACATTTAAAGCAACTGAAAACAGATTAAACCCTATGTGTGCAAGATCCATTCTTTGTTCAACACGTGTAAGGATCCGAGTGATCAAATAGAAAAGAACTAACTACAGCTAACTAACTGATATAGGCCACCAGATGGCTTAAAAGAATAAGTGCACCCACTGCTATTGGTACTTAGGTATATGACAATACCATCCCCTCTACCAAATCCTTGTCCTCAAGGATTGAAATTTGGAAAATGAGCAGAGATATCTGTAGTATCCTCCCAAGTATCATCCTCAGTTGTAGAATTAGTCCATTGGATAAGCAGTTGATCCACAGTTCTGCCATGTCTTGTGATGCTTCTAGTGTCAAGGATAATAGCTGGATGAAGTACAATCTAACCAGCATCATCCACCACTGGTAACTGAGCATAAGGAATGTATGACTTTTTATGAACTTTTTCAACTGGGAGACATGAAAGATAGGGTGTATTCTGGAGCTAAGAGGCAGTTGAAGTTTGTAGGCTATTGAGCCTATCTTCTGGAGAACCAAGAATGGGCCATAATATTTGGCAGAGAGCTTCAAATTCTTTCTGGGTGCAATAGAAGATTGTCTATATGGTTGGAGTTTGAGGTAGACTGCATCACCTACTTGAAAGGACTTGTCAACTCTCTTCTCATTAGCATAGTGTACCATACTTTCTTGTGCTTTGTGGAGAGACTCCTTCAAAATATCTAAGGTTGCATCTCTATACTTCAAGTAATCTTCAACTGCCTTGATAGAAGTGGTGGTTGTGGAGGAAAAGGCAAGATGAGGTGGTTCATATCCATACAAGGACTTGAAGGGGCTCATCCTAATGCTTGTATGAAAGTTAGTGTTATACCACCATTCTACTAGTGGAAGCCATTTGAACCAGTGCTTAGGCTTGTGGCCAGTCATACATCTTAAGTAATTTTCTAAGCAAGCGGTAACTCTCTCTGTTTGGCCATCAGATTGAGGATGATATGATGTGCTAAGGTTGAGACTTGTGCTGAGAGCTCTGAAAAGATCTTGCCAAAATAATCTGGTGAAAACCTTGTCCCTATCAGAAACAATTGAAGCAGGCAGGCCATGCAATCTGAAAATTTGGTTGATGAACTCTTTGGCCACTGTGATGGCAGTATATAGGTGAACCAGAGCAATGAAGTGTGCATATTTTGTTAGTCTTTCAACAAACACCAGAATCATAGTTCTTCTCTCACTTGCAGGTAGGCCCTCAATGAAGTCCATTGATATGTGCTTCCAGGCTGTGTCATGGATTGGGATAGGCTGCAGCAAGCCAGCAGGGTGTGTGTGATCTCCTTTGTTTCTTTGGAAAATGTCACAAGAGGAAACAAAAAGCAGAATATCTTTTTTCATGTTGGGCCAAAAAAAAAAGTCTTTGCTCTAACATAAGTACCTTGTATACCAGAGTGGCCACCTACTGAAGATGAATGCACAGAAGCCAGGATGGTGGTTCTAGTATTTGCTCCACTGCCAATGTACAATCTGTTCTTGTATCTTAAGATACCATCAACATATGTAAAGTATGGCACTGCGGAAGTATTCACCATTAGCTGAGGAAGAAGTAGTTGAAATTTGGGATCATCTGTATAACTTGAAATAATGTCCAAGGCCCAAGTTGGAGTGAAAGTTGACAACATATTGCACTCAGCAGACATGTGAGTTCTTCTAGATAAGGCATCAACCACCTTGTTTTCAGCACCTTTTTATACCTAATCTCATAGTCAAAACCCAGTAATTTGATTACCCATTTTTGCTGGAGTACTGTAGTGATTTTCTGTTCAAGAATGTACTTAATACTTTGATGGTCAGTTGAGATGATAAAGTGATGGCCCTGTAAGTAATGTCTCCATCTAGTGACAGCTTGAGCAATGACAATCATCTCCTTTTCATATGTGGATAGAGCACCAGCCTTTGAACCCAAAGGTTGGCTAAAGAATGTTATGGGTTTTCCATCTTGTAATAAAACAACACCAATGCCATTATCACATGCATCAGCATCAAGAATGAAATCTTTGGTGAAATCAGGTAGAGCTAAAACTGGAGTAGTAGACATGGATGTCTTGAGATGTTGAAAAGCAATGGAAGCAGCTGGGGTCCATTGAAATGCATTTTTCTTGAGCAAGTCAGTCAGTGGTCTGCTGATGATGCCATAGTTTTTGACAAATTTCCTGTAATATCCAGTCAGTACAAGAAAGCCTCTTAACTCCTTAATAGTTGAAGGGGTAGGCCAAGTAGTCATTGCTGAAACTTTTGTAGGGTCAGCTTTGACACCCTCTGCGGATATTATATGTCCCAAATACTCTAATTCTTGTTGAGAAAAGAAGCATTTGGAGAAGTTGGCAAACAGTTGGTGCTTCCTCAGAATGCTCAAGGTTAACTCTAAATGGTTGATATGATCCTCCAAGATGGGGCTAAATACCAGAATATCATCAAAGAACACAAGAATGAACTTTCTTAAGTGATGTTTAAAGATGTCATTCATAAGAGCTTGGAAAGTGGCTGCTGCATTGGTGAGGCCAAAAGGCATTACTTTAAATTCATAATGGTCCTGATGTGTTCTGAAAGCAGTCTTGTAAATGTCTTCAAAGTAGACCCTGATTTGGTGGTACCCAGACCTTAAATCAATCTTTGTAAACCAAACAACACCCTTGAGTTCATCTATAACTGGAATGGGAAATTTGTCTTTGATTGTAATGATTTTGAGTCTTCTATAATCCACACAAAACCTCCAAGTATTGTCTTTCTTTTTGACTAAGAGGATAGGAACAGTAAAAGGACTGTGACTAGGTTGTATGATGCCAGAGTGTAACATTTCATTGATCAAATCCTCCACCATAGCTTTCTGAACATAGGGATATTTATAAGGTCTAAGATTAGGTGGTTAAGAATTTGGTTTGAGTGGAGTAGTATGGTCCAAACTCTTCTGAGGTGGGAGCTTAGTGAGTGGGTTCTGAAAAAACATCTTGAAAATGGTACAAAAGAGAGGATATCTGATGTGGTATTGGGGTAGGATACAAGGTGGTGGAAATAGAGAATAAGTGACCAAGAAGACCATGCGAATGTTTATTGAAAAAAGATCTGAGTGCACTACCACTCATCATAGACAAGGAAGGTTTCCCATGAGAGCCAGTGAGGGTAATTTTTTTCCCATTGTACTTAAAGGAAATTGTTAGTTTAGAAAAATTGAAAACAACATCACCTAGTTGTTTGAGCCAGTCTGCTCCTAGCACCATGTCACAGCCACCAAGTGGTAAGAGTCTAAGTGGTGCACCAAATTTGTACACTTTCATACTCCAATCCAGCTTTGAACACACTCCAGAACTGATGGTCTTCTCACCATTTGCTACAACCACTAGCATATGAGCTGTGGGCTCAACTTGACATTGCAGTTTCTTGGCCAGAGCAGTGTCAAGGAAGCTGTGTGTGCTTCTAGTATCAATGAGTACTGATATATTATGCTTTTTGAGAAGCTCAATAATGCTGATAGTTTCCCCATTAACTTTTCCAACAAGAGCATTCAATGATATTTCCATATCTGACTCTACTGGGGAAGTGATATCCTCAGAAGGATGATTTTCAAGAATCTCTTCATGCTCTGGTGGTGGTGCAGTATCAACCATAAAGAGATGTTGTTTGGCACAAACGTGTCCTGGACTATAAACTGCATCACAGTTATAACAGAGACCTTGTTCTCTCATTTTTCTAACTTGATCAGGAGTAAGTCTAGTGAAAGGAGGGAGGGAAGAGGTAGTGGGTTTGGATGGTGGTCGGACTGGAGATGGTTTGAATTGAGAAGATTGAGTGGGGTTTGGTTTGGGTGGGTTTTGAGTAGCACCGAAAGGTTTATAAGATGAATAAGTGTTAGTGTAAGGCTTGGGTGGTGGTTTATATAGTATTTTTTGGGCCAACACAGTTTGTTCTTGCATTTTAGCTAAGGAGAAAGCTCTCATCAGGGTAGTTGGGTGGAACATTAAAACAGAATATTGAATATACTCCTTAAGAGCACCAATAAAACTTTTGACAAAATAACTCTCAGGGAGATTAGGGTGTATGCTCAGTAATAGGGCTTTAGCCGATTCAAATTCTTCAAAAAAAATCGTCAACAGTTGCTGTATGAAGCAACTTATTAAAATTCCCAACAATATTCTCATTAGCAGGATTTTCAAATTGAATGCAATCCTATTCAATAAGTTCAAACCAAGTAATAACAGGACGAAAAGATTGAAGGTTATAGAGCCATTTTTCAGCCTTACCCTCCAGATGCATAGATGCCATCTTGATTTTCTGTGTCTCATCCCTGATGTCATGAAGCTGGAAGTAATGGTTGCACTTCTGAATCCATCCTCTTGAATTTTCGCCAGTGAATCGTGGAAAATCGATCTTAGGCATCCGTGGTGTATGATGTACTTCACGACCTCCTGAGAATAAACCAAACACAGATCTATCATCTTCATGGTGCTGTCTGTTGTTAGATGATTCTGTTCTTCCATGATCTTCATTCATTCGTTGAGATTTTTTTTCAGCAATAGACTCCATCTGAGCTTTGAGATCGTCTTTAGTAATCATAGAGTCTTTGATCGAGTGTATATCAGATTGAATCGAAACAATTTGTTGTTGTTGTGCATCGTATTTATCCTGTAGATCTTTACAAGTTGGATCACCACTCCCTCCCATTGCAGAACCAGGAAGACAAACGACTCGTGATACCAATTGTTATATCCTAGCTTTGATTAATACAAAAATTAGGAAGATAAACTCTCAAACCTCACGATCTGAGCTTTCTAGTTTGTGGAAAACTAGCCAATTTTTGGATAAATTGAATTAGATTTCTATTCATTAAACTTGGACGCAAAAGGGCAGAGTTCTTACACATTTAAAATAACTGAAAACAGATTAAACCCTATCTGGGTAAGAGCCATTCTCTGCTCAACACGTGTAAGGATCTGAGTGATCAAATAGAAAAGAACTAACTACAGCTAACTAACTGATCCGGGCCACCATATGGCTTAAAGGAATAAGGGCACCCATTGCTATTGGTACTTAGGTATATGACATATTTCTAGTCTACTTATAGCTAAGTCTCGTATTATGATAGAAAGTGTAGTTGAGCATTAGACTTCACGACGTTCATCGATTGAAGACGAAGAACTACTAAAGGTAGCTTGTGGAACTTCATCGACAAAAGGTATGTGGAGACTTGAACTCATCTATCACTCAAAAGTCTATTTACTTTATCTCCTATTTGAGACAAAAGTTGTATAGCTATATAGACTTCAATTATGCACATTTGATATTTCGAGCCGAGTTTAACTCACTTACATATTTGTCGAAATATGTGTTGGTAAGATTTCTCTTTAACCAAGTTCATCTTATATTCTTGACAAAATTCAAAAGATGATCGTGTGAAAATCGCCTGGTAATATATTACATGATTTCTATGAGACAGTCATTTGATGTGGACTTGGAATGTTTCGTATTGATCATTCGATCACTTGAAAATTATTTTGAAGCTAATTGTTTGCGTGAGACAGCTATTGTCGTCTTCCAAGAATGTTTCAATGGTTGAAATGAGAGTTTAGAATAATTAGATATAAGCATAGTATGCGTACTTGTATATATATAGTCCAAGTCCGGGAATCATGGTATGCTTACCCGTATGCATATTGGTTGGTTTAGTGAAAGTCCGGGAACCTTGTACGCATACCGGTACGCGTACTGGCGTGAGGTTCAGTTCCAGAAATTTCTGCTGTGATTGGAAGGTATGCGTACCCGTTCGTATACTGGCGAACCCAAACTAAGTCCAACCACTAAGGTATGCGTACCCATTTGCATACTTGAGTGATAATGTTCTAAAAATGGTTTTTTCATGAACTAATAGGTTTATATATAATAAGGAATGCAATCTTTTGCAAACCGTGCATATAATGTTCATGAATTGATTCGAGTGAATCAAAATCGATTTTGCTTCAATGGTGTCTTGTATACTTCTATAGGAATATAAACAATTGAACAACTCTAGAACTAGTTTCATTTGAATCATTTGAACTAGTTATGGTTAAGATGAATGAGGTTGATATGAAAGTATTCATATGGCTAACTTCGGTTAACTATTGTTGAGCTAACAAAGGTGTACACGTTTAGGTACGGTGTGTAACAAGCTAAGATCGATCTGACGGTTGAAAGATATTAGCTTGAGTCTAATCATGTTTCATACGATGGTGAATATTGAATGCTTTGTTACCAGGGTAAAATTGATTGCAAACCCTGATTTGAAGACTATATAAATGAGGACTCTAGCAACTGGGAAACCTAATACCCACACCTCATGTGTGATATTAGTTGTGACTAGAGTCGATTCTCCTTTAACCTTAGGTTTTTCCAAAACCCTATAGGTTAACTACTAGAAGACTTCATTGGGATTGTGAAGCCGGACCCAACTATTTTCTCTGTAGTTGCGTGTTCTGATCTTGCTGTTTTCTATCGTAATTGGGTACTATCTTCTCTAAGATTTGCTCGAGATTTAATCTCCGATAGGCAAGATAAAAAGTAGTCACAAACATCTTCGTCTCATCGTTTGTGATTCCATAATATCTTGTTTCGCTACCATACGATTAAGATTATTGTGAGGTGATTGATATTTCTAGGCTGTTCTTCGGGAATATAAGTCTGGTATATCAATTAGTTCCTGTTCACCTAGATTTATCAAAAGACGGAACAAAACACATAGGTTTATCTGTGGGAGAAAGATTTATCTATTCAGTATACTTTTCTGTGTGAGACAGATTAGTTTATCAAGTCTCCCACTTTGGGCCATAGCAACTTTTAGTTGTGGGTGAGATCAACTAAGGGAATCAAGTGCGCCGAATCCGACGTGGTTATAGAGGCGTAAGGAACGCGACTGTACCTTGATCAGTGTGAGATTGGTTAGGGCTCAACTACATTCCAGTCCAAAGTTAACTTGGAGTACGCTAGTGTCTATAACGGCTTAATACAGTGTGGTGTTCAAATCTGGACTAGGTCCCGGGGTTTTTCTGCATTTGCGGTTTCCTCGTTAACAAAACTTCTGGTGTCCACGTTATTTCTTTTACGTATTATATTTGTTTATATAAATGAAATATCACAGGTTGTGCGTAAGTTCAATCAATGTGAATCCACCTTTGGTTTGTGATTAAATTGATTGACACTTGATATTGGTTTTTGATACCGTCCAAGTTATTTCTTATATTCAATCGGGATCGCAAATTCCTATTTGTTTGATTGCAGATTGAATTGAGAAATCGAGATATAACTCTTTGATATACTTTTCTTAAGATTAAGTCCGCTTGGTTGTATTGGTCGAGGAGCAAAGAGCTTATCTTGAAGACTATATTTTAATGGTGAAGGTGATTCTTTACTTCTATTTGGTTTTCCATTTAATTAATCACCACGATTTCGTGTTCGTAAAATGCAAGCAAACGTCCACCGGAAAGTGGTTGAATATCCGGAGTATGGAAAGAAAATTAGGGTGGGCGCAATAGTACTTTTGAAGAATGTAGTAATATTTCTTCGGGGATGACAAACTTTTACATAAACATAACACTCCCCAACATCGAGAAGGTTTTTTTCAAAAATTTAATCAAATGTAATTCATTTGTTTGCAGAAACAAATATGAAAAATATATTTTAAAGTGATGCTTGTTGTACATGTCATCCCATATAATTGTGGTCTTGCTATGAGGGGTCATCGACAACGGTACGACACTCGTCCGTTAGGGGCACGTATCAGTTTAAAGGCTTGTTAAACGGGCTAAGTGTATCCGTAGGAAATCATAATGGACGGTTTACGAAATCATGATCAACCCGTGTGTCCACAATTAAAAGGAAGGTGAAAATATTTGTAGCACTACAAATACCACTATATCATAACGTTCCTGCTGGATTGAATGAAACGACAATTGCAAGTTAATTCAATATAAATGTAATATACTTAAAAGAGAAAAATAAAATATTTGTTAGAGCATAGCTTGGTCGAACGCGCAAGCGTTGCTATCTCAAGCTTGTTTGTCAAGTTTAGTTGATCAAAACTATAAGTCTTGATTTCTAGTCTACTTATAGCTATGTCTCGGATTAGGATAAAATGTGTAGTTGAGATTTAGACTTCACGACGTTCATCAATTGAAGATGAAGATCTACTGAGGAGAGCTTGGAGGAACTTCATCAATAAAAGGTATGTGGAGACTAAAACTTATTTATCACTCAGAAGTCTATTTTATTCTATCCCCTAATGAAACTAAGTCGTATATCTATATAACCTTTTATATTATACACATTTGATATTTCGAGCTTAGTTTATCTCGGTTATCTATTCTCGAAATATGTTGGAAGGTTTTTGCTTTAGCTACGTTCATCATATTCTTGACGAGTTTAGTTGGAAATAATTTATTTGTTGGAAACTAAATAATAAGTCAAAAGATGATCATGTGAAAATTTCCTTCAAACATCTTACATGATTTGTGTGAGACAATCATTTGATGTCGACTCGGAAAGTTTCGTATTGATTATTCGATCACTTGAAAATTATTTATAAGCTAATAGTTGGTGTGAGACAGCTATTGTCGTCTTCTAAGGATATTTCAATGATTGAAATGGGAGTTTGAAACAAAAACCTTTGTCTGGATACAATGTAGTATGCGTACCTAGTACGCGAGTTATTTTGGTATGATTCAGGTTCGGGAACCTTGTCTGCATACCTAGTATGCGAACGGTTTTAACTGTTAAATTCCGGGAACCATGTTTGCATACCAGTATGCGAACGATTTTACCTGAGTTAAGGTCCGGGACAACAGTATGCATACCCGTTTGCAAACTGTTGGACAAGACCAAAGTCTTGAATCTATAGTTTGCGTACCTTTTGAAACTTAGTGGTTAAAGTTTAAAAAACGGTTTTAACTATGTTTTTATAATCATGAACAAATACATTTAATAATTAAGGAATGCAATCTTTGCAAACCGTGGCTTAATGTTCATTAATTGATTCTTACGAATCAATCCGATCTTGATTCAATTGGTTCATACATATTTCTGTGAAATAGTGAAAAATTGAACAACTCTATTTGAAAAATAATTATATTCATTTGATTATCTTTCATGATTGATTGATCATCATAGTTGATCTAGAAGTGTTAGGTGAATGTGGTTAAGACAAAAGTGTTCATATGGATAACTTTGGTTAACTTTTATTGAGCCAACTCAATATACATGTTTAGGTATATTTCATTTGTGTGTAACAAGCTAAGACCATCTAACGGTGGGGAGATATTTCTTGGTTTTAAGCAGACTTAGCTTGAATCTTAAATCAGGTTTTCATCAAACGGTGAATATTGAATGCTTTGTTACTAAGCTATCTTATCTTTGATTAAAAGCAAACCCTAATTTGAAAGACTATATAAGGGAGAACTCTAGCAACTGGAAAACCTAATCCCGACACTTTCTTGTGTTCTAGTTGCGACTAGCGTTGATTCTCCTTTAACCTAGGTTTTTCGAAAACCATTATAGCTTAACGACTTGAAGACTTCATTTGGGATTTGTGAAGCCAAGCCCAAATATTTTCTCTGTAGTTGTGTGTTCTGATCTTACTTGTTTCCATCTTATTGAGTTCTATATTCTCTAAAGATTTTCTCGAGATTTATATCCGATAGGTAAGATATAAAAAGTAATCACAAAGCTCTTCGTATCATTCTTTGTGATTCCATAATAACTTCCTTCTCTACCATATAGTTAATTTTTTTGTGAGGTGATTGATATTTCTAGACTGCTCTTTCGGAAGTATAAGACCGGATTATCAATTGGTTTCCTGTTTTCCTTGATTTATCAAAAACAATAAAAACTTCATAGGTACTTATGTGGGATACATATTTATTCTATCAGAATAGACTTACCTATGGGAGACAGATTTGTTTTACAAGTCTTCGACTTTGGGACGTAGCAACCTCTTAGTTGTGGGTGAGATCATCTAAGGGAATCAAGTGCGTAGAGTCCTGCTGGGATTCAGATGCATAAGGAACGCGACTGTACCCTAATCGGTGTGAGATTTGGTTAGGGCTCAACTACATTCCAGTCTGAAGTTAACTTATAAATAGTTATGCTAGTGTCTGTAGCGGCTTAATACAGTGTGGTGTTCAAATATGGACTAGGTCCCGGGGTTTTTTTTTCTTTCCTTTTCTTCTGCATTTGCCGGTTTTCCTCGTTAAACAAAACTTCTGGTGTCCACGTTATTTCTTTTTACGTATTATATTTGTTTTTATATAAATGAAATATCACAGGTTTGTGCGTAAATTCAATCAATGTGAATCCACCTTTGGTTTGTGATTAAATTGATTGACACTTGATATTGGTTTTTGATATCGTCCAAGTTATTTTTTCTTATTCATCATCAATCGGGATCGCAATTCCCTATTTGTTTGATTGCAGATTGAATTGAGAAAAATCGAGATATAACTCTTTGATATACTTTTTCTTAGATTGAGTCTGAACTGTCTAGTTTGATTCTCTTGAAGTAATTGGAGTTAGTCCATACAAATTGCTAAGGCGAAACATTGGGTGGGGTTGTTAGACCCCAACATTTTCCGATGTATCTACACAAATCCTCCAACAAGTAGCAAGGGATGAAACTGGAGGTATTAACAATATCCATTTCCAAAGTAACCCTTGGTTTCTTGTACAAAATTTTAACGCAAATGGAAGAATCACATTAGGGTCTATGAAACCAGCACACTAAGGAATTGTCCGCTTGGTTTTATTGGTCGAGGACAAGAGCTTATCTTGAAGACTATATTTTAATGGTGAAGGTGATTCTCTACTTCTATTTTGGTTATCCATTTAATTAATCACCACGATTTCGTGTTCGTAAAATGCAAGCAAACGTCCACCGGAAAGTGGTTGAATATCCGGAGTATGGAAAGCAAATTAGGGTGGGAGCATAGTAGTTTTGAAGAATGTAGTAATATTTCTCCGGGGATGACAAACTTTTACATAAACATAACACTCCCCAACATCGAGAAGGTTTTTTTCAAAAATTTAATCAAATGTAATTCATTTGTTTGCAGAAACAAATATGAAAAATATATTTTAAAGTGATGCTTGTTGTACATGTCATCCCATATGATTGTGGTCTTGCTATGAGGGGTCATCGACAACGGTACGACACTCGTCCGTTAGGGGCACGTATCAGTTTAAAGGCTTGTTAAGCGGGCTAAGTGTATCCGTAGGAAATCATAATGGACGGTTTACGAAATCATGATCAACCCGTGTGTCCACAATTAAAAGGAAGGTGAAAATATTTGTAGCACTACAAATACCACTATATCATAACGTTCCTGCTGGATTGAATGAAACGACAATTGTAAGTTAATTCAATATAAATGTATATAATACTTAAAAGAGAAAAATAAAAGATTTGTTAGAGCATAGCTCGGTCGAACTCGCAAGCGTTGCTATCTCAAGCTTGTTTGTCAAGTTTAGTTGATCAAAACTATAAGTCTTGATTTCTAGTCTACTTATAGCTATGTCTCGGATTAGGATAGAATGTGTAGTTGAGCTTTAGACTTCACGACGTTCATCAATTGAAGATGAAGATCTACTGAGGAGAGCTTGGAGGAACTTCATCAATAAAAGGTATGTGGAGACTAAAACTTATTTATCACTCAGAAGTCTATTTTATTCTATCCCCTAATGAAACTAAGTCGTATATCTATATAACCTTTTATATTATACACATTTGATATTTCGAGCTTAGTTTATCTCGGTTATCTATTCTCGAAATATGTGTTGGAAGGTTTTTGCTTTAGCTACGTTCATCATATTCTTGACGAGTTTAGTTGGAAATAATTTATTTGTTGGAAACTAAATAATAAGTCAAAAGATGATCATGTGAAAATTTCCTTCAAACATCTTACATGATTTGTGTGAGACAATCATTTGATGTCGACTCGGAAAGTTTCGTATTGATTATTCGATCACTTGAAAATTATTTATAAGCTAATAGTTGGTGTGAGACAGCTATTGTCGTCTTCTAAGGATATTTCAATGATTGAAATGGGAGTTTGAAACAAAAACCTTTGTCTGGATACAATGTAGTATGCGTACCTAGTACGCGAGTTCGTTTGGTATGATTCAGGTTCGGGAACCTTGTCTGCATACCTAGTATGCGAACGGTTTTAACTGTTAAATTCCGGGAACCATGTTTGCATACCAGTATGCGAACGATTTTACCTGAGTTAAGGTCCGGGACAGCAGTATGTATACCCGTTTGCAAACTGTTGGACAAGACCAAAGTCTTGAAGCTATAGTTTGCGTACCTTTTTGAAAACTTAGTGGTTAAAGTTCTAAAACCGGTTAACTATGTTTTTCATAATCATGAACAAATACATTTAATAATTAAGGAATGCAATCTTTGCAAACCGTGGCTTAATGTTCATTAATTGATTCTTACGAATCAATCCGATCTTGATTCAATTGGTTCATACATATTTCTGTGAAATAGTGAAAAATTGAACAACTCTATTTGAAAAATAATTATATTCATTTGATTATCTTTCATGATTGATTGATCATCATAGTTGATCTAGAAGTGTTAGGTGAATGTGGTTAAGACAAAAGTGTTCATATGGATAACTTTGGTTAACTTTTATTGAGCCAACTCAATATACATGTTTAGGTATATTTCATTTGTGTGTAACAAGCTAAGACCATCTAACAGTGGGGAGATATTTCTTGGTTTTAAGCAGACTTAGCTTGAATCTTAAATCAGGTTTTCATCAAACGGTGAATATTGAATGCTTTGTTACTAAGCTATCTTATCTTTGATTAAAAGCAAACCCTAATTTGAAAGACTATATAAGGGAGAACTCTAGCAACTGGAAAACCTAATCCCGACACTTTCTTGTGTTCTAGTTGCGACTAGCGTTGATTCTCCTTTAACCTAGGTTTTTCGAAAACCATTATAGCTTAACGACTTGAAGACTTCATTTGGGATTTGTGAAGCCAAGCCCAAATATTTTCTCTGTAGTTGTGTGTTCTGATCTTACTTGTTCCATCTTATTGAGTTCTATATTCTCTAAGATTTTCTCGAGATTTATATCCGATAGGTAAGATATAAAAAGTAATCACAAAGCTCTTCGTATCATTCTTTGTGATTCCATAATAACTTCTTCTACTACCATATAGTTAAATTTTGTGAGGTGATTGATATTTCTAGACTGCTCTTCGGAAGTATAAGACCGGATTATCAATTGGTTCCTGTTTACCTTGATTTATCAAAAAACAAATAAAAACTTCATAGGTACTTTGTGGGATACATATTTATCTATCAGAATAGACTTACCTATGGGAGACAGATTTGTTTACAAGTCTTCGACTTTGGGACGTAGCAACTCTTAGTTGTGGGTGAGATCATCTAAGGGAATCAAGTGCGTAGAGTCCTGCTGGGATTCAGATGCATAAGGAACGCGACTGTACCCTAATCGGTGTGAGATTTGGTTAGGGCTCAACTACATTCCAGTCTGAAGTTAACTTATAGTATGCTAGTGTCTGTAGCGGCTTAATACAGTGTGGTGTTCAAATATGGACTAGGTCCCGGGGTTTTTCTGCATTTGCGGTTTCCTCGTTAACAAAACTTCTGGTGTCCACGTTATTTCTTTTACGTATTATATTTGTTTATATAAATGAAATATCACAGGTTGTGCGTAAATTCAATCAATGTGAATCCACCTTTGGTTTGTGATTAAATTGATTGACACTTGATATTGGTTTTTGATACCGTCCAAGTTATTTCTTATATTCAATCGGGATCGCAAATTCCTATTTGTTTGATTGCAGATTGAATTGAGAAATCGAGATATAACTCTTTGATATACTTTTCTTAAGATTGAGTCTGACTGTCTAGTTGATTCTCTTGAAAGTATATTGGAGTTAGTCCATACAAATTGCTAAGCGAAACATTGGGTGGGGTTGTTAGACCCCAACATTTTCCGATGTATCTACACAAATCCTCCAACAAGTAGCAAGGGATGAAACTGGAGGTATTAACAATATCCATTTCCAAAGTAACCCTTGGTTTCTTGTACAAAATTTTAACGCAAATGGAAGAATCACATTAGGGTCTATGAAACCAGCACACTAAGGAATTGTCCGCTTGGTTTTATTGGTCGAGGAGCAAAGAGCTTATCTTGAAGACTATATTTTAATGGTGAAGGTGATTCTCTACTTCTATTTGGTTATCCATTTAATTAATCACCACGATTTCGTGTTCGTAAAATGCAAGCAAACGTCCACCGGAAAGTGGTTGAATATCCGGAGTATGGAAAGCAAATTAGGGTGGGAGCAATAGTAGTTTTGAAGAATGTAGTAATATTTCTTCGGGGATGACAAACTTTTACATAAACATAACACTCCCCAACATCGAGAAGGTTTTTTTCAAAAATTTAATCAAATGTAATTCATTTGTTTGCAGAAACAAATATGAAAAATATATTTTAAAGTGATGCTTGTTGTACATGTCATCCCATATAATTGTGGTCTTGCTATGAGGGGTCATCGACAACGGTACGACACTCGTCCGTTAGGGGCACGTATCAGTTTAAAGGCTTGTTAAACGGGCTAAGTGTATCCGTAGGAAATCATAATGGACGGTTTACGAAATCATGATCAACCCGTGTGTCCACAATTAAAAGGAAGGTGAAAATATTTGTAGCACTACAAATACCACTATATCATAACGTTCCTGCTGGATTGAATGAAACGACAATTGCAAGTTAATTCAATATAAATGTATATAATACTTAAAAGAGAAAAATAAAATATTTGTTAGAGCATAGCTTGGTCGAACGCGCAAGCGTTGCTATCTCAAGCTTGTTTGTCAAGTTTAGTTGATCAAAACTATAAGTCTTGATTTCTAGTCTACTTATAGCTATGTCTCGGATTAGGATAAAATGTGTAGTTGAGATTTAGACTTCACGACGTTCATCAATTGAAGATGAAGATCTACTGAGGAGAGCTTGGAGGAACTTCATCAATAAAAGGTATGTGGAGACTAAAACTTATTTATCACTCAGAAGTCTATTTTATTCTATCCCCTAATGAAACTAAGTCGTATATCTATATAACCTTTTATATTATACACATTTGATATTTCGAGCTTAGTTTATCTCGGTTATCTATTCTCGAAATATGTGTTGGAAGGTTTTTGCTTTAGCTACGTTCATCATATTCTTGACGAGTTTAGTTGGAAATAATTTATTTGTTGGAAACTAAATAATAAGTCAAAAGATGATCATGTGAAAATTTCCTTCAAACATCTTACATGATTTGTGTGAGACAATCATTTGATGTCGACTCGGAAAGTTTCGTATTGATTATTCGATCACTTGAAAATTATTTATAAGCTAATAGTTGGTGTGAGACAGCTATTGTCGTCTTCTAAGGATATTTCAATGATTGAAATGGGAGTTTGAAACAAAAACCTTTGTCTGGATACAATGTAGTATGCGTACCTAGTACGCGAGTTATTTTGGTATGATTCAGGTTCGGGAACCTTGTCTGCATACCTAGTATGCGAACGGTTTTAACTGTTAAATTCCGGGAACCATGTTTGCATACCAGTATGCGAACGATTTTACCTGAGTTAAGGTCCGGGACAACAGTATGCATACCCGTTTGCAAACTGTTGGACAAGACCAAAGTCTTGAATCTATAGTTTGCGTACCTTTTTGAAAACTTAGTGGTTAAAGTTCTAAAACCGGTTAACTATGTTTTTCATAATCATGAACAAATACATTTAATAATTAAGGAATGCAGTCTTTGCAAACCGTGGCTTAATGTTCATTAATTGATTCTTACGAATCAATCCGATCTTGATTCAATTGGTTCATACATATTTCTGTGAAATAGTGAAAAATTGAACAACTCTATTTGAAAAATAATTATATTCATTTGATTATCTTTCATGATTGATTGATCATCATAGTTGATCTAGAAGTGTTAGGTGAATGTGGTTAAGACAAAAGTGTTCATATGGATAACTTTGGTTAACTTTTATTGAGCCAACTCAATATACATGTTTAGGTATATTTCATTTGTGTGTAACAAGCTAAGACCATCTAACGGTGGGGAGATATTTCTTTGGTTTTAAGCAGACTTAGCTTGAATCTTAAATCAGGTTTTCATCAAACGGTGAATATTGAATGCTTTGTTACTAAGCTATCTTATCTTTGATTAAAAGCAAACCCTAATTTGAAAGACTATATAAGGGAGAACTCTAGCAACTGGAAAACCTAATCCCGACACTTTCTTGTGTTCTAGTTGCGACTAGCGTTGATTCTCCTTTAACCTAGGTTTTTCGAAAACCATTATAGCTTAACGACTTGAAGACTTCATTTGGGATTTGTGAAGCCAAGCCCAAATATTTTCTCTGTAGTTGTGTGTTCTGATCTTACTTGTTCCATCTTATTGAGTTCTATATTCTCTAAGATTTTCTCGAGATTTATATCCGATAGGTAAGATATAAAAAGTAATCACAAAGCTCTTCGTATCATTCTTTGTGATTCCATAATAACTTCTTCTACTACCATATAGTTAAATTTTTGTGAGGTGATTGATATTTCTAGACTGCTCTTCGGAAGTATAAGACCGGATTATCAATTGGTTCCTGTTTACCTTGATTTATCAAAAAACAAATAAAAACTTCATAGGTACTTATGTGGGATACATATTTATCTATCAGAATAGACTTACCTATGGGAGACAGATTTGTTTACAAGTCTTCGACTTTGGGACGTAGCAACTCTTAGTTGTGGGTGAGATCATCTAAGGGAATCAAGTGCGTAGAGTCCTGCTGGGATTCAGATGCATAAGGAACGCGACTGTACCCTAATCGGTGTGAGATTTGGTTAGGGCTCAACTACATTCCAGTCTGAAGTTAACTTATAGTATGCTAGTGTCTGTAGCGGCTTAATACAGTGTGGTGTTCAAATATGGACTAGGTCCCGGGGTTTTTCTGCATTTGCGGTTTCCTCGTTAACAAAACTTCTGGTGTCCACGTTATTTCTTTTACGTATTATATTTGTTTATATAAATGAAATATCACAGGTTGTGCGTAAATTCAATCAATGTGAATCCACCTTTGGTTTGTGATTAAATTGATTGACACTTGATATTGGTTTTTGATACCGTCCAAGTTATTTCTTATATTCAATCGGGATCGCAAATTCCTATTTGTTTGATTGCAGATTGAATTGAGAAATCGAGATATAACTCTTTGATATACTTTTCTTAAGATTGAGTCTGACTGTCTAGTTGATTCTCTTGAAAGTATATTGGAGTTAGTCCATACAAATTGCTAAGCGAAACATTGGGTGGGGTTGTTAGACCCCAACATTTTCCGATGTATCTACACAAATCCTCCAACAAGTAGCAAGGGATGAAACTGGAGGTATTAACAATATCCATTTCCAAAGTAACCCTTGGTTTCTTGTACAAAATTTTAACGCAAATGGAAGAATCACATTAGGGTCTATGAAACCAGCACACTAAGGAATTGTCCGCTTGGTTTTATTGGTCGAGGAGCAAAGAGCTTATCTTGAAGACTATATTTTAATGGTGAAGGTGATTCTCTACTTCTATTTGGTTATCCATTTAATTAATCACCACGATTTCGTGTTCGTAAAATGCAAGCAAACGTCCACCGGAAAGTGGTTGAATATCCGGAGTATGGAAAGCAAATTAGGGTGGGAGCAATAGTAGTTTTGAAGAATGTAGTAATATTTCTCCGGGGATGACAAACTTTTACATAAACATAACACTCCCCAACATCGAGAAGGTTTTTTTCAAAAATTTAATCAAATGTAATTCATTTGTTTGCAGAAACAAATATGAAAAATATATTTTAAAGTGATGCTTGTTGTACATGTCATCCCATATGATTGTGGTCTTGCTATGAGGGGTCATCGACAACGGTACGACACTCGTCCGTTAGGGGCACGTATCAGTTTAAAGGCTTGTTAAGCGGGCTAAGTGTATCCGTAGGAAATCATAATGGACGGTTTACGAAATCATGATCAACCCGTGTGTCCACAATTAAAAGGAAGGTGAAAATATTTGTAGCACTACAAATACCACTATATCATAACGTTCCTGCTGGATTGAATGAAACGACAATTGTAAGTTAATTCAATATAAATGTATATAATACTTAAAAGAGAAAAATAAAAGATTTGTTAGAGCATAGCTCGGTCGAACTCGCAAGCGTTGCTATCTCAAGCTTGTTTGTCAAGTTTAGTTGATCAAAACTATAAGTCTTGATTTCTAGTCTACTTATAGCTATGTCTCGGATTAGGATAGAATGTGTAGTTGAGCTTTAGACTTCACGACGTTCATCAATTGAAGATGAAGATCTACTGAGGAGAGCTTGGAGGAACTTCATCAATAAAAGGTATGTGGAGACTAAAACTTATTTATCACTCAGAAGTCTATTTTATTCTATCCCCTAATGAAACTAAGTCGTATATCTATATAACCTTTTATATTATACACATTTGATATTTCGAGCTTAGTTTATCTCGGTTATCTATTCTCGAAATATGTGTTGGAAGGTTTTTGCTTTAGCTACGTTCATCATATTCTTGACGAGTTTAGTTGGAAATAATTTATTTGTTGGAAACTAAATAATAAGTCAAAAGATGATCATGTGAAAATTTCCTTCAAACATCTTACATGATTTGTGTGAGACAATCATTTGATGTCGACTCGGAAAGTTTCGTATTGATTATTCGATCACTTGAAAATTATTTATAAGCTAATAGTTGGTGTGAGACAGCTATTGTCGTCTTCTAAGGATATTTCAATGATTGAAATGGGAGTTTGAAACAAAAACCTTTGTCTGGATACAATGTAGTATGCGTACCTAGTACGCGAGTTCGTTTGGTATGATTCAGGTTCGGGAACCTTGTCTGCATACCTAGTATGCGAACGGTTTTAACTGTTAAATTCCGGGAACCATGTTTGCATACCAGTATGCGAACGATTTTACCTGAGTTAAGGTCCGGGACAGCAGTATGTATACCCGTTTGCAAACTGTTGGACAAGACCAAAGTCTTGAAGCTATAGTTTGCGTACCTTTTTGAAAACTTAGTGGTTAAAGTTCTAAAACCGGTTAACTATGTTTTTCATAATCATGAACAAATACATTTAATAATTAAGGAATGCAATCTTTGCAAACCGTGGCTTAATGTTCATTAATTGATTCTTACGAATCAATCCGATCTTGATTCAATTGGTTCATACATATTTCTGTGAAATAGTGAAAAATTGAACAACTCTATTTGAAAAATAATTATATTCATTTGATTATCTTTCATGATTGATTGATCATCATAGTTGATCTAGAAGTGTTAGGTGAATGTGGTTAAGACAAAAGTGTTCATATGGATAACTTTGGTTAACTTTTATTGAGCCAACTCAATATACATGTTTAGGTATATTTCATTTGTGTGTAACAAGCTAAGACCATCTAACAGTGGGGAGATATTTCTTTGGTTTTAAGCAGACTTAGCTTGAATCTTAAATCAGGTTTTCATCAAACGGTGAATATTGAATGCTTTGTTACTAAGCTATCTTATCTTTGATTAAAAGCAAACCCTAATTTGAAAGACTATATAAGGGAGAACTCTAGCAACTGGAAAACCTAATCCCGACACTTTCTTGTGTTCTAGTTGCGACTAGCGTTGATTCTCCTTTAACCTAGGTTTTTCGAAAACCATTATAGCTTAACGACTTGAAGACTTCATTTGGGATTTGTGAAGCCAAGCCCAAATATTTTCTCTGTAGTTGTGTGTTCTGATCTTACTTGTTCCATCTTATTGAGTTCTATATTCTCTAAGATTTTCTCGAGATTTATATCCGATAGGTAAGATATAAAAAGTAATCACAAAGCTCTTCGTATCATTCTTTGTGATTCCATAATAACTTCTTCTACTACCATATAGTTAAATTTTTGTGAGGTGATTGATATTTCTAGACTGCTCTTCGGAAGTATAAGACCGGATTATCAATTGGTTCCTGTTTACCTTGATTTATCAAAAAACAAATAAAAACTTCATAGGTACTTATGTGGGATACATATTTATCTATCAGAATAGACTTACCTATGGGAGACAGATTTGTTTACAAGTCTTCGACTTTGGGACGTAGCAACTCTTAGTTGTGGGTGAGATCATCTAAGGGAATCAAGTGCGTAGAGTCCTGCTGGGATTCAGATGCATAAGGAACGCGACTGTACCCTAATCGGTGTGAGATTTGGTTAGGGCTCAACTACATTCCAGTCTGAAGTTAACTTATAGTATGCTAGTGTCTGTAGCGGCTTAATACAGTGTGGTGTTCAAATATGGACTAGGTCCCGGGGTTTTTCTGCATTTGCGGTTTCCTCGTTAACAAAACTTCTGGTGTCCACGTTATTTCTTTTACGTATTATATTTGTTTATATAAATGAAATATCACAGGTTGTGCGTAAATTCAATCAATGTGAATCCACCTTTGGTTTGTGATTAAATTGATTGACACTTGATATTGGTTTTTGATACCGTCCAAGTTATTTCTTATATTCAATCGGGATCGCAAATTCCTATTTGTTTGATTGCAGATTGAATTGAGAAATCGAGATATAACTCTTTGATATACTTTTCTTAAGATTGAGTCTGACTGTCTAGTTGATTCTCTTGAAAGTATATTGGAGTTAGTCCATACAAATTGCTAAGCGAAACATTGGGTGGGGTTGTTAGACCCCAACATTTTCCGATGTATCTACACAAATCCTCCAACAAGTAGCAAGGGATGAAACTGGAGGTATTAACAATATCCATTTCCAAAGTAACCCTTGGTTTCTTGTACAAAATTTTAACGCAAATGGAAGAATCACATTAGGGTCTATGAAACCAGCACACTAAGGAATTGTCCGCTTGGTTTTATTGGTCGAGGAGCAAAGAGCTTATCTTGAAGACTATATTTTAATGGTGAAGGTGATTCTCTACTTCTATTTGGTTATCCATTTAATTAATCACCACGATTTCGTGTTCGTAAAATGCAAGCAAACGTCCACCGGAAAGTGGTTGAATATCCGGAGTATGGAAAGCAAATTAGGGTGGGAGCAATAGTAGTTTTGAAGAATGTAGTAATATTTCTCCGGGGATGACAAACTTTTACATAAACATAACACTCCCCAACATCGAGAAGGTTTTTTTCAAAAATTTAATCAAATGTAATTCATTTGTTTGCAGAAACAAATATGAAAAATATATTTTAAAGTGATGCTTGTTGTACATGTCATCCCATATGATTGTGGTCTTGCTATGAGGGGTCATCGACAACGGTACGACACTCGTCCGTTAGGGGCACGTATCAGTTTAAAGGCTTGTTAAGCGGGCTAAGTGTATCCGTAGGAAATCATAATGGACGGTTTACGAAATCATGATCAACCCGTGTGTCCACAATTAAAAGGAAGGTGAAAATATTTGTAGCACTACAAATACCACTATATCATAACGTTCCTGCTGGATTGAATGAAACGACAATTGTAAGTTAATTCAATATAAATGTATATAATACTTAAAAGAGAAAAATAAAAGATTTGTTAGAGCATAGCTCGGTCGAACTCGCAAGCGTTGCTATCTCAAGCTTGTTTGTCAAGTTTAGTTGATCAAAACTATAAGTCTTGATTTCTAGTCTACTTATAGCTATGTCTCGGATTAGGATAGAATGTGTAGTTGAGCTTTAGACTTCACGACGTTCATCAATTGAAGATGAAGATCTACTGAGGAGAGCTTGGAGGAACTTCATCAATAAAAGGTATGTGGAGACTAAAACTTATTTATCACTCAGAAGTCTATTTTATTCTATCCCCTAATGAAACTAAGTCGTATATCTATATAACCTTTTATATTATACACATTTGATATTTCGAGCTTAGTTTATCTCGGTTATCTATTCTCGAAATATGTGTTGGAAGGTTTTTGCTTTAGCTACGTTCATCATATTCTTGACGAGTTTAGTTGGAAATAATTTATTTGTTGGAAACTAAATAATAAGTCAAAAGATGATCATGTGAAAATTTCCTTCAAACATCTTACATGATTTGTGTGAGACAATCATTTGATGTCGACTCGGAAAGTTTCGTATTGATTATTCGATCACTTGAAAATTATTTATAAGCTAATAGTTGGTGTGAGACAGCTATTGTCGTCTTCTAAGGATATTTCAATGATTGAAATGGGAGTTTGAAACAAAAACCTTTGTCTGGATACAATGTAGTATGCGTACCTAGTACGCGAGTTCGTTTGGTATGATTCAGGTTCGGGAACCTTGTCTGCATACCTAGTATGCGAACGGTTTTAACTGTTAAATTCCGGGAACCATGTTTGCATACCAGTATGCGAACGATTTTACCTGAGTTAAGGTCCGGGACAGCAGTATGTATACCCGTTTGCAAACTGTTGGACAAGACCAAAGTCTTGAAGCTATAGTTTGCGTACCTTTTTGAAAACTTAGTGGTTAAAGTTCTAAAACCGGTTAACTATGTTTTTCATAATCATGAACAAATACATTTAATAATTAAGGAATGCAATCTTTGCAAACCGTGGCTTAATGTTCATTAATTGATTCTTACGAATCAATCCGATCTTGATTCAATTGGTTCATACATATTTCTGTGAAATAGTGAAAAATTGAACAACTCTATTTGAAAAATAATTATATTCATTTGATTATCTTTCATGATTGATTGATCATCATAGTTGATCTAGAAGTGTTAGGTGAATGTGGTTAAGACAAAAGTGTTCATATGGATAACTTTGGTTAACTTTTATTGAGCCAACTCAATATACATGTTTAGGTATATTTCATTTGTGTGTAACAAGCTAAGACCATCTAACGGTGGGGAGATATTTCCTTGGTTTTAAGCAGACTTAGCTTGAATCTTAAATCAGGTTTTCATCAAACGGTGAATATTGAATGCTTTGTTACTAAGCTATCTTATCTTTGATTAAAAGCAAACCCTAATTTGAAAGACTATATAAGGGAGAACTCTAGCAACTGGAAAACCTAATCCCGACACTTTCTTGTGTTCTAGTTGCGACTAGCGTTGATTCTCCTTTAACCTAGGTTTTTCGAAAACCATTATAGCTTAACGACTTGAAGACTTCATTTGGGATTTGTGAAGCCAAGCCCAAATATTTTCTCTGTAGTTGTGTGTTCTGATCTTACTTGTTCCATCTTATTGAGTTCTATCTTCTCTAAGATTTTCTCGAGATTTATATCTGATAGGTAAGATATAAAAAGTAATCACAAAGCTATTCGTATCATTCTTTGTGATTCCAGAATAACTTCTTCTACTACCATATAGTTAAATTATTGTGAGGTGATTGATATTTCTAGACTGCTCTTCGGAAGTATAAGACCGGATTATCAATTGGTTCCTGTTTACCTTGATTTATCAAAAAACAAAATAAAAACTTCATAGGTACTTCTGTGGGATACATATTTATCTATCAGAATAGACTTACCTATGGGAGACAGATTTGTTTACAAGTCTTCGACTTTGGGACGTAGAAACTCTTAGTTGTGGGTGAGATCATCTAAGGGAATCAAGTGCGTAAAGTCCTGCTGGGATTCAGATGCTTAAGGAACGCGACTGTACCTTAATCGGTGTGAGATTTGGTTAGGGCTCAACTACATTCCAGTCTGAAGTTAACTTATAGTATGCTAGTGTCTGTAGCGGCTTAATACAGTGTGGTGTTCAAATATGTACTAGGTCCCGAGGTTTTTCTGCATTTGCGTTAACAAAACTTATGGTGTCTATGTTATTTATTTTTCGCATTATATTTGTTTATATAGTTGGAATATCATAGGTCGTGTGTAGTTCAATCAATTAGTAAATTCGACCTTGATTGTTGGATAGTAATTGATTGGCACTTGTGCACTGGTCTTTGGTACCGTCCAAGTTATTTCTCATATCAATCTGGCTCACGAATTTCTATCTGTTCGATTGCAGATTGTATTGAGAAATTAAGATATAACTCTTTGGTACATTTCTTAATTGAGCTCGCTTTTTAAGTTAGTGCTCTCTGAATTATATTGGAGTTAGTCCATAAATATTGCCGAACGAATTATTGGGTGTGGTTGTTATACCCCCGCTTTTCCAATTGGTATCAGAGCAGGCAAACACGTTGAAGACCTCATACGTCTGTGTTTATAGCAATATGACTATATGGACAAAAGTGCTATCTCTATAAACATACCGCCAGTCTTCGATGGATCGAATTACTTATGGTGGAAAACTGTTATGTGTTCCTTTCTTCAAGCGCGTGATTTTGAATCATGGGTTCGTATTGTTAATGACTATAATCCTTCGATGGTTACAGTAAACGGTGTAACTATTCCAAAGGATATTGGTGAGTATGATCATGCCGAGATTCTTGCTGCAAAGCAAAATTCTGACGGATTGAATGTTATCATCCATGTCATTACCCCAGATCTTCAGCACCATGTGACTACGTGTACTCGGTCTAAAGATGCTTGGGATATCTTAGAAACCGTATTTGAAGGGAATACCTCTGAAAACGAAGCTAGGATTCAAAACCTAAATTCTGATTGGGAAAATATTTTTATGGTTGATGAAGATTCATTTGATGAGTTTAATCACAAAGTGTCTGAAATTGCTAATGCATCTTTTGCATTAGGGTAATACTATTCCTGAAAAGGACATTGTGATGAAAATTCTCAGGTCTCTGCCAACTAGATACGATTCTAAGAAACATGCCGTCATTGAGGGAAATAACCTTGAAACACTTTCTAGAAATAATCTTGTTGGGAAGTTAAAGATCTTTGATCATGATCATATATCCAAATCTGGAAAGGATATTGCTTTCAAAGCACAAAAGAAGACTAAATTACTTGATAAAAGTAAAAGTGTTGGAAACTTTGTGGATGATCCTATTGAGAATGATTCATCAGATGAGGATCTTTAAAATTCAGTCTCTCTGATCACAAGACAGTTTAGAGATCTTCTTTTGAAGAGAAGTAAACGGTTCACCAGAGATAAACCCAGATCATCAGTCAAACCTCATGACTGTGCCCCTCCGAAAAACAAGGACACTGTCGATATTGATGATGAGGATATGCCACAGTGCTTCAAGTGTAAAGATTTTGATCATTTTGCTAATGAGTGTACAAATCGTAGAAAATACACTGGAAACAAAGGTCTTGCTGCAACTCTTGATGAAATGTCCGAGCACTATGATTCAAATGAACATAAAAAATCAAGTGTTGTATGCACTCCTTGGCGAAAATATTAATTTTGATAATTGTAGCAATACGTACACCAATTTTGATGTTCTTCCTGGAGAAAATTCTTCGACCACTTTGGAGGATAAAATGGATTTTACTCTATCTATTGAAAATTCTATCTCACATATTTCAGGTACTTCAATTTGTTTAGATGCATGCTCGGCTAGGGTACCTGAACCGTCCTCCACATTTACATGTTCTTATTGTACTTTTAAGGGTCATGAAACTCTCAAATTATTTCAAGTACAAACATAAATCAAGATATGTCAACAAAATTCAACGGAGAGCAAGTCGATTAGCAAACCGACTTAAACTTGTTCTGAAGTCGAATCCATCTGAGGTATGTAAAATTTAACTCATCTCCGAAGAAGTTAATTTCTATAGAAAAAGTTAGACCTCTACAAAAAAGAACTAGGTCTAAACGTTATATGAAAAAAGAAACTGAGAATTCCATACAAAAATCACATGGTGAACAGATTACTGTTCACCCCAACACATCCTAATTGTGCTGAAAGTGCATCTTGTCTCATATGCCCGAATTCAAAGAGACAAGAGTTATGCACAATCGGGTTTTAGGAAAAGATTTTTATTTATTTTTTCCTGGAATTTTGTTGATCTTTTCATATCCTCAAATGGCATTGAAAAGGTTTACCTGTTTAATTAGTAAAAGAGAGTTAAAATCGAAAATTCTACCTTTTTTAGGATTGAGAGTTGTTTGTATATGAATTATACTTACTCTGTATATAGGTTCTGTAACCCTACATTCCCTTTTTCCTTCCCTGGAAACTATTTTTATCAAAAGATTGCTTGTGGAGCTAGTTTTGTGTAGTTCTCTCACAATCCCATATCTGAATGGAGACTCCAAGCATCATATCTTCTAATGGAAAAGATGTTAACATGATTGTTAAGCCATAAATCATGAAGGAAAAAGGTAAATCTCATTCCTCTACAACTTTGAAGAGAAAAAGGAAGAATACGAAGACACCAAGGGCTCACCCCTCAAATCTTCAAAGTTTTCTGGTGTTCTTGAAGAGTTAAAAGAAACAAGGATGGAGATGCAGCAGATAAATGCATATTTTTCTAAGATCTCTTGAAATTCAGAAGGCCCTGGTTCGACATCAGTCAAGAAGGTTTGTTGGAATTGACTCCTTTCTTCATGAACTTTATGTTCCAATGTGTGTTGACAACAAGGAGTTCGGGGACGATAAATTTTTTTTCAAGAATCTTAATGTCTAGGAAACTTCTTATGAGAATTTATTCTTGTATTTAATAAGGATAACTAGTGTTTGGAATAGCAAATATTGTGATTACACATAGTGTTAGAGCACTGCTCAGTCGAACTCGCAAGCGTTGATATCTCAAGCTTGTTTATCAAGTTTAGGTGATCAAACTATAAGTCTTGATTTCTAGTCTACTTATAGCTATGTCTCGGACTATGATAGAATGTGTAGTTGAGCTTTAGACTTTATGATAGATGCATTTATGTTGCTAATATGTCTCAATTGTATGTATTGTTAGTGCTCAATTTTGTATTTATTTTGTTATTTTATGTATTTGTAGGTATTTATAGAGAAATAAGCTGTTGCGGCAAAATTGGCTCGAAAAGTGGTGTTTTACACCCCCAGGATAAAGTACTAAAGGCACCCCAGAAATGCACCGGAAGCACCCCAAAAATGTGCCGGAGAAACCCCAGAAAAATTACTATTTACGCCCAATAATTACTATTTGCACCCCCATAAGGCAAGTGCTAAAGGGAAACCAGTTCAGGATAGGGGGACACCCCTTCTTCTTCAGTTTGAAAACGTGTTTTGGCGGGAAAATTTGGCAGTGAAGAACATAATTTTGATTCGATTTCTAGACATCTTAGGAAGAGATTCAATGGTTGTTATTCATGGGGATGACTTTATGGAGCGTAACAGACATGATATGATTGATATTTTCGGTTAAAATTGGCTACAATATCGTGTGGAAGAAAACAGAGGAGTGAACAAAACACGGTTTTTCTGGTGGATGTGGCGTGAAGATATCAGCCCTGCATGGGTATACAGCCTTGTAAACATATTTTGGAGCGTGTAAGGAGTGTGTTTGGATCAAATCAAGGCTCGGAAGTTAAAAAAAAAGTAAGAAAATATTCCCGAGAATATTTTCCTTAATGCCGAGTAATGAAGAATCATTCGCAGTTATGAAGGAGATTTCTTATGCATGACAGGCTATAAAAGGTGTAGAGGATCAGTAGAGCGGGGGCTGGAGAGTTTGGGAGAGTTTAGAACAACAACAGAGGAGATTGATCGTGTTGCAGAGAAAACTTTTCTGCTGCTGCTAGGAAGAACACGAAGAAAAAAAGACCACCAGAGGCAGTCGTTTATCAACAGTGACAACGACAGATACACGAGGGTCGCAGAGATACAACAACAACAGTTCTTTTCTATCGTTCTTTGTAACAGTGTTTTGCAACAATTATAAACGTTGCAAACACCCGATTTTTCATTATTTTCTCTCCGTTTCATCTTTGAAACAAATTTTGAGCATGAATCAATACTTTGAGCAAGTTTATACAATGATGAGCTAAACCCATCCTCCGGGGCGACGGAGGAAGCTATTTCGCCAATAAAATGTGGTAATCTCTATTTTATTTTATTTTATTTATGCAATTATTATATGATTATTTGCCTTGATAAATAAATAGAAAAAGATGGTTTTTGTTAAACAATTGTTATTTCAATTGATGGAGCATGCTAGCCTAGGGTTTTGAGTCCCATACTTTCGATTTACAATTGTTATTTCTAAAAAAATCAACTTTTGCAATATTTAGAATCAATTTGAATGAAGGATTTGCATAATTATAATTAGAGAATATAAAATCAGTTTGATATCGGTAATTAGTGGAATCCATAGCCCCAGTCTTCTCCATATTTTTCATATCACTTTTATTTAAGTTTCCTATATTTTTATTTAAAATTAAGTCTAAAATCTGCTTTCACAAGTCTTGAACGAATTTTATTACTACAACAACTTTGAAAACACATCACTTCACGACGTTCATCGATTGAAGACGAAGATCTACTGAGGAGCGCTTGGATGAACTTCATCAACTAAAGGTGTGTGGAGACTAAAACTTATCTATCACTCAGAAGTCCATTCTATTCTATATCCTATTGAGACTAAGTCGTAAAGCTATATAGACTTTTATATTATACACATTTGATATTTCGAGATGAGTTTAACTCGCTTATATATTTCTCGAAATATGTGTTGGAAGCTTTTTGCTTTAGCTACATTCATCATTATTATTAAAGAGTTTAGTTGAAAACACTTTATTTGTTGGAAACTAAATAATGAGTCAAAAGATGATCATGCGAAAATTGTCTTGAAACATCTTACATGATTTGTGTGAGACAGTCAATTGATGTCGACTCGGAATGTTCCGTATTGATCATTCGATCACTTGAAAATTACTTATAAGCTAATAGTTTTGTGAGACAGCTATTGTTGTCTTCTAATGATGTTTCAATTATTGAAATGGGAGTTTAGAACAATAAACCATTGTCTGGATATAGCACGACATGCATACCAGTGTGCAAACTGTTGTAGTATGATTCAGGTCCGGAAACCAAGTTTGCTTACCAGTATGCGAACGATTTTAACTGTTAAAGTATGGGAACCAAGTATGCATACCAGTATGTGAACGGTTCTACCTGAGTTAGGTCCGGGACGACAATATGCATACCGGTTTGCGAACTGTGGGACAATACCAAAGTCCGGAACTTAAGTTTGCGTACCCGTTTGCAAACTAAGTAGGTTTAAGTTATAAAATCGGTTAAGTATGATATCATACTTATGAACAAATACATATATAAATTAAGGAATGAAATCTTTGCAATCCGTGGCTTAATGTTCATGAATTGATTTTCTTGAATCAATCCGATTTTGTTTCAATTGTGTCTTGTATATTTCTATGAGAATATAAACAATTGAACAACTCTATGAGTAACACAATTAGATTCATTTGATTATCATTTGATCTAGAAGTGTTAGATGAATGTGTTTAATAGAAAAGTGTTCATATGACTAACTTCGGTTAACTGAGCCAACTCAATATACACGTTTACGTATGGTTACCCATATCTAAATGAAGGTATATTTCATTCGTGTGTAACAAGCTAAGACCATCTAACGATGGAGAGATATTTCTTTGGTATTAAACAAACTTAGCTTGAATCTTAAATCAGGATTTCATCCAACGATGAATATTGATTGCTTTGTTTCAAAGCTATCAAACCTTGATTTTAAGACTATATTAAGGAGAACTCTAGAAACTGGGAAACCTAATCCCCACACCTCCTGTGTGATACTAGTTGCGTACTAAAGTCGATTCTCCTTTAACCTGGGTTTTTCTAGAAACCATTATAGGTTAACGAATTAAAGACGTCATTGGGATTCTGAAGCCAGATCCAACTATTTTCTCTGTAGTTGCGTATTCTGTTCTTACTTTCTCTATCGTATTGAGTACTATCTTCTCTAAGATTGGATCGAGATTTATTTCTTATAGGTAAGATATAAAAATAATTACAAAGATCTTCCTCTCATTCTTTGTGATTCCACAATAACTTGCTCTACTACCATATAGTTAAGTTATTGTGAGGTGATTGATATTTCTAGGCTGTTCTTCGAAAATATAAGATCGGATTGTCAATTGATTCTTGTTCACCTTGATTTATCAAAAGACTGAACAAAAACTTCGTAGGTATTTCTGTGGGAGACAGATTTATCTATCAGAATAGACTTTTCTGTGGGAGACATATTTGTTTATAAAGTCTTCGACTTTGGGTCGTAAAAACTCTTATTTATGGGTGAGATCATCTAAGAGAATCAAGTGCGTAGAATCCTGCTGGGATTCAGAGGCATAAGGAATGCGACTGTACCTTAATCGGTTTGAGACTTGGTTAGGGCTCAACTACATTCCCGTACAAAGTTAACTTGTAGTAGGCTAGTGTCTGTAGCGACTTAATACAGTATGGTGTTCAAATCTGGACTAGGTCCCGGGGTTTTTCTGTATTTGCGGTTTCTTCGTTAACAAAACTTCTGGTGTTTGTGTTATTTCTTTTATGCATTTTTTTTGTTTATATGATTGAAATATCACAGGTCGTGCGTAGTTCAATCAATTGGTAAATCCAACCTTTGGTTGTTGATTGAAATTGGTTGACAATTGAACATTGGTTTTTTATACCATTCAAGTTATTTCTCATATCAATCAGGCTCACAGATTTCTATCTGTTCGATTGCGGATTGTATTGAGAAATTGAGATATAACTCTTGGATGTTTTTCCTTGATTGAGTCTGACTATCTAGTTGATTCTCTTGGAATTATATTGGAGTTAGTCCATACAGATTGCCGAACAAAATATTAGGTGTGGTTGTTAGACCGTCGTTTTTTCAATTGGTATCAGAGCAGGCAAACACGTTTAAGACCCCATAAGTCTGTGTTTGCAGCAATCTGACTCTATGGACAGAAGTGCTATCTCTGACAAACGCATCACCAGAAATAAAAGTTCTGTTTCTTTGAAATCTGTTAAAGATAAAAACTTGTCGATCTCTCATATAGATGAACATTTTGTTCCTACGAAACAAAAAAGTATTGATATGTGTTACCTTGATTATGTTACTGACGAGTCTGACTCTTAAGTATAAAGGGAAGTAGCCCAAGAGAGTGCAGCAATTCTATGTCGTATTAGAATCCAGGCTGTTAAAATCAATAGGCTGAAACATAAGGTCAATATGATCATTGGTATGGTAAAGTATCGTGATTCCCAATTAAGGATTCTTCGTGAGGAAAACGCCATAGTTTATTCATCTCGAATTTTACTCGAGGCTAAACTCAAAGAGGATGCCTTGGAAATCGAACGCCTATTGAGTAAACTTTATATTCAATGCAAAGGATGTTCTAAGAAGTACACTACACCAATTGCTTCATACTCAACTTTGATGTTGGAAAATGTGACCACATGTAATCACGCTTCTCTGATGAAACCAGTTCCAGAAGCTAATTTGCATACCCTTCCTATTGCTAAAAAGGTACTTGGTTCTTCTGATCAATGAAACACCACATATTACGGAAGAAATATTCTAATGATGTTGCTAATCCTACGTACTCTAATCACTCCGGTAATCATAAAGTATGTCTCTTTTATGATTCAAAAGGACATGTTCAATGGAAGAGCAAATTGAGGTTGAATGACAACTATTTTGGTCGACTTCAACATACCTTAGATTTAATACTCAAAGGTGTAACTGACATTCAGATGTCTAAACCAGTTGGTTTCAGTACTCACCCTGTGAATTCTTCCAAGAAGGTCAGTTCAATCTACTCATATAACGTTCGGACTAATTGTAGCATTAATACAAATCAGTCAAGAAGATTTCAGAAAGGTCCTTCTGAACCCAAGGATAAGGATGATGTTCATGATGTGAGAAAGGTACCAGTAGGTGAAAACAACAATGGAGATATGAAGGACAACCTTAATCTGATAATTATAGGTTACAAGGATCTTATCAAAATGCTGTCAAAATCCTCCAAACAATCTTCTTCTGGTAAGGATTCAAACTTAGTCTCATACTTTGATGATAGTAAATTTTATGATACTTTTTCACATCATAAAGGGTTTCCTCCAAAAATTAGAAGGAAAAAGATGACTAACCATGAACAATTTTCATTTGATGATCGTAAAGCTTATACTTGTGTTAATTAATCACAAGGATTGAAATCTTACTCATGAAAAATCTTCTTGAGTAAGATATGTTAATAATCAGGTGTACTTATTGGTAAATTCTGATTAGTTGAGCTATTTTATTATCGTTCATAGCTAGACATTTGAAAAGACGAGGATACCCAAATATGCCTTAATCTAAAACTTTTCCTACCTATAAGTCCTTTCTCCGAAAGTGATTGTCTATGGACTGAGTCGAGACAATACAACTAATCAGTTCACACTTTGTGTGATCGTCTATGGATACGAGATCGAGACAATACAACAACGAAGTATGTTTACTTGATAAAAAGGTTCAGATTTAACCAAACACAATAGGATTACTTATCAAGTAAATAGGAATTAACGTTTGTGTAATTTACTTTAAATATAATAAAGACAATTATAATTGCGAAAAATAAAAGTAAATGACACGGCAAGATTTTTTCAACGAGGAAACCGCAAATGCAGAAAAACCCCGGGACCTTGTCCAGAATTGAATATTCTCAGGATTAAGCCGCTATACAAAATAAACCAACTTCGTATAGTTGAATAAGTTACGTACTTGGAACAATTCCTTTGGTTCGTATTCCAAACAGTAAAGGAACAAGAAATCTGTTTGGTAGCAACTCTCTTCAACCAAGTGATATGAGTTCGACAAAGGCTCTTCTGTTTATCTCAATAAACTCCTTCGTCAGGTTCTAAGATCTATCTTATTCTCAATTACCGAAGTAATTGTTAAGATTTTTGCAATCAATACTTTTAATCACAAAGAATTGTATTGATGCCGATATACATAACTAATCAATCTAATCTATCACAAGGATAAACCGATTATAGTTGGATCATCTATACCGAAACAAGTATTGTGCACACCAAAGATTATGATCCCCAAATCATAAATCTTCTAACTCTTCTTAGATCTTCAATAAACACCTGCACACAACAACTTGAATCTCTTGTGATCAATCACGCAAAGAACGGAGTCTGTTAACAATGGATTATCACAAGACGTATTTACATCTACAAACAGTCTAAAGATCCTTGTCGAAACTTCGATATAGTTTGAGTGAATCTTATATCAGAATAGAAGATTCTCAAGCATAAACAAACTAGGTGCATTCAAAGTTCAACCACCGTTAGTCAATCAAATCAATCAAAAACAAAAAATAAACCGCAATTATCTAGTTTCCCACCAACGGTACTAATAGAGCTTCTCAATCCCAAAGAGGACTTTAAACTGAGCTGCCATAAGAGATTTCGTCTAATTAGGTTACTCTCCTCTCCGAATAGGCGGCTTCACCAGTAACAACACAACCGAGGAAGTTTGTTGTCACGAAGGGTTAGTTTGCTAATGCAAACTTCAAGTATTGACAAGGAAGTTTGGGCACCAAGCAATTTCCAAAACTGAAAATATTCTCAAGATATTCATTAAATCTCATATCCGGTTTCCATAATTCCTGGAAATGCTCTGTCCAAAATATTGACCGAAAATCTCTTTGGAAAATCTCTAACTAGTAAATGCACATTACTAATTCTCATTTTCCTAAAATAAAATTAACAACCTTAATTAAAAGATTCTTAACTTATATATGTTTCGATCCTGGGATTTTCTTCCTTTAGTTAATAAGGAATAACTTTGAACAATTAAACATTTACTACACGTGTTCAAAGTATGTCGACATCCTTACTTTGTAAGTCCTCTTTCATACTTACAATCTTGAAACCGATTTGCCATACTTCCAAACAAGTTTAGAATTGGTTCATCTGACTTTCAAGAACTATGTGATTGATCAAGAACACTCAATTGCAAATCATGGGTTTAACGGTTCTACCAAAATAAGTTTCGGTTCTACCTCCATGTTAGTACTGTGCATAGTCACACTAGATTTCCAAAATTCGGTTGACTAGGTACTAGGATCGGTTCCCCACATATAAATGGTATCTAACTTGTACTTGTTGCACATGTCCATAGGATCGTTTCCCCTTTGCCTAAAAACATGTTGCACATGTCCATAGGATCGGTTCCCCTTTCTGCTATAAACTTGTTGCACCTCATACAAGGATCGATTCCCCTTTGTGATGTGTTGCACCTATTACTAGGATCGGTTCCCCTTTACCCAGAGTTGGTCATACACCAATCACAAACTCGATCATACCATCTCAGGTGATTACTTAAGATCGGTTCACTAATAAAAGTCATACCAATACAAAAGTCAGGCCTTTGTGAATAGTTTTACCAAGAACATAAACAAGTCATGAGAGGTTATACTAATCACACATATTGGTTGTTCAAAAGATATGTAATGAATAACAATACCAATAATTCCTGGCAATTTTCTTTTCGATTCAAAAAACAAGTTCATGAATTTACTTCCTTAAAACATATGTAAAACATTGTTTCCTAAGATGAAATCCTCACCTCATACCCATACATAATCACAATAGCATTTAAACGATTATGTCGATGTCTTATCTACAAAGTTTAATGGTTAATCAATAAACCTCGTATTGTATTCCTTAATACTATTTCTATCTAGAGTTCAATCATGCTTCGCAGTTTTGTTTTCAATATGCACGACTTGAAAGATACGTTAGGGAATGAAACCGTTCAAGTCAAATATCACTAACCTCAAGTGGAAGGATGATGTTGTCGTTATAGCTCCTTGCTTATTCACTTCTTCAAGTCTTCCCAATACTTGTAATGTCTCATATCCTAATAATTTCAAGCTAACCTATACGAAGTTGACTCTAGTACATAATCAAGCGTCTCTTTAAATGAGTTTTGATTCACTAAAATATGACAACCAAACTTGACATACCAACGTTTGGTGGGTTCAACTGATCTATGCTCTAACAACTTTTGCCTATGGACAACTTTGCCTAAGTATTGTTTTTTTTTATTTCGTAAATCACTTTAAGTGTCTACTTTTTATTCTTGAAAAAATTTGTTTACTGTTGATTTATGAGCAACACTTATGCTCTAAATTTTTCTTTGGTGAGAATATAAAATTTATTGACCTCAAATGTGTGAAAGAAAATTTTCACTTAGAAAAATTTTGTTGTGTTCTTTTTACCTTGAAAAGAGGAACTTCACAGTTTTTTAAGTTTTCAATGGGACTATATTGGTTTTCGTACGGGTACCCACATTGCCGTGTCATGAACCAATTTTTAGAAACCCTAAAGTAACTCTTTGTGAAATCGTTTATATACCTATCCTATGATGTTGAATTATCTTACTTTAGGTTATTTTTCTCATATCAAGAATGTCGTTTCCTTCTCGCACTTGTGGGTTTCTTGATAAAGGTATGGGTTACGGTTCCAAAAGGAATAAGAAAAGAACCCTAGTGGATGCTGACGATGTCAAAGATCAAAATCCTGAAGATTATTCTGATGTATGATGCTATTATGTATATACTCATAAAGATGTAGAGCATGATGAAATGGTTTCTGCTGAAGTGGTTCATGATTTTCTTAAATACTTTGAGGAAGCAAAACTACAGCTCGTTGATACTATGAAAGGTCTCGATGTGTTATGTACTGAGTTGAAAAAGGTTAACTCTGACCTTTTTCTCATGAAGACACATGTTAAGGATCTTCTCAATGAGGATATCTTCTCCGAAGAAGCAGTTAATGCTGTCAATCACAAGCTCAAAGGCCTCAAAACCCGTGAGGATTCCGGAAGTGTACTTTGATTTTTTTTTTGTTGTCTAGGAAACTTCTTATGAGATTTTATTCTTGTGGTTTAAGAAGGATAACTAGGGTTTGGAATAGCAAATATTGTGATTACATATAGCTATTGCCAACGATTTTCATCTTGCAGTGTTTTAGATTTATTTATCTAAATTCTAAGTTATTTGGAGGATGATTTTGCAGTATTAATCTTTATGGTTTTATATATTGCAAAAAATTTATGGGATATGTGTGTTTACGTCCGTGAACTATGATTATCTCATATATGTCAAAAGTTAAGTCTATTATGTCTTTACGCAAATATTGATAAAAGATAGAATGAACTTTTGAATATTCTGCAGTATTAATCTTTCCCTGATCCAACTCTATGTGAAAGTACTGTATGACTCCGTAAGTTTTCTTATATTGAGTGTTTCCGATTAAATTAATCATTAAGGTTATATTGTAATTAATTAATTCGAGTTTTCCGGATACAAATCATGTGATTTGTTAATGTCCAAAGAAATCCTTATTTTCTTGTAAAAGTAGGGTCGCTCTTGTTGTTCTTTCGGAAGTTATATTTTATGGGGGATAGTTCTTAATTGAACTTGTGCTTAATTGCCAAATCTTTGTGGGGAGTGCGGCTGTGGAATATTGTAAGAGTTTTTTTGTATCTTTATAAACTCCTCACTAAGTTTTGACAATGTGAAATCATCGAAACCAAGTTGATATGTTCTCTTTTAGTCATGAATAATCTCTTTGAGAATTTCATTATGATCCCGCTAGTTTTTGTACCTTTGCCAATTTATATTGACAAAAAGAAGGAGAATTATTTTGTAGTTTACATTACATACATATGGTTTACGGATCATTATGTAAGGGAGAGTGGTTTTCATTGTGAGATGAAGTATTGACTAAGGAGGAGTGATACATATTACCATAGTATTATTGTCAAAGTTGTGATGCAATTGAACTTTGATGCCGTGTAATAATACTATGACACTGTATAACAATATTTGAGAATAATTGTTTTCGTATTGTTATAGCTTCGGATCTTCAACAACAATGATGCTGAGTTGAAAACGTTCAGAATCACTGGAGTACTTGGAGTGACGAAAAATTCAAGGAATGTTGAAGAACCAAGGAAATCAAGCATGTTGGATGAGAAGCTACAAACTTATTTATTTTATAATCTATATGTATTAATAGTTTTTTCACTAAAATTGACAAAGGGAGAGATTGTTAGAGCACTGATCGGTCGAACTCGCAAGCGTTGCAATCTCAAGCTTATTTGTCAAGTTTAGGTGATCAAAACTAAAAGTCTGGATTTCCAGTCTTCTTATAGCTATGTCTCTGACTAGGATAGAATGTGTAGTTGAGCTTTATACTTCACGGCGTTCATCGATGGAAGACGAAGATCTACTAAGGAGAGCTTGGAGGAACTTCATCAACAAAAGGTATGTGGAGACTAAAACTTATCTATAACTCAGAAGTCTTTTCTATTCTATTTCCTATTGAAACTAAGTCGTGCGGCTTTATAGACTTTTACATTATACACATTTGATATTTCGAGCTGAGTTTAACTCGCTTATATCTTTCTCGAAATATGTGTTGGAAGCTTTTTGATTTATCTACATTCATCATTATTCTTGACGAGTTTAGTTGGAAACAATTTATTTGTCGGAAATTAAATAATGAGTCAAAAGATGATCATGTGAAAATTGCCTTGAAACATCTTACATGATTTGTGTGAGATAGTCATTTGATGTCGACTCGGAATGTTTCGTATTGATCATTTGATTACTTGAAAATTACTTATAAGCTAATAGTTTGTGTACATAGCTATTGTCGTCTTCTAAGGATGTTTCAATGATTGAAATGGGAGTTTAGAACAATCAACCATTGTCTGGATATAACAAAGTATGCATACCAGTATGCAAACTGTTGTAGGATGATTCAGGTCCGGAAACCAAGTTTGCATACCAGTATGCGAACGGTTTTAACTGTTAAAGTCCGAGAACCAAGTATGCATACCAGTATGACGTTCTACCTGAGTTAAGTCCGGGACGATAGTATGCATACCGGTTTGCGAACTGCCGGACAAGACCAAAGTTCAAAACTTAAGTTTGCGTACCCGTTTGCAAATTAAGTTGGTTTAAGTTCTAAAATCGGTTAAGAATGACTTCATACTCATATATAAATTAAGGAATGCAATCTTTCCAAATCGTGGCTTAGTGAGAATCAATCCAATTTTGTTTCAATTGTGTCTTGCGTGCTTCTATCTGAATATAAACAATTGAACAACTCTATAAGTAAAAAAATTAGATTCGTTTGATTATCATTTGATCTAGAAGTGTTAGATGAATGTGTTTAATAGAAAAGTGTTCATATGGCTAACTTCGGTTAACTATTGTTGAGCCAACTCAATATACACGTTTAGGTACGGTTACCCATATCTAAATGCAGGTATATTTCATTTGTGGGTAACAAGCTAAGATCATCTAACGTTTGAGATATGTTGCTTTAGTTTTAAGCAAACTTAGCTTGAATCTTAAATCAGGATTTCATCCAACAATGAATATTGATTGCTTTGTTTCAAAGCTATCTGATGCAGCATCTTGATACCTTTCCTAATTTTGGCCTTTTTTTAGATTTCCTTTTCTTTTATGATTTCCTTTTTTAGATGCTCGATTTTTAGGAAAGTTAGGTTATTATAAATAAGGGATTGTAAGATAGTTTTTGTCATTCAGTTTTTAAGAGATAATAAACTAGAGTTTTTCTCTAAAGCCTTGCATTGATTTGATTCTGTCATCAATTCGAGAGCCTTGCATCGAATCTGATTCAATTCTTCGATTCAAGAAGTCAGGTCTCTGGAAATTTTAACCTAAATTTCTAGATTGAGCTGAGTTACCGTTGATACGCTGTGCCAGGTTGGTATCAGAGACAACTACGTTCCTTGTTTGATAACACGATGCCAAGACCTCGTCGTGCACCATTGCGTACTGAAGCAGAAATCACCCGAGATGCTATTGCTGAGCTACAAGCCCAGATGGCCACGATCACTACCACTCTCCAAGCCCTTGCTGTTCAGCAACAACCACCACCAGTTCGAGAAAATATTGAACATGAAAATAATAATAACAGTAACGATGGTGACAACGAAGAAAACCCGTTTTCAGAAATAGATAACCCCTTTGCAAATCTACGCAACAACCGTCCCCTGACACAAGACAACATCCAAATTGCAGCAGCGGATAATCATTGGGAAACAAGATTCAAAACCGAGATACCAGAGTTTCATGGAAATTATTCGGCTGAAGAACTGCTCGATTGGATAGTCACGGTGGAAGAAATTCTGGAGTTCAAACGAGCTCCAATGGATCGATGTGTTCCTGTTTTAACGATGCGTTTTCGTGGAAGAGCAGCTGCATGGTGGACACAATTGAAGACAACTCGTGCACGTCTCGGAAAACCGAAGATCATGTCATGGGATGAACTTACATCGAAACTTAAGAAAACATTCTTGCCTTACAATTATGACCAGCTTATGTTTCAGCGTCTCCATACCATCCGCCAAGGCACCCGATCTGTGGCTGATTACTCCACTAAATTTTTTTTACTTCTCAGTCGAGCTGATATACAAGACTCTGAGCGTCAACTGGTAGCACGGTTTACAGCAGGATTACGACAACAGATTCAACACACAATCAATCTCTTCCATCCATTGACACTGTCAGAAGAATATCAACAAGCTTTGACTATTGAGGCACAAACTAAATCATCCTTTTCATCCTGGTCTACTGTTCGTTCTTCTCGACCAAATCACACTTCGACTGCGACAGATGACGTTGTTTCTGTCAAAGCAGACACACCCATTGTTCCAGCTCTTGACAATCGGCAAACTCGACCAAACTCACTTCGTTGCTTTTCTTGTGGAGATATAGGTCACTGACAGTCTAACTGCCCCACTAGAAACAGAAGAGGCCTCCTCCTTGACACTGCTGGTAATGACGTTGAAGTAATTTACGATGAGGAAGCTGCGGAGCCACAAGATGAAGTGGAGGTTCTTACAGCTGATAGTGGACCAGCATTAATGTTACGACGTGTGTGTTTAGCTCCGCATGGAACAGATATCAACCCTCAACGACATAATTTTTTTCATTCAAAGTGTACTATTGGAGGCAAGGTGTGCAAATTCATAATTGACTCTGGAAGTAGCGAAAACGTCATTGTTGAGGAAGTTGTAAACAAGCTTCAATTATAAACATAACTACATCCTAACCCTTACAAGTTGACATGGCTGGATCGGAAAACCGATGTACTCATAACTCGACGAGCATTGATATCTTTTTCGGTGGGTGATTCATATAAGGATCAGATTCATTGTGATGTTTCTCTGATGGATGCTTTCCATCTACTCTTAGGACGCCCTTGGTTATTTGATCTTCGAGTACAACACGATGGCTATCGTAATATCTATAGTTTTCGTTACAATAATCGCATTTCACTCTACAGCCTTCTTTGTCCGAGAAACATCACACACCATCAGCTCCAGTCCTTCTCTTGCAGTAAAAGGCTTTTGAACAAACACTTCGAGAAGAGGGATGTGTTCTAATATTGATCAATTCGGTTGTCAGAGAGCCTTTACCATCACCTCCAGAACACTTTCAAAGACTATTGGAGGAGTTTCAGGATGTTTTTCCCAATGAGTTACCACCCGACCTTCCTCCCCTTAGATACATTCAACACCATATTGATCTAATTCCATAAGCTGTTCTTCCTAATCGACCTCATTATCGTATGAGTCCGAGTGAGCATGAAGAACTTAGACGTCAAGTTGAGGATCTTGTGTTAAAGGGATATTTACGTGAAAGTCTGAGTCCGTGTGCAGTCTCAGCTTTGCTTATACCAAAGAAGGATGGATCTTGGAGGATGTGTGTCGATAGCCGTGCTATAAATAAAATTACAGTACGCTATAGATTTCCCATTCCCCGTCTCGACGATCTATTAGATCAAATTGGAGCTGCAACGATTTTCTCTAAACTGGATCTTCGAAGTGGTTATCATCAGATACGAATCCGTCCAGGAGATGAATGGAAGACGACTTTTAAAACTCGAGAAGGACTTTTTGAATGGCTTGTCATGCCCTTTGGCTTGTCCAATGCACCAAGCACCTTCATGCGCGTTATGAATCAATCTCTTCGGCCCTTCATAGGTAAGTTTGTAGTCGTTTATTTTGATGATATTCTCATATTTAGTAAGTCCTTAACAGAACATCTTGCACACTTGAGAGAAGTACTTCTTGTTCCCCGTCGAGATCAACTATTTGCCACACTAAAAAAGTGTGAGTTCGGCTCTCCTGAGGTTCACTTCCTTGGATACATCGTCTCAGCAGAAGGGCTAGCCGTCGACCCAGGCAAAGTAGAAGCAATCAAATCTTGGCCTACTCCTACTACTTTATCTGAAACTCGAAGTTTTCATGGTCTAGCATTTTTTTATCGAAGATTTGTGCCGCAATTTAGCAGTTTGATGGCACCTATCACTGATTGTATTCGTCATGATAGTGTCTTCACTTGGACTACCGAAGCAACTACAGCTTTTGAGATCATTAAAACAAAATTGTTATAAGTACCTATACTAGATCTTCCAGATTTTACTCAAGTTTTTGAGCTACATAGTGATGCTTCTAAGTTGGGCATTGGTGCTGTCTTGAGCCAACGCAACAGGCCTATCGCCTTCTTCAGTGAAAAGCTGGCTGGAGCTCTTCTACGTTATAGTACTTACGATGTGGAATTTTATGCAGTGGTTCAAGAAATCAAACACTGGAGACATTATCTTTTCCATAAAGAATTTGTTCTCTACACAGATCATGATGCTTTAAAACACCTGAATAGTCAAGATAAAGTCTCAGCTCGTCATGCATCATGGATATCTTACTTTCAACAATTTACGTTTGTTATCAGACACACGTCAGGTGTTTCCAATCGAGTTTCTGATGCCCTGAGTCGTCGCTATTCTTTGCTGAGTGTTCTTCATGTCTCAGTTCCGGGATTTTCCACCTTTGCTGATTTGTATGAGTCTGATGATTTCTTTAGTCGAGTTCTTCTTGACGTTCAGAATGGTCTTTTTCGAGATTTCACTATGCATGATGGCTTTCTTTTTCGAGACAGTCGTCTTTGCATTCCAGACTGCAGCCTCCGTCTTAAACTTGTTGCTGAAACACATAATGAAGGTCACATTGGTCGCGACCGGACGTTGCATTTACTTTATCAGTCTTATTTTTGGCCTGCATTGAGACGTAATGTTGAGAGTTTTGTCGAACGCTGTACAGTGTGTCAGACATCAAAAGGTCATGCCACGAATGCCAGTCTCTACCTTCCTCTCCCTATTCCAACACAACCATGGACAGACATCAGTATGGACTTTGTGATGGGTCTTCGTCGTACACAAAAGGGTTTCGATTCAATCTTTGTCATTGTTGATCGTTTCTCCAAGATGGTACACTTCATTCCATGTAAAAAGACAACAGATGCAGTCCAAGTCGCAACACTTTTCTTTCGAGAGGTTTACAGACTCCATGGATTCCCAACTTCCATCGTTTATGATCGGGATTCTCGTTTCTTAGGTCATTTTTGGAGGTCTTTATGGAAATTACTAGGAACCAGCCTCGACATGAGCTCCGCTTATCATCCTCAAACGGACGGTCAAACAGAAGTGACCAATAGATCTTTGGGGAATTTGCTTCGCTGCCTTGTGGGTGATTCTATTAAAACCTGGGATTCAAAACTTCCTCAAGCAGAGTTTGCTCATAATCATTCACTAAATAGAAGTTCCGGGTTCAGTCCATTTCAGGTCGTTTATGGTCTTCTCCCTCGTGGTCCTTTGGATTTATCTACTCTTCCAGACCGTACACGTCTTCATGGTGTAGCTGATGATTTTGTAGACAACATTCATAAGGTTCATACGCAGGTTATTGCCAATCTCGAATCATCCTCCTCAAAGTACAAAGCTGCGTATGATTCTCGTCGCCGTCGTGTTCTCTTCGAAGTAGGTGATCAAGTTTGGGTATTTCTCACTAAAGATCGAATGCCGGCTCATGCTTATAATAAAATCAAGGCAAAGAAAATAGGTCCTCTCACGGTCGTGGAACGAATTAATGACAATGCTTATCGCCTACAACTTCCAGCAAACATCAACACTTCGGATGTCTTCAATGTTCGTTATTTATCACGTTTTGTTCCACCAGACCCAGTTCCAGATTCGTGGTCGAATCCTTCTACCCCGGCGGGACCTGATGCAGCATCTTGATACCTTTCCTAATTTTGGCCTTTTTTTAGATTTCCTTTTTTAGATGCTCGATTTTTAGGAAAGTTAGGTTATTATAAATAAGGGATTGTAAGATAGTTTTTGTCATTCCGTTTTTAAGAGATAATAAACTAGAGTTTTTCTCTAAAGCCTTGCATTGATTTGATTCTGTCATCAATTCGAGAGCCTTGCATCGAATCTGATTCAATTCTTCGATTCAAGAAGTCAGGTCTCTGAAAATTTTAACCTAAATTTCTAGATTGAGCTGAGTTACCGTTGATACGCTGTGCCAGGTTGGTATCAGAGACAACTACGTTCCTTGTTTGATAACACGATGCCAAGACCTCGTCGTGCACCATTGAAGACTATATAAGGGAGAACTCTATCAACTGGGAAACCTAATCCCCACACCTCATGTGTGATACTAGTGTTGATGGTGGTTTTTAGCTTAGGGTTAAAATCTTAAAACCTTGCATATGACGTCACTCTGCAAGGAAACGGTTCCGTGAGTGCTAACCTCTGCACCAGCGTATTTATTGAGCCATTCAAAATATTTACATGAAATTTATCCAGACTGGCGAATGTAGCAACCATACCAAACACTCTGTAAATTTCGGCACCTCGCCAATACAAGACTCACTGAGTACTTTCCTGTGTTATGTTCCCCGGCAGAAACCTTAATATCGGTATGGCATGACGGATTTGTGTTCACTCGCAGCGGAGTAGCATGAACCTCCCAGTACCAAAGTTAATCCATCGCACGAAATGCTCAGACGGAAAGCACACTGCATTCTGTAGATAAGGATTTTTATGGCAGCATACGAAATCTAGCCAATTATTGTGATAACTCGCGAAAAACTCGTAAACCCGACTAATTTGCAAAATTAGGGTTTCGTGCCCCGCGCAGTACACTAGACCCCGTCGGTCGAAAAAACTATGCTTAGACAAACTAGGCGATTAAATCCGCCACAACGCACTTAAAGTGTGGCCACGCGCTAGCTTGCCGTCCCCACTTCTCATCGACCAATCAGGTCGCTTTAAATCTGCCACACTCACACAGAAGTTTAGCCACGCCCATGCCTGGCCGTCCCTCTTACATTAACCAATCAGGTTACTTTAATCGCCACAGTGTTGAAAAGAAGGAAATTGCTCCAGATGGCCGCAAAGCCAATTGGCTTCCCAAAAACGCACCTGCATGCCAAGCAGCATGCCAAACATGCCAAACATGCCAAACATACATACCAGGCACACATGCCAGATGCACATGCCAAACGCGCCAAACATGGACACTCACCCCACGTGACGTGCTATATAGGCTAATTAGGGTTTCGACAAGCTAAACCCTAATTTAGGAATGATTTCCACACCAACGTGCCAAAATTTCAGTGGCCATGGCTATGCGCGTAACCGTGCCAAAGGCATGCACGAGCCAAGCAGCCATGCCGCAATAACGCTAGCGCAAGTTAAAGGCGCCACTGCCAATTAAAGGTAGCCATGACCGACGGATACCTTTCCTCCTGAGATGCAATCTCAGCTATCCAAGTTCGCCACCAAACTAACAGTCTTGTGGTAACTTTTGAGCGACCATGCCGCCAAACCCTAAACTTTAGCCACGACATCAAATCCCAGTTTAGACACGACGCCTAATTTCGGCCACAGTGCCAAACCCTAGCCTTGGCCATGCCGCCAAACCCTAGCCTTGGCTACGCCGCCAAGCCCTAGCCTTGGCCACGACGCCGAGCCCTACCCTTGGCCATGCCGCCAAGCCTTAACTTTAGTCACGGAGCCAAATCTTAACCTTGGCCATGCTACAACATTACATACGTGGCCATGCCATTGACATGCTGCTATGCCACAGCCACTGGCATGACACTATGCCACAACTACTAGCATGTCGCTATGCCACAGTTACAAGCATGTCGCTATGTCATGACCACTGGTATGCCACCATTCCACGACTACTAGCATGTCGTTATGCCACGGCCACTGGCATGCCACCACGCCAGAGCCACTGGCATTCCACCATGCCACAGCTACTAGCATGCCGCCATGCCATGGCTACTAGCACGTCGCTATGCCACGGCCACTGGAATGCCACCATACCACGGCTACTAGCATGTCGCTATGCCACGGCCACTGGCGTGCCACCATGCCACGGCTACTAGCATGTCGCTATGCCACGACCACTGGCATGCCACTACGCCACATATACTAGCATGTCGCTATGCCATGGCCACTGGCATGCCACCGCGCCACAGATACTAGCATGTCGCTATGCCACGTCCCCTGGCATGCCGCCATACCACAGCTACTAGCATGTCGCTATACCGCAGATACGCCATTGGCATGCCACTATGCCATGCATACGCCATTGGCATGCCACCAGCATGTCGTTATGCCATGGCTCCACCAGGCGTTACTATGCCAATGCAACCACTTCGCCATACAACAAGATGCGGCCATAATCAACGACTACCCTTCCTCATGAGATGTAATCTCATCCATTCAAGTTCGACGCCAAGCTGACGGACCTGTGGCAACTTTTAGGCGGCCGACCAAGGCAAGCCTAATAGCATCATATGTTATTCTCCTATGGCGAAGTATCTTGATTTTGACTTGCCACACATAGCAACCTGCTGCATGTTTTCCACGAAAACACTCGAGATATCAAACATGACATAAACCGGGGGATACTCATCAGGGTATTGGTCTGGCGGTTTACAACACGTGGCGTGCAATGCGTCCGTTACAAGAGAGTGTCATGAATTAGAACAGTTAGTGGTGGTAAAAGTGACGGTGTAAACAATTCATTTCCTTCATCATAGAAGCGTAATGACTGACGGTTACGCGAGTTCACTTCCCTCATCATGGAAGCATAACGTCTGACGGTTACACGTTACTCCATTCTTCCACCACTCAATCGTTTCCACTTCCTACGAGACTAGGGTACATTTTGTTGGGACTTGTATAAAGAGGCCTCACCTATTTCCACCAAACAACAAGTTTTGGTCAGGAGAACAATACAACATCCACAAATCATCTGATAGTTTTTCATTCAGAAAGCCAGTTCAACTTTCTGATACAAGTCATGAAACACCCACACTTCTGGAATCAACTATTATGGTCTCAATACTTCCTTCGCTTCCCTCCCTAAGACCAACCCTTCTCCTTCACTTAGTCATCGAAGCAAGCCTGGAACTGCCATTTCTTGGTTTAGGCCAGGATTGTACAGATTGATCTCTCGAATCAAAATTACTCCCGTGCAGTACATTGTTTTGGGTTTAGATTTGTTTCTCATCCACACACCCAAAATTACCAAAACCAGTAGAAACATTTTTCACCCACAAACAATTAGCGACCACAGTGGGAGATTAATCTCTCGGTTGCGATATCAATTTTCAATCCCCAATTTCACTTTTCGACCCCAATTCTCAGAAGATGGCCGGTCTTAGAGCTGAATCCATGATCCCAAACTCCGCTCGAGCTCTAGAGAATGGCGATGTTCCCTCTCCCAACACGACACCTAATGGCGCAACCGATAGGGAAATTCCAAGGTTGGACGAATTGGCACGGGTTCAGGAGATCCACGCAAGGAACATGGACCTGATGAAGGAAGCGATCAACAACATACTCAACTTTCTTATCAGCATGACATCGAATCTGAGTGATTCGCCCATCCCGAAAACTCCAAGACTGGGGACTGACGTCTCGGATGATCGCTCTCAAGTTAACAACTTCACCACCAATCAGAAACCGGTAGACCAGAAGGCAGCCGCGTTGGTGGAAAACTTGTGTGAACTTCTACACCTTTCAAAATACCAGCGAGCAGAAAAATTTGCTATCAATCAAATAGCCCTAGACGCGTGTTTGGTTCCTTTACGCCCAGAAACTTCAAGAATGTCAGAGGTGTCCGTCAACAATGTAACATTTACTGAAGACGACATGATGGCAGAAGAAGGACATAACCGGGCTCTACACGTCACTTCCCGCATCAAGGATGTGGAGTTCAAAAGGGCCTTCATAGAAACATGAGCATCCTCCAATGTCATTACCCTTAGAACGCTCAGGACAGCCAAGGAGCGGCCGACCGAAGTCGTGCGGCAGCCTACCATGATGACAGATTTCGAAGGCAACCAAACCAGCACGTATGGATACATCAACCTAAATTTCTCAGTGGGACCAGTGCAGTCAAAGGTGAAGATCGAAGTAATCGAAAAAAAGCCAGACTACCACATGATATTGGCAAGACCATGGCTCCACGACAATATGATCATTTGTTCGACATATCACCAGTGCCTGATGACCATGTTGAACAGAGAATTCATCCGCATCCCCGCATCATTATCTCCTTATGCACCAATCTGTGGTATGGAGATGTTCGAACCAAAAAAAAAATCGCGGGGTCCAACAAGCAAGGTTCGCTACACTCCACTACCGACGTGGGCGTCAATCGAAGAGGAGGACATGCTCACATTATTTCACAAAGAATCTCGATCTCACGCAATCCCTCCAAAGAAAAAGCACGCCAGTTTTTCCTCGTCAAGCGGAGATCTGTCTCATTCTCATGTCAAGCGGGAGCGGGCTTTTATCGCAAGTCGTGATGAAAAAGGGAAAACCGTATATCGGCGCCGCTGTTAGCAATTAACAGGAGAGACTACCCCCCAGTAAAATGCAATCACAGCAGCAAGCCACAAGAGGAGGTGCCAGATGCACCTCGACAACTACAAGACGGAACCAACTCCACCACGGATGAACTTGAAGTTGTCAACATCGGAAGCGAGGAATCTCCGCAGCCTGTCTCAATCAGCTCGGCTCTATGTGCTGACGAGCGCGCAAAACTTGTGGACCTTCTTAGGGAATATTGAGATGTGTTCGCATGGACATACGAGGAAATACCTAGTTTGGATGAGAAGCTGGTCACTCAGCATCTACATATAATACCCGGATCCAAACCAGTCAAACAATCTCCGAGACAGTTCAGACGCGAGGTGGAGGAACAGATCAAGATAGAGATTCAAAAACTGCTATCTGTCGGTTTCATCAAACCCATCCACCGTCCCACCTGGTTGGCCAACGTGGTTCCAGTGAAGAAGAAGAGCGGCCAAATCAGGTGCTGTGTTGATTGTAGGGACCTAAACAAATGCTTCCCCAAGGACGATTTTCCTATTCCAAACATTGACATGCTGGTAGACTCCACCAGTGGACACGGTATGCTCTCTTTTATGGACGGATACATCGGATACAATCAAATAAAGATGTACGAGCACAACGCAAGTAAAACAACTTTTCGAACTCCTCTCGTAAACCTTTACTATACTGTGATGCCTTTCGGCTTGAAAAATGCCGGCGCCACCTACCAACGCGCCATGACCACTATTTTCCATGACATGATGCACAAACAAGTTGAAGATTATGTAGATGATATAGTGGTTAAATCAAAAACTCGGGCGGCTCATACAAAGGTGCCGCGACAGGTGTTTGAAAGGTGTCGCGAATACAAACTGAAGATGAACCCGTTGAAGTGTGCCTTTGGTGTTTCTTCGTGCAAATTCCTAGGTTTCCAGGTGACCGCCGAGGAAATCAAAGTCGATCCAGTCAAAACCAAAGCCATCCTCACGATGCCGCCCCCGCGGACTGTGAAAGAGCTCCAGAGCTTCATGGGTAAGGTAAACTACATTCGGCATTTTATACCGGGTTTTGCTCAGCTTGTCGCTTCATTTACCCCCTTGCTGAAAAAGGGAGCCAGCTTCGTCTGGACCGTACTACAATAAGAGGCATTTCGGAAGATTCAACAAATATTGTCATCCCCAGCCATCATGAAATCCCCGATACAAGGAAGACCGTTGTGCCTCTACACTTCCTTCAGTGACACTGCTGTTGGAGCTCTTCTCGCCCAAGAATATGACGAAGGAATTGAGCACCATATATACTACTTCAGTCGAACTTTGAGAGATCCCGAACTCAGATATACCAAAGCAGAAAAAGTGTGCCTAGCCATGATTCACTCCATCCAAAAGTTTAGGCATTATCTGCTCTCAAACAAAGTGGTGTTGATATCTAAGTCTGGTCCTATGAAGTTCCTGCTTTCAAAACCAGCCTTGATAAGAAGGCCAGCCAAATGGCTCTTCCACATGTCAGATTTTGATATAACGTGTGCTTCCCCAAGAGATATCAAAGGACAAGCGATTGCGGATTTGCTAGTACTTTCCCAGGAGAGAGCACCACAGCGCTACACGAGGACTTTCCTGGAGATTTTCCGGAAATCTCTTTTGTCAAAGAAGAAGCGTGGATATTGTTTTTTGATGGCTCTGCCACCCCTAGCAATAATACCAGAGGAGCAGGCGTGGTTCTAGTATCCACAATGGGTGAAGTCTTCTCGCATTCCTTTAAGCTATACTTTCATTGCACCAACAATTCAGCAGAATATGAGGCATTTCTCATAGGATTGTCATTAGCCAAACAAGTCGGATCCACGCGTCTGGAAATAAGAGGTGATTCTAAATTACTGGTCAACCAGATGAATGGAGTGTACACACTGAAGGAAGTGACATTGGACCCATATAGATCCGAGGCAAAAAGGCTGCTAAATTACTTCTCCGATGCGACCACAACACATGTTGGCCGCGACAGCAACAAACTAATTGCCTAGCCACGTTAGCATCGAAGCTGCAGTTCGAAGGTTTAGAGGAAACCCTGACAGTGAAGAGACGAACCATAGCTTCGATATGGCTCTCGCAACCTGAGGAGACTGAAGACAACGACTGGAGAATACCGATTATCCAAGAGCTTAACAGCTCGCTCTCCCAAGGAAAGTTCAGTCTCAAGACCTTGCAAAACTTCTTTATGCTTCACGGGATGTTGTACCACCGGAACTCAGATGGTTCCCTGTCAAGATGCCTCGGAGAAGAAGAGGCACAACGACAGCTTAACCGTATTCATAGAGAGATTTGCGGAAAAATATTTGTGGTAAAACTTTATCGTCTCCTGCAACGCCTTGGCTACTACTGGCCAGAAATGGAAACTAAATCTCGATTGCTCCAAGGATCTTGCTCCAATTGCCAAGCACCGCCGCATCAATTGGAAGTTTTTTCTGTTGACCATGCTGGGGACTGGCAAAAGCCGTACATCAGTTATCTCCGCGACGGAATACTCCCTGCAAGCAAGAAAGACGCAACCAAGATGAAACAAAGATCCAAGAGATTCATACTCCATGAAGGAATCTTGTATCGAATTTTTTTTGGAGGAGATTTGTTATGATGCCTGGACGAAGAAGAAATCCCAATCATGCTGAAAGAAATGCACGAAGGCGAGCACCAAGGGAAAAAGAAGTTATTTCTCCAAATACATGAGCGATACTACTGGCCGACCATGGAAGACGATGCGGCTTCTTTTGTTCAAAGATGCCACAAATGTCAAACTCATGGAAATCTTATCCACGCACCCTCTACTCCCCTGCATTTGGTAAGTAGTCCATGCCCGTTTATAGCTGGGGACTCGACATCATTGGGAAAATCAACCCGCTGTCATCAAAACATCATGAGTATATAATAACCGCAACAGAATATTTCACCAAATGGGTCGAAGTCATCCCTTTACAAGGGACTACTGGAGCCACAATTGCAGCGTTCATTAAGGAATATATCATTTGTCGTTTTGGCGTGCCCAAGCACATCATCACCGACAACGACACTCCTTTTGCCAACAAGCAGGTACGGGAGTTACTTGAAGAATATGGAATTAAACAAGTCTTCTCCACTATTTACTACCCCCAAGGGAATGGGCAGGCCGAAAGCACCAACAAGACTCTAATTAGAATCCTCAGCCGGACAGTGCACGATAACCCTCGGACATGGCACGAACAACTGCCAATGACGCTTTGGGCATATCGGACATCACCAAGGAGCTCTACTGGCGCCTCCCCCTATTCCCTCGTCTACGGAGCATACGCCATTCTCCCGGCAGAAATTGAAATCCCATCGGCTAGGATTGTCAAAGAAAGCGGAGTTCAATGGAATGAAGCCGAAACAACAAATGCCAGGGTAGCGGAGCTAGACACTTTGGATTCCAGAAGATCTAAAGCAGAGGATCATGCGCAAGCATACAGAAATAAAATTTCTCGAGCATACGACAAAGCTGTAAAACCTCGAGTTTTTCAAGTAGGGAATCTGGTGTTGAAGACTTCCAAACACATCCAACAAGATATGTCAGCACCAAAATTCTCCCCAAAATGGGAAGGGCCTTATGTGGTCACCAAATCATATAACAGTGGATACTACAAGGTTGTCAAGAAAGATGGAGGCAGATTGGAAACAGTCATCAATGGAAAATGGCTCAAGGCACATTACGCCTAACCCTTACCCCACCTCTCGCCGTCTCATAGCACAACTAGCCAAGCATTTTTCTGTTTCCTTCACATCCCAGTTATCAAATTTCATTTAGTCAAAGCATATTAATGAAAATTATCTTATTTCTCCAAAAACCAGTACAAAAAAAAATACATATGTTCGAGACCAGAAAGAAAATCAGGCGTCTCACAACTACGTAACTCAGAAAAGCCCGTTCAATAAATTGTAATTTCTTGAAAGCATCATCTTCAACCTGTTTTGATATCTCTAAGTCCTACTCTTCAAGTCCTGGATAGCCTTTCCCACCTTTTGGGATTCCACGTTCCAAAATGGCTTTTGTGGCAGGAACGACGTTAGCAAGAATACTGGCTCTGTCAACCTTCACAATGTCAAGGCGATGCCACAGACAACTTACATTAAACTCAAGGGATTCACAGGTAGACACCATGTTTTCCCACCTTTCAATAGTTGATTCTGTGACGTCGCGGATGGATGTGCCTTCCATTTCAACAATCATATGCAGGAGACAATTCACTGTGATAACCAAAGCCGACGAACAATGCTTCACCACGATCCTGGTGGAAATATGGACATATCTTCTCCATATTTTCGTATACAGAGTCACGAATTCCTTTCGCACTAAGAATTTGCCGACGCTTCGGTAGCTAGAAGATAAACACTTCATGCGGATTTCAAATGACAAGTCTGCATTTGGATATTCATGGCAAGAGATACCCAAATCACCATTTTTCAGATCACCAGCGGTCGGTGTGCTCAGGTTCGAAGAAAAGGGAGCGGTCAGATCATCATCATCAACGATGGTCACACATGTCCCAGTTGGATATCTCTGCACAAAAGAACGTCTCCCTTCGTCACTCGCTAGAAATAATAAACAAATATCTATTGGTTAACGAAAGCATACCGGTATGATCTTCTTGACTCGGATAATCCGGATGGGGGAATTGTCGCAAGAGCCAGACCGCCTACGCTTGACTGAAGAATCTGTCCGGCTCGAGGATGATTCACTTCTGCTCGACATGATGAAAGAAATATGGATTCAACAATAGAAACCTCTGCCTTGAACTGGGAAGGATGGTACAGTTTCACCAGCATATATACTGCGGAAACCCTAGAGAGAAACGGATGCTAAGCAAACGCGATGAGCCTACATGACATCCAAAAAATCAGCCTCATTGAAATCTCTCGTCGAAACCTTAATGAAGATGAAAAAATTTGTCAAACATTCAAAGGAGGAATACGTTTCCTAGATCGGAACCCTGGCATGGACGCGTACCTGGAATGTATTCTCCTTTCCACAGAGGCATTAATCATGCAAGAAGACGGCCAAGCCAGTTCCACGATGCTTCCTTGACCGTGGAGAACGTGGATTAGCAGCTCGCGCCAACCCAAGCCAATGGCACCACAGCCAAGCCAGCGCCAACGGCTCCACGCAAAAGCCAGCATCATTTCCGCGGCCAAGCCAAGCTAGCAGCATCACGGCCAAGCCAGCAGCGTCACGGCCAAGCCACGCCAAGCCAACGCCAAGCCAACGCCAACAACTTGCATCCTCCCAGCGCTAGCTTCTCTGCTCGATAGCCGATGCACCTGCATCCTTCTCAGCTCCAACTTTTCCGCTCCTGACAAGTACCATCCACAGCCTAAGCCAACTCCAACCGCGTTCTAACCAATGGCCTAGCCAGCAGTGCCATGAACCATTCCTCAACCAGTGGCCAAAGATGCCACACTGGTGCCAACATCCCATGGCCAAGACGAATTTATGCAAAATCCACCAACACAAGGATCACAGATTCCTCATGCCTTACACCAAAGTTTAGTTGAATTTCCTTGGAAATCTTTTCACGTCTTGCTCTTTCGATTTTACTCTTGTCCGTCACCATCTCATGCTTACCCGCAACAATGCCACTATTACGTGCTAAGCAGGGGACTTAATGTTGATGGTGGTTTTTAGCTTAGGGTTAAAAAACCTTGCATCTGACGTCACTCTTCCAGGAAACGGTGCCGTGAGTGCTAACCTCTCCACCAGCGTATTTATTGAGCCATTCAATATATTTACATGAAATTTATCCAGACTGGCGAATGTAGCAACCATCCCAAACACTCTGTAAATTTCGGCACCTCGCCAATACAAGACTCACTGAGTACTTTCATGTGCTATATTCCCCGGCAGAACCCTTAATATCGGTATGTCATGACGGAATTGTGTTCACTCGCAACGGAGTAGCATGAACCTCCAAGTACCAAAGTTAAGGTCATCGCACGAAATGCTCAAACGGAAAGCACACTGCATTCTGTAGATAAGGATTTTTATGGCAGGATACGAAATCCAGCCAATTATTGTGATAACTCATAAAAAACTCGTAAACCCGACTAATTTGCAAAATTAGGGTTTCGCGCCCCGCGCAATAAACTAGACCCCGTTGGTCGAAAAAACTATGCTTAGCCAAACTAGGCGATTAAATCCTCCACAATGCACTGGAAGTGTGGCCACTCCCTAGCTTGCCGGCCCCACTTCCCATCGACCAATTAAGTCGCTTTAAATACGCCACACTCACACAGAAGTGTAGCCACGCCCATGCCTGGACGACCCTCTTACATTAACCAATCAGGTTACTTTAAAATCGCCACAGTGTTGAAAAGAAGGAAATCGCGCCAGATGGCCGCAAAGCCAATTGGCTTCCCAAAACCGCACCAGCATGCCAAACATGCCAAATGCACATACTAGGCACACATGCCAGATGCACATGTGAAACGCGCTAAACATGGCCACTCACCCCATGCGACGTGCCATACATGATAATTAGGTTTCGACAAGCTAAACCCTAATTTAGGCAAGATTCCACACCAACGTGCCAAAATTTCATTGGCTATGGCTACGCGCTCAACCGTCCTAAAGGCATGCATGAGCCATGCCAGCCATGCCGCAATACCGCTAGCGCAAGTTAAAGGAGCCACTGCCAATTAAAGGTAGCCATGATCGACGACTACCTTTCCTCCTGAGATGCAATCTCAGCCATCCAAGTTCTCCACCAAACTAACAGGCTTGTGGCAACTTTTGAGCGACCATGTCTCCATACCCTAAACTTTGGCCACGACATCAAATCCAAGTTTAGCCACGGCGCCTAATTTCGGCTACAGTGCCAAGCCTTAACCTTGGCCACGCCGCCAAGCCCTAACCTTGACCATGCCGCCAAACCCTAGCCTTGGCCATGGCGCCAAGCCCTAACCCTGGCCATGCTGCCAAGCCTTAACTTTAGCCACGGAGCCAAATCTTAACCTTGGACATGCTACAACACTATAGACGTGGCCATGCCACTGACATGCTGCTATGCCACAGCCATTGGCGTGCCACCATTCCAAAACTACTAGAATGTCGCCATTCCACGGCTACTAGCATGTCGCTATGCCACGGCCACTGGCATGCCACCATGCCACGGCTACTAGCATGTCGCTATTCCACGGCCACTGGCATGCCACCACGCCACAGCCACTGGCATGCCACCATGCCACAACTACTAGCATGTCGCTATGCCACGATCACTGGCATGCCGCCATGCCACAACTACTAGCATGCCGACATGCCACGACTACTAGCATGTCGTTATGCCACGGCCACTGGCATGCCATCATGCCACGACTACTAGCATGTCGCTATTTCCACGGTCACTGGCATGCCACCATGCCACGGCTACCTGCATGTCGTTATGCCACAGTCACTGGCATGCCACCATGCCACGGCTACTCGCATGCCGCTATGCCACGTCCACTGGGATGCCACCACGCCACAGCTACTAGCATGTCGCTATGCCTCGGCGACTGTCATGCCACCACGCCGTGACTACTAGCATGTCGCTATGCCACGACAACTGGCATGCTACCACGCCACATCTACTAGCATGTCGCTATGCCACGTCCCCTGGCATGCCGCCATGCCACAGCTACTAGTATGCCGCTATGCCGCAGCTACGCCATTGGCATGCCACTATGCCATGGATACTCCACTGGCATGCCACTAGGATGCCGTTATGCCATGGCTCCACAAGGAGTTACTATGCTAATGGCACCACTTCGCTATACAACAAGATGCGGTCATAATCAACGGCTACCCTTCCTCATGAGATGTAATATCAGCCATTCAAGTTCGACGCCAAGATGACGGACCTGTGGAAAGTTTTAGGCGGCCGAACAAGGCAAGCCTAATAGCATCATATGCTATTCTCCGGTGTCAAAGTATCTTGACTTTGACTTGCCATACATAGCAACCTGTTGCATGTTTTTCACGAAAAGACTCGAGACATCAAACATGTCACAAACCGGGGAATAATCATCAGGGTATTGGTATGGCGGTTTACAGCATGCGGCGTGCAATGCGTCCGTTACAAGAGAGTGTTATGAAGTAGGACAGTTAGTGGTGATAAAAGTAACGGTGTAAACAATTCATTTCCTTCATCATAAAAGCGTAATGACTGACGGTTACACGAATTCACTTCCCTTATCATGGAAGCTCTGACGGTTACACATTACTCCATTCTTCCACCACTCAATCGTTTCCACTTCCTACGAGACCAGGGTACGTTTTGTTGCGACTTGTATAAATAGGTCTCACCTATTTCCACCAAACAACAAGTTTTGGTCAGGAGAACAATACAACATCCAGAAATCATATGATATCTTTTCATTCAGCTAGCCAGTTCAACTTTTTGATACAAGTCACGAAACACCCACACTTCCGGAATTAACTATTCAGGTCTCAACACTTTCTTCGCTTCCCTCCCTAAGACCAACCCTTCTCCTTCACTTTGTGACCGAAGTAAGCCTGGAACGACCATATCTTTGTTTAGGCCAGGATTGTACAGATTGATCTCTTGAATCAAAAGTACTCCCATGCAACACATTGTTTTGGGTTTAGATTTGTTTCTCATCCACACACCCAAAATTACAAAAACCAGCAGAAAACGTTTTCACCCACAAACAACTAGTTGCGTACTAGATTCGATTCTCCTTTAACCTAGGTTTTTCTTAAAACTATTATAGGTTAACGACTTAAAGACTTCATTGATATTCTGAAGCCAGATCCAACTATTTTCTATGTAGTTACGTATTCAGATCTTACTTGTTCTATTGTATTGAGTACTAGATTGGCTCGAGATTTATCTCCGATAGGTAAGATATAAAAAGTAATCACAAAGCTATTCGTCTCATTCTTTGTGATTCCACAATAACTTGTTCTACTACCATATAATTAAGGTATTGTGAGGTGATTGATATTTATAGGTTGTTCTTCGGGAATGTTAGACCGGATTATCAATTGGTATCTGTTCACCTTGATTTATCAAAAGACGAAAAAAAAATTGTAGGTATTTCTGTATGAGACAAATTTATCTATCGGAATAAACTTTTCTGTGGGAGACGGATTTGTTTATAAAGTATTCGACTTTGGGTAGTAGCAACTATTAGTTGTGGGTGATATCAGCTAAGGGAATCAAGTGCGTAGAGTCCTGCTGGGATTCAGAGGCGTAAGGAACACGACTGTACCTTAATTGGTGCGAGACTTGGTTAGGGCTCAACTACATTCCAGTCCGAAGTTAACTTGTAGTAGGCTAGTGATGTAGCGGCTTAATACAATATGGTTTTCAAATCTGGACCAGGTCCCAGGGTTTTTCTGCATTTGCGGTTTCTTCGTTAAAAAAACTTCTAGTGTCTGTGTTATCTCTTTTCCGCATTATATTTGTTTATATGATTGAAATATCATAGGTTATGCGTAGTTCAATCAATTGGTAAATCCGACGTTTGGTTGTTGATTGAAATTGGTTGACAATTGAACATTGGTTTTTGATACCGTTCAAGTTATTTCTTATATCAATCAGGCTCACAGATTTCTATTTGTTCGATTGCAAATTGTATTAAGAAATTTAGATGTAACTCTTGGATATTTTTCCTTGATTGAGTCTGACTGTCTATTTAATTCTCTTGGAATTATATTGGAGTTAGTGCATACAGATTGCCGAACGAAATATTGGGTGTGGTTGTTAGACCCCCACTTTTTCATATAGCTATTGCCAGCGTTTGTCATCTTGCAATGTTTTAGATTTCTTTAAATTCTAAGTTATTTGGAATATGATTTTACAGTATTAATCTTTATTGGTTATATATATTGCAAAAATATTTTATGGGATATATGTGTTTACGTACGTGAACTATGATTATCTCATATATGTCAAAAGTTAAGTCTATTATGTCTTTATGCAAATATTGATAAAAGATAGAATGAACTTTCGAATATTCTGCAGTATTGATCTTTCCCGATCCACTTTTATGTGAAAGTACTGTACGACTCCGTAAGTTTTCTTATGTTGAGTATTTCTGACTTAATTAATCGATGAAGTCTTCTTGTAATTAATTTATTCGAGTTTTCTAGATACAAATTCATGTTTCATGTAATTTGATAATATCCAAAGAAATCCTTATTTTCTTGTTAAAAGTAAGGTCGATGTTGTTGTTCTTTCGGGAATGATATTTTATGGAGGATAGTTCTTAATTGAACTTGTGCTTAATTGCCAAATCTTTGTGGGGAGTGCGGTTGTGGAATATTGTAAGAGTTATCTTGAATCTTCACAAACTCCTTGATGGATACCCTAAGTTTCAACTTTGTGAAATCATCGAAACAAATTTGATATGTTCTATTTTAGTCATGAATTATCTCTTTGAGAATTTCATTATGATCCCTTAATTTCCGTACCTTTGCCAATTTATATTGAAAAAAAGGGGGAGAATTATTTGGTAGTTCACACTACATACATATGGTTTACGGATCGTTATGTAAGGGGGAGTAAAAAAGCGGGGGTCTAACAACCACACCCAATATTTTGTTTAGGCAATCTGTATGGGTTAACTCCAACATAATTCCAAGAGAATCAACTAGACAGTCAGACTCAACCAAGGAAAAATAACCAACAGTTACATCTCAATTTCTCAATACAATTTGCAATCGAACAAATAGAAATCTGTGAGCCTGATTGATATGAGAAATAACTTGGATGGTACCAGAAACTGAAAAAGAGGGGTCTAACAACACCACCCAATATTTCGCTTAGCAATCTGTATGGACTAACTCCGAAATACTTTCTAGAGAATCAACTAGACAGTTAGACTCAATCTAGGTAAAAGTATCTCAAGGAGTTAATATGTGTCTCTTGTTTTTGACTTACTCGAGCTAATAGAAATCAGCGAGTCTTTAATCAAACACAAGGAATAACTTGGATGGTACCAAAGACCAATATCCAAGGATCAATCAATGACAATCAACAACCAAAGGTTGGATTACTCTAATTGATGATCTAACGCACAACCTGTATTATTTCAATTATAAAGATAAAAACAAAATAATGCGGAAACTGAAATAACACAGAAACCAGAAATTTTGTTAACGAGGAAACCGCAAATGCAGAAAACCCCCGGGGCCTAGTCCATATTGAACACACACTGTATTAAGCCGCTACATACACTAGCCTACTCCAAGCTAACTTCGCACTGGACTGTAGTTGAACCCCAATCAGTCTCCCACTGATCCAAGGTACAGTTGTACTCCCTACGCCTCTGATCCCAACAAGATACTGCGCACTTGATTCCCTTAGATGATCTCACCCACAACTAAGAGTTGCTACGACCCAAAATCGCAGGCTTTAATAATAAATAAATTTGTCTCACACAGTAAAGTCTATCAAAGGATCAATCTGTCTCCCACAGAAAAACCCTAAAGTTTTTGTTCTATCTTTTGATAATAATCAAGGTGAACATGAACCATTTGATAATCCAGTCTTATATTCCCGAAGAACGGCCTAGATAAATCAATCACCTCACAACAATCTTAATCGTATGGTAGCGAAACAAGATGTTGCGGAATCACAAACAATGAGACGAAGATGTTTGTGATTACTTTTTATATCTTTCCTATCGGAGATATTAATCTCAAGCCAATCAATATGATTGTACTCGTATGATAGAAGATGCAAGATCAGATCACACAACTACGATAAAAGTAGTATCGGTCTGGTTTCACAACCCCAATGAAGTCTTTAAGTCTTTAACCTGGTTTTAGAATAAGAAAACCAAAGGTTAAAGTAGAAACGACTCTAGCACGAAAACTAGTATCACACGTGAGGTGTGAGGATTAGTTTTGCAGAGTTGCTAGATGTCCCCTTATATAGTATTTCAAATCGGGGTTTCGCCTTGGTCACAAAGCAAACAATATCCACCGTTAGATGAAAACCTGAATTAGATTCAAGCTAATATTTCTCAACCGTTAGATCAAAAACTTAGCTTGTTATACACAAATGAAATGCACGATTCTAGGTTTGTTAACCGTACCCAAACATGTACATTGTTGGTTCAACAATAGTCAACCAAAAGGTTAGCCATATGAGCATTCATACCAACCTTATTCTTCTTCACCATAACTAGTTCAAATGACTCAAATGAACTAGTTAGAGAGTTGTTCAATTTCAAGGAAATCTTATGTACTACACAAGACACAATTGAAGCAAAGATGATTTGATTCACTCGAATCTGTTCATGAACTTTATAGACACGGTTTGAAAATTGCATTCCTTAGTCTTTATAAATTTAAGTTCAGAAATCATCTTCAGATATATAACCTTCTTAATTTCGCACACTAGGTTCGCGGACTTAAGCAACCGGGCAGAGTTTACAAACTCCAACAAAAAATCTAGGCAAAGACTTTCCGCCGATTCGCGGACTGGGTTCGCGGACTGGTACTCGCGCAAAAAGTTTTTCAACTCCAGCAGAATTTCTCGGGATGAGAAGTTCGGCAGTTCGCGGACTGAGTTCACGGACTTGGCAACAAGCCATTCTTCCGATTTCTCTTGATCAACAAAGTTTGCAAACTTTGGTTCGAGGGATAGGAATTATGCACATATGTGTTTCCACAACAATACTTATGTCCATTATTGGTTATGTAATCTAAACTCTCATTCCAACCATTGAAACATTCTTAGAGGACGTTATACAGTTGTTACACCATTTCTCGTCAAAACAATTTTCAAAGTGATTGAAACATATCATGACTTTCGTCACTAGGTAAAGATAAACATGGTCGAAGCGAAACGCTTACCAACACATATTTCGAGATATAGATAGGCGAGGTATACTCGGCTCGAAATACCAAATGTGTATAATCTAAGTCTATATATAGCATACGACTTTTTGTCTCAAGAAGTAGGAGATAAACTAGATATACTTTTGAGTGACAGATAAGTTCAAGTCTTCATATACCCTTTTTTCGAGAAGTTTCACCGTTTCCTTGAGTAGTTATTCTTCTTGTATGATGAATCGCCATGGAGTCCTTGAGCTCAACTACACTTTCTATCCTAGTCCGAGACTTAGCTATAATAGACTAGAAATTAAGACTTATAGTTTTGATCACTAACATTGACAAACATGCTAGTTAGCAACGCATGCGAGTTCGACCGAGAAATTCTCTAACAAAAACCAATATCCAAACGTCAATCAATTTCAGTCAACAACCAAAGGTTGGATTTACCAAATGATTGAACTACGCACAACCTGTGATATTTCAATTATATAGAAAATATAATGCGGAAAAGAAATAACACAGATACCAGAAGTTTTGTTAACGAGGAAACAACAAATGCGGAAAAACTTCGGGACCTAGTCCAGATTTGAACACCATACTGTATTAAGCCTCTACAGACTCTAGCCTACTACAAGTTAACTTTGGACTGGAATGTAGTTGAGTCCTAACCAATCTCACACTGATTGAGGTACATTCGTGTTCCTTACGCCTCTGAATCCCAGCAGGACTCTACGCACTTGATTCCCTTAGCTGATATCACCCACAACTAAGAGTTGCTATGACCTAAAGTCGAAGACTTGATAAACAAATTTGTCTCACACAGAAAAGTCTATTGAATAGATAAATATGTTTCCCATAGAAATACCTACGAAGTTTTTTTCTGTCTTTTGATAAATCAAGGTGAACATGAACCAATTGATACACCAGTCTTATATTCCCTAAGAACAACCTAGTAATATCAATCACCTCACAATAATTTAACTATATGGTAGTATAACAAATATTGTGAAATCAAAAGAATGAGACGAAGAGCTTTGTGATTACTTTTTATATTTTTCCTATCAAAGATAAATCTCGAGCAAATCTTAGAGAAGATAGTACCCAATATGATAGAACAAAGTAAGATCAGAACACGCAACTACAGAGAAATAGTTGGGTCTGGCTTCAGAATCCCAATGAAGTCTTTAAGTCGTTAACATATAAGGGTTTTAGGAAAAAACCTAGGTTAAAGGAGAATCGACTCTAGTCGCAACTAATATCACATATGAGGTGTGGGGATTAGGTTTCCCAGTTGCTAGAGTTCTCCCTTATATAGTCTTCAAATCAGGGTTTGCAATCAATGTTACCTTGGTAACAAAGCATTCAATATTCACCGTTAGATGAAACCTGATTCAAGATTCAAGCTAATATCTTTCTGTTAGAGCATTGCTCGGTCGAACTCGCATGCATTGCTATCTCAAGCATGTTTGTCAATGTTAGTGATCAAAACTATAAGTCTTGATTTTTTAGTCTATTATAGCTAAGGTCTCGGACTAGAATAGAAAGTGTAGTTGAGCTCAAGAACTCCATGGCAATCATCATATAAGACGAAGGACTACTCAAGGAACTGGTGGATCTTCATCGACTAAAAGGTATATGGAGACTTGAACTTATCTATCACTCAAAAGTATATTTATCTCTTATCTTGAGACAAAAGTCATTTTTCTATATAGACTTAGATTATACATATTTGGTATTTCGAGCCGAATTTACCTCCCCTATCTATTTCTCGAAATATGTGTTGGTAAAGCTTTCGCTTTAGCCAAGTTCATCTTTACCTAGTGACGAAAGTCATGTTATGTTTCAATCACTTTGAAAATTGCTCTGACGAGAAATGGTTTGTGAATAACAACTATATAACGTCCTCTGAGAATGTTTCAATGATTGAAATGAGAGTTTAGACTATATAACCATTTGGAGGATATGAGCATTGTTGTGGAAACACATATATGTATAAGTCCTTATTGCTTGAACCGAAGTTTGCGAACTTTGTTGATCAAGTGAACCGGAGTAGTGCGTGAGATAAGTCCGCGAACCCAGACCGAAGTTAGCTTGGAGTAGGCTAGTGTCTGTAGCGGCTTAATACAGCGTATGTTCAATCTGGACTAGGTCCCGGGGTTTTTCTACATTTGCGGTTTCCTCGTTAACAAAATTCTGGTGTCTGTGTTATTTCTTTTCCGCATTATATTTGTTTATATAATTGAAATAATACAGGTTGTGCGTTGTTCAATCAATTAGAATATCCTACCTTTTGGTTGTTGATTTAAATTGATTGACACTTTGATATTGGTCTTTTGGTACCATCCAAGTTATCCCTATTTGGTAAAGACTCGCATATTTCTATTTGCTTGAGTATAGATCAAATCGAGAGATTGAGATATAAACTCTTTGATATACTCTTCTATTGATTGAGTCTAACTGTCTAGTTGATTCTCTAGAAAGTATATTGGAGTTTGTCCATACAGATTGCTAAGAGAAATATTGGGTGTGGTTGTTAGACCCCCGCTTTTTCAATTGGTATCAGAGCAGGCAAACACATTAAAGACCTCATAAGTTTGTGTTTGTAGCGATCTTAGTATATGGACAGTAGTGCTATCTCAATAAATGCACCACCAGATCCAGGGATTGCAGAAGTTTCTTCTATGACTGATTTAATAAAATCTGTATAAGAAATCCTATCTAAACCTACACTAGGTTTAAAATCCCTTGAAGTGTTTTCAGGGCTTGAAAAGAAACTTGAAAGCTTATCTCTTGATGTTGAGTTATACCTCCAGAAAGAACAAAAATTTCTTGATAAGCTAAATCAAGTTATAAGGAATAATATTCATGTTGAAGTCGACATTGATTTACTAATCAATGAGAGCAATGCTCCTCCTCTGCGTAATTCAATTAATTGTAACAAACGAAAGGAATTACAAGAGGAGTTTAAATCTCAGTCATATGAGTATATCACTTCAAAGCATGAATTGATTCATTGCTCGATTCCTGACACTTACTATCAAGATAGTAGTATTGTCTTCTTTTATGAAGATGCTAGGATGTCTCTTTTTATCAAAAGATTTTCCCTTCGCCAGTACTAAAAACTATCTACATAAAATGTTTTTTATAAGTTGGAAAACAAGAAATCAGAAACACAAATCTTTTTGGGTTCTTTTGAAGTTCTTTGATAAACTTATAAAAACAGTTCCTTGGGTGTTTCTCAACACTACAAGGTGTAAGAGTTGCTGGAAAGAAACTCTTTCTTGGAGACATTGTGAGCAAAACATTGTTCACCTCAACACAGCTTGATTGTGTTGAAAGTGCATCATCACCAAGAAATTCCATGTTATGTATACAGTGAGGGAATCACAAAAACTTGGGAACACATATTAAGTTGGGTATGATTTTGAATGTTGGTAATGCTGTAGAATTTGATTGGATTCTTCTAAAAAGGTATGTCTATAAACTTGAGCAAGATTTGTACTTTTATTTGCTTAGAGAACTTATAATGATTCGCGTACCTTTCTTATCTTTCTTTTCCACCTAACTTGATATGTGTTTAAGGTTTTTAAATGTTTAGGTTCGAAAATAATAGTTCGGGATATTTGGACTACATGGTACACATATCAGGTATGCATAACATCATTTAAAATCAAAATCCAGGGGTTTAGATTCGCATATCCGTTTGCATACTGCTCCAGGATACGGAAATTCGTTTGCAAACCCGTATGCATACTTGACGTCGATATTCGGTAAATTTGTTTTGGCCATAACTTCTTCGTCGGAACTCGGAATGACCTCATTCTTTTTGCATTATCTTCCTCTTTGAATTATCTTCAAAATGCTGATGAGAAATCCTAAATGTGAATGAGTTGAGGTTAGTATTTATCCTGTATCTTGTTTTTGAGTGTTTTGCCCCGTTTCGTCACACTTGTTCTACTGGACTTGGGCACTTGGATTATTGGAATAATTCTCTTCTAAGCTCATTTGTAAATTTTACAAGAATGATGTTGGTGAATCACAAAGAAGGAAATTCAAGAACGGGAAGTAGTACGCATTGCTTTGGGATTCTTGAATGTTCACAATCATCTTATATGAACTATGATGCATGGTCTTTAATAACTTTGTATGCTCTTCTTTGTTAAGAAAATCTTTTTATATGCTTTTGGTAAACACTCTTGGTGTAAATACGTGCGAAAAAGATTGATTCTACCTTCTAAGGACAAAGATTTTTGCAGTATTAACCTTTATGGTTTTATATGTTGCAATATGTTATGGGATATGTGTGTTTGCATCCGTGAACTATGATTGTCCCATACCTTGTCAAAAGTAAAGTCTTTCGTAAGTCGATATGCATGTATTGATAAAAGAATGAATGGATTTTTGACAAATACAAAAGTTAATCCTATTATGTCAATTATTGATGGAGGATAGGTTAAAATATTTTATTTACAAGGATTATGTTTATTGAATGTCGTTGCGAATAGTGATGGAAAATAGAATGAGTCCTTGCTTATTCCACGGTATTAGGTCGATCTTCGATCCACAATGTTTGTGTATCTACTATGTTGTTCCATAAGGTGTCTTATGTTGAGCACTATAGACTGAGTTGATTATTTTCTTATTCTTAGATTAGTTATTGCTCCGTGAGGTACTTTATGTCGAGCATTTTCAACTAAATTAATCATGTTGTTTGGTTATTTAGTTATGACGTAAGTTCTCTTATGTTTGAGCGTTTTTGACTGGGTTGATTATTTTCATGATTAACTTAGTCATTGCTCCATAGATTCTCTTATGCCGAGTATGACCAATTAAATTGATTACTTTTGTGATTAGTTTGGTTGTGTATTCCGATTAGATTAATTATGGGTTCTCTTGTGATTAATCTAATTGATTGTTCTTTGAGGCTCCGTAAGTTCACTTATGTTGAGCATTTTCGATTAAATTAATTATGGGTTCTCTTGTGGTTAATTTAATTGAGTATTTTGGATTATTCAAATTCATACTTGTATGTGATTTTTTATGTCCAAAGAAATCTTTCTTTTCTTTTTGAAATTAAGGTCGCTCTTGTTGTTCTTTCGGGAATGACATAAAATGGGGGAGAGTTCTTTTGAACTTGTGCTTAATAGCCAAATCTTTGTGGGGAATGCGGCTGTGTAATATTTTAGGGGTTATCTTGTATCTTAATAGACTCCTTGATGAATGCATTTATCTTCGGCTTTATGATTGCATCTAAATAAGATGATATATCCCTTGATGAATGCATGTAGCTTTCTTTTGGTCATAAAATGTCTCTTTCGGAAATTTCATTAGGATCCCATTCTTGTACCTTTGCTAATTTTATTGACAAAAATGGGGAGAATTAATATGTAGTTCAGTACAAATACATATGGTTTTCGGATCATTATGTAAGGGGGTGTGGTTTCCTTGTGAGATGGAGTATTCACTAGGGGGGGTGACATATCACCATAGTATTGTTGTTAAAATTGTATTGAACTTTGACGCTGTGTAATGATATTATGACACTATATAACAATGATTGAGAACTCTTGTTTTCTCGTTGTTATAGCTACGGATTTTCAACAACAGTGATGCTAAACTTACAACCTTTGGGATCATTGGAGTACTTGGAACTGACGAAGATTTCAAGTAATGTTGAAGATTAGGCATGTGGAATAGGAGCTACAAAAGTTTATTTATATATTTTTTGTATTCCATATGTATTGATAGTTTTGTCACTAAAATTGACAAAGGGAGAACATATAAGGGTTTTAGGAAAAAACCTAGGTTAAAGGAGAATCGACTCTAGTCGTAACTAATGTCACATATGAGGTGTGGGGATTAGGTTTCCCAGTTGCTAGAGTTCTCCCTTATATAGTCTTCAAATCAGGGTTTGCAATCAATGTTACCTTGGTAACAAAGCATTCAATATTCACCGTTAGATGAAACCTGATTCAAGATTCAAGCTAATATCTTTCTGTTAGAGCATTGCTCGGTCGAACTCGCATGCATTGCTATCTCAAGCATGTTTGTCAATGTTAGTGATCAAAACTATAAGTCTTGATTTTTTAGTCTATTATAGCTAAGGTCTCGGACTAGAATAGAAAGTTTAGTTGAGCTCAAGAACTCCATGGCAATCATCATATAAGACGAAGGACTACTCAAGGAACTGGTGGATCTTCATCGACTAAAAGGTATATGGAGACTTGAACTTATCTATCACTCAAAAGTATATTTATCTCTTATCTTGAGACAAAAGTCGTTTTTCTATATAGACTTAGATTATACATATTTGGTATTTCGAGCCGAATTTACCTCCCCTATCTATTTCTCGAAATATGTGTTGGTAAAGCTTTCGCTTTAGCCAAGTTCATCTTTACCTAGTGACGAAAGTCATGTTATGTTTCAATCACTTTGAAAATTGCTCTGACGAGAAATGGTTTGTGAATAACAACTATATAAAGTCCTCTGAGAATGTTTCAATGATTGAAATGAGAGTTTAGACTATATAACCATTTGGAGGATATGAGCATTGTTGTGGAAACACAAAAATGTATAATTCCTTATTGCTTGAACCGAAGTTTGCGAACTTTGTTGATCAAGTGAACCAGAGTAGTGCGCGAACCCAGTCCGCGAACTGGAGAAGTTCTCAAACCCGAGAATTTCTGCTGGAGTTTGTAAACTCCATCCGGGAACTTAAGTCCGCGAACCCAGTCCGCAAGCTTGAGTAGGTTATGTCTAAAAACGATGTTTAGTGAACTTATCTTTATAAACTAAGGAATGCAATTGCAAACCGTGGCTATAGAGTTCATGAACCGATTCATGTGAATCAAATCGTTTTTGCTTCAATTATGTCTTGTGTAGTACATAAGATTTCCTTGCAATTGAACAACTCTCTAACTAGTTCATTTGAGTCATTTGAACTAGTTATGGTGAAGAATAATATGGTTGATATGAAAGTGATCATATGGCTAACCATTTGGTTAACTATTATTGAACCAACTAATGTACAAGTTTGGGTACGGTTACACAAGCCCATGAACGTGCATTTCATTTGTGTATAACAAACTATGTTTTCGATCTAACGGTTGATAAATATTAGCTTGAATCTAATCAGATTTTCATCTAATGGTGATTATTGAATGCTTTGTTACTAAGATAACATTGATTGCAAACCCTTATTTGAAAGACTATATAAGGGAGAACTCTAGCAACTTGGAAACGTAATCCCCACATATTCTGTGTGATACTAGTTGTGTTAAGCTAGAGTCGATTCTCCTTTAACCTTTGGTTTCTTCTTCTAAACCAGGTTAACGACTTAAAGACTTCATTGGGATTGAGAAGCCAGACCGATACTACTTTTCTCGTAGTTGTGTGACCTGATCTTGTTATTTCTATTGTACGAGTACAATTTTAATAATTGGCTTGAGATTTCTATCTCCGATAGGCAAGATAAAAAGTAATCACAAATATCTTCGTCTCGTCGTTTGTGATTCCACAATATCTTTTTTCTCTGCGTCGATTAAGACTATTGTGAGGTGATTGATAATACTAGGATGTTCTTCGGGAATATAAGACCGGTTTATCAATTAGTTCATGTTCACCTTGATTTATCAAAAGAAGGAACAAAACTTATAGGTATATTCGTGGGAAACGGATTTATCTATTATCATAGACTTTTCTGTGTGATACATATTTGTTTATTAAAGTCTTCGACTTTGGGTCGTAGCAACTCTTAGTTGTGGGTGAGATCAGCTAAGGGAATCAAGTACGTAGCATCCTGCTGTGATCAGAGACGTAGGAGCATAACTGTACCTTGGATCAATGTGAGATTGGTTGGGGTTCAACTACAGTCCAGACCGAAGTTAGCTTGGAGTAGACTAGTGTCTGTAGCGGCTTCATACAGTGGATGTTCAATCTGGACTAGGTCCCGGGGTTTTTCTGCATTTGCGGTTTCCTCTTTAACAAAATTATGGTGTCTGTGTTCCGCATTATATTTGTTTATATAATTAAAATAATACAGGTTGTGCGTTGTTCAATCAATTAGTATATACGACCTTTTGGTTGTTGATTTAAATTGATTGACACTTGGATATTGGTCTTTGGTACCATCCAAGTTATCTCTCTTTGATAAAGACTCGCATATTTCTATTTGCTCGAGTATAGACCAAATCGAGAGATTGAGATATAAACTCTTTGATATACTCTTCTATTGATTGAGTCTAACTGTCTAGTTGATTTTCTAGAAAGTACATTGGAGTTTGTCCATACAGATTGCTAAGCGAAATATTGGGTGTGGTTGTTAGACCCCCACTTTTTCACTTTCCACCGTTAGATGGTCTTTAGCTTGTTACACACAAATGAAATATACCTTCATTTATATATGGGTAACCATACCTAAACGTGTATATTGAGTTGGCTCAATAACAGTTAACCGCAGTTAGCCATATGAACACTTTTCTCTTAACCTTGTTCATCTTAACACTTCTATATCAATTGATAATCAAATGAATCTAATTGTGTTACTCATAGAGTTGCTCAATTGTTTATATTCTCATAGAAGTATATGATGTAGTTTTTTAAGTGGTAAAATAAAGTTTGTTATGCAGACTTGTTGATATTGATTTTAGACTTAAAAATAGAAAACTCTAAAATCAAAGATAATATATATAAAGGATTGTCAGGATATCGAGAGATACCGAGACTCACGGTTCCACCATTAATCACAATCAATTGGCTTGAATAACGATTCGTAACAATTTTAGCTCTTTTGTAGACTCTATTTCTTTGCCGAAATTAGATTTCGTAAAATATTAATTGTAAATCACAAGTATGACGCAACAAAAGCTCCATGTCTAAGCATACATCATTAAACGATACCATAACTAATTAATAAAAATCATTAATCGAATAAAAATAAAGCAAAAAGTCAACAGAATCAATTATAGTTACCAAGCAATTGTGAAACATGGATTCCTGCTCCGTCCTGCCAGTGATGTGGTTTAACTCATTAGGTTGGAAACAAACTCAAAATATGGATTCACAGCTCAAAAAGGTGTTTTATTGAAGAGATAATAATACAACGGATTTGCAACAGATATAGGTGTTACAGATCCACTGTTACAAGGCAGTAGCTGCTAAATATGAATAACAGTGGCTGAATGTCTTTGTCAATGAGCGCCGAGAAGAAAGGTTTTGCAACTGTGTTTGCGACTGTTCAGCTTCTTCTTCTTCTTCTTCTCCGACAGCAGCAGATAGCTTCTCTGCAACTCCTTATATGGCCTCCCAATCGACCCCAAACTCTCGATACCTCTTATGTGACAGCAAACACCTATATTTGTACTTGTCAGGGCAAACAAATCCTGACAATATCTTCCAAATCTTTCTCTGTTTTTCCTCCCAAGTGATGAGATATTTCTTTCCCTTTTTTATCTCTCACGTATTCCTGTTATCCTCCAAATCTTCTTTATTTGATAATGTCGAATCAAACAGAGAATACATTCGACCCTATTCTCCACATAGTTTCCTAAATCAACACATAAATATCCCAAGATACTCCCTTTCCTTCATTATCGAGATAAACAAGGAAATATTTTTTTTTCTTCGATTGCACAACAACTACCTTGCCTGTTTTATCATCATAACTCCATATTAATCCATATTCACGTAAAAACCTCCTGTAACTTCTTTTTATAAAACTTAAAAGTGTCGGGTTAAACTCTTTCCCCTGTTTTGCTTCAAATCCAATATCCAACCCAACTCAGCCAAGTTAAACTACCGTAGCCTGTTTAACTAAATGAAGTCCAATCCAACAAAGATATCCGATTGAATCTCCCAATAACTTCGCCCAAATTGTTGCCAGAAAGTTACACTGCTGTAAACTAATTTTCCCGCCAAATTTCTTGTTTAAACCGTGAAGAAAGGGTGACCCTTATTTAACTGTTGGTTGCACATATCAGTGGGTGTAAATAGTAAAGAGGATACCCCTTATCCATTTGTGGGGTGTCGATAACAATTCCTCCGGGGTGTAAATATATCTTTTCTGGGGCATCTCCGACATACTTCCGGGTTGCCTGTAGTACGTCTTCAAGGACCACTTTTCGAGCCAATGTCTCCGCACAAGTGTATTTCTCCAAAAACACCTACAAAGACATAAAAATCCATAATAAATACAAAATTGAGCACTAACAATACATGTACTTGAGATCAAAATAGACACATAAATGCATCTATCAAATACCCCCAAACTTATTATTTGCTAGTCCCAAGCAAATAAAATCTACAAAATAAAATCCCAACTCACTGTCGCAGGCATCGCGGCTGCACTTAGTGTGTGCAACAAGCCTTTAAACCCCTAGGTGGCCCTAGTGGCCGAGTTATAGTCTCGGGAGGGTTTAGTAGAGATACACCCATGAAACCTTTACTCCAAACCCTAGCTACCTATGCAGAACCTTCGAAGGCACTAAAGAATCTCATTGGTTAGTATACTCTCATTGACTACAGGAGGAAGTACCCTAATGCGAATTCCAATTGTTGTACACGAGTTTTCACTCAAGCATACTAATATTACAATCCAACAAAGATATCTCATTGAATATCCCAATAACTTCGCCCAAATTGTAGCCAGAAAGTTACGCTGTTGTAAACTAATTTTCCCGCCAAATTTCTAGTTTAAACCGTGAAGCAAGGGGTGGCCCTTATCCAACTATTGGTTTCCCATATCGGTGGGTGTAAATAGTAAAGAGGGTACCCCTTATCCATTTGTGGGGTATAGATAACAATTCCTCTGAGGTGTAAATATAACTTTTCTGGGGCGTCTCCAACATACTTCCGGATTGCCTGTAGTACGTATTCTAGGACCACTTTTCAAGCCAATTTCTCTGCACATGTGTATTTCTCCAAAAACACCTACAAAGACATAAAAAGCCATAATAAATACAAAATCGAGCACTAAAAATACATGTAATTGAGATCAAAATAGACACATAAATGCGTCTATCAGTATACAAGACACAATTGAAGCAAAATCGGATTGACTCAAAAGAATCGGTTCATGAACATTTTAGTCACGGTTTCCAAAGATTGCATCCTTAATTTATAACTGTATTTGTTATTGATTATGAAATCATACATAAACGATTTAAGAACTTAAACCACTTAAGTTTGCAAACGGGTACGAGAACTAAAGTTCCGGACATTGGTCACAAGCCGACAGTTTGCAAACGGGTACGCAAACTTTAGCTCCGGACTGAATTCAGTTGAAACCGTTTGCGAACGGGTACACAAACTTAGTTCCTGGACTACAATAGTTCAATCAGTTTGCGAACAGGTATGCAAACTTTAGTACCCTGACTTAAACAGTTAAATCAGTTTGCGAACGGGTATGCAAACTTTCGGTCTTGAATTCCGTCAAAATAGTTCGTAAACTAAGTACACAAACCGTAATGTATCCAGACATGCTTTTAGCTCTTAATTCCCATTTCAATCATTGAAACATTCTTAGAAGACGACAATAGCTGTCTCACACAAATTATTAGATTATAAGCAATTTTCAAGTGATCGAATGATCAGTACGAAACATTCTGAGCCTACATCAAATGATTGTCTCACACAAATCATGTAAGATGTTACCAGGTGATTTTCACATGATCATCTTTTCACTTTCCTCAAGAATAATTAGGGCCTCACATGGGCAGGTATGGGCGGGTATAAGATCAAACCAACCTCGCACCCACAAACTGCAGGTTTTTTTTCAAAACCAACCCCGCACCCACAAACAGCGGGGGGATTTTGTTAGCCGCCCGCTGCGGGTTGGGCGGGTATGGGTTTAAACCCGCTTAGACCTGCTTTATAATTCAATACTCATTCACATACACACATGTTTTACTTAAGTTCACAGATGAAGATTAAGTGTTGAATCTGTTGATTTTTCGATTGTTGTCGATTTCTGGTGAAGATTCGAAGTTGTTGTTGTTGATTTCTGGTGAAGATTTCTGGTAATTGTCGTTCGTTGGTGAATAAGAAGAACTGGGGAGGAAGAAAAGGAGAGACCTAACATAGACAAGAGTGTAGAAAGTGAATGAAGGTTATCAGTTATCCTATCTACTAGTATTAGGGTTTCATAATGGACAATTAGGATTAGTTTTATCTAATGGTATATAATATGCGGGTTTTTTGGGCGGGTATGGGCAGGTAGTAGCTTAAACCAACCTCGCACCCACAGACAACGGTTTTTTTTTCTTCATAACCAACCCCGCACCCACAATGGGCGGGTATGGACTAAAAACCCACTGGTTTAGCGGGTACGGGCGGGTCTTGTGCAGCCCTAATAATAATGATGAACGTGGTTAAAGCAAAAAGCTTACCAACACATATTTCGAGAAAGATATAAGCGAATTAAACTCAGTTCAAAATATCAAATGTGTATAATTTAAAGTCTATATAGATATACGACTTTTATCTCAATAGGAGATAGAATAGAATAGACTTGTGAATGATAGATGAGTTCAAGTCTCCACATACCTTTTGTTGATGTAGTTCCGCAAGCTCCCCTTATTAGTTCTTCGTCTTCAATCGATGAATGTTGTGAAGTCTAAAAATCAACTACACATTCTATCCTAATCTGAGACATAGTAGACTAGAAATCAAGACTTATAGTTTTGACAACTAAACTTGACAAACAAGCTTGAGATAGCAATGCTTGTGAGTTCGACCGAGCAGTGCTCTAACAATCTCCCCCTTTGTCAATTTTAGTGACAAAACTATCAATATATATGTATTACAAAATAAATAAACTTTGTAGCTTCTCATCCAATGCTTGATTTCTTCGGTTTTTCAACATTCCTTGAATTCTTCGTCACTCCAAGTACTCCAGTGATTCTGAACATGTTCAACTCAGCATCATAGTTGTTGAAGATCTGTAGCCATAACAATAAGAATACAATTGTTCTCAATTATTGTTATATAGTGTCATAGTATTATTACACAACATCAAAGTTCATTTGTATCACAACTTTGACAATAATACTACGGTGATATGTGTCAATCCCCCTTAGTCAATACTCCATCTCACAATGAAAACTACCCCCCCCCCCTTACATAATGATACATAAACCATATGTATATGTGGTTTTTATACAAGAGACATAATTGATTTGTTGTGCTATTGTATTTTATGTCTTTCTCATTACAAGAGACATTTGAGAATGACATGTTTTCAGGAGTAATATGCTGATTTAGTTTAAGATAGTTTATCGAAGTCAATCGATTTTTCTTCTTGAAATCACACATGCGAAATGTCGCTTTCTCTTGTCTTAATTTTTGCAGTTGACTCTCCAGATTTTCAATCCTTTTAATGCAGTTTACTTTTCATTGAGTATAAATCTTTGGTTAAAAGATCAATTTTATCTTATGGGGAAGGTAAATTGTTTATCATGGAACAATCAGAGCTGTTCGAGGGAAAATTGTGACAATCGACAAAGTAGGTGAGAGAACATTCAAAAGCTTCTTCCTCAGGACAGTAGTCAAGAGTTGTCATCCATGCTTTGGTTAACTCACTAACCTCCTTATTAGAATGACCAGAGCACATGGAACAAGTTCCAATATCATAGTTTTTGTGATTTTTTTTTTATCTTTTTCATTGATTGAAGACAAATCTTTTGAGACTATCTTTTTCTCTGTCTTAGAGTTTTCTTTAACTATCGTACAAACAGTGAGAGATTTGAATTAGAGCAATTCTCATCCTTTGTATCAATCAATTTAGGACAACGAGACTTTACTTCAGATGTAACAACAAGATTGCAAGACATGCGAAGTTTTTCTCTTTTACTCAGTTCAAGATCAAAAATCTTTAGCTTTCCAACAAGAGTATTTCTGAAAAGAGTATCAAGGTTATTTCCTTCAACGATGGCATGTTTCTTAGAATCGTATCTAGCTGGTAGCGATCTGAGAATTTTAATCACAATTTCCTTTTCAGGAATAGTCTTACCCAATGTAAAAAATGCATTAACAATTTCATATACTTTGTGATCAAAATCATCAAAAGAATCTTCATCAACCATACGAAGGTTTTCCCAATCAGAATTTAGGTTTTGAAGCCTAGCTTCTTTCTCAGAGGAATTTCCTTCAAATACAGTTTCTAAGATATCCCAAGCATCTTTACACTTAAAGCACGTAGTCACATGGTGCTGAAGATCTGGGATAATGGCATAAATGATAACATTTAATCCGTCAGAATTTTGCTTTGCAACGAGAATCTCGGCAGGATCATATGAACCAATATCCTTTGAAACAATTACATCACCTTCTGTAACAACCGGAGGATCATAGCCATTGACTACACAAACCCATGATTGAAAATCACATGCTTATAGAAAGGCACGCATAGCAATTTTCCACCATAAGTAATTCAAGCCATCGAAGACTGGTGGTACGTTTATAGAGATACCGTTTCTGTCTATAGAGTTAGATTGCTACAAAAACAGACTTATGAGGTCTTAAACGTGTTTGCCTGCTCTGATACCAATTGAAAAAGCCGGGTCTAACAACCATACCAAATATTTCTTTTAGGAAATCTGTATGGACTAGCTCCAATATAATTCCAAGAGAATCAACTAGACAGTCAGACTCAATCAAGGAAAATATATCCAAGAGTTATATCTCTATTTATCAAATCAATCTGCAATTGAACAGATAGGAATCTGTGGGCCGAATCAATATGAGAAATAACTTGGATGGTACCAAAGACCAATATCCAAGCGTCAATCAATTTCAATCAACAACCAAAGGTTGGATTTACCAATTGATTGAACTATGCACAACCTGTGATTTTTCAATTATATAGAAAATATAATGCGGAAAATAAATAACACAGACACCAAAAGTCAAAGACTTGATAAACAAATCTGTCTCACACAGAAAACTCTATTGAATAGATAAATCTGTCTCCTACTGAAATACCTGCAAAGTTTTTGTTCTGTCTTTTGATAAATCAGGGTGAACATGAACCAATTGATATACCGGTATTATATTCCCGAAGAATAGCCTAGTAGTATCAATCACCTCACAATAACTTAACTATATGGTAGTAGAACAAGTTATTGTGGAATCATAAAGAATGGGACGAAGAGCTTTGTGATTACTTTTTACATCTTACCTATCAGAGATAAATCTCGAGCAAATCTTAGAGAAGATAGTACTCAATACGACAGAACAAAGTAAAATCAGAACACACAACTACATAGAAAATAGTTGGGTCTGGCTTCAGAATCCCAATGAAGTCTTTAAGTCGTTAACCCAATAAATGGTTTTAGGAAAAACCTATGTTAAAGGAGAATCGACTCTAGTCGAAACTAGTATCACATATGAGGTGTGGGGATTAGGTTTCCCAGTTGCTAGAGTTCTCCCTTATATAGTCTTCAAATTAGGGTTTGCAATCAATGTTACCTTGGTAACAAAGCATTCAGTATTCACCGTTAGATGAAACCCGATTCAAGATTCAAGATTCAAGGAATAATATATTTCCACCGTTATATGGTCTTTAGCTTGTTACACACAAATGAAATATACCTACATATAAATATGGGTAACTGTACCTAAACATGTATATTGAGTTGACTCAATAACAGTTAACCGCAGTTAGCCATATGAACACTTTTCTCTTAACCTTGTTCACTTTAACACTTCTAGATCAATTGATAATCAGATGAATCTAATTGTGTTACTCATAGAGTTGTTCAATTGTTTATATTCTCATAGAAGTATGCAAGTGTAGATGGGGAAAAACGATTTTCTGGTTTTTTAGGGAATGAAGAGACGATCGAGCGATCGAGGACTCCTCAACCGAGCAAACTTCCTAACCTCAAACAGATGCACTGCAAGAGAGTGCTTTTAAGTTCGAGAGATCAAACTGTAGGACTCCGGCCTAAACCAAGTCAATGGTCGTTCCAGAGTCAATTCGGTCACAAAGAGGGATGAGGGTTGATCTGTAGGAGGGAAGATGAGAAGTGTGATCAATGGTAATCTGTGAATGTGTTGTGGGTTTCTGAAAATGATGAATAAGTTTGAGTGATTGAAAGAGTGTTGGTCACACGATTCTTGGTTAGACGATGGATTGTATGTTCAATACTTCATGGATTTTCTGTGTGTTTTTCCTGCTTGTCGTGTCTTATTCAATCATGGACTCAGAGAGTTATTTATATTGCCGTAAAGTGTAAACACATTTATCTCCAGTAAGTGTGACGGTTTCTAAATCATGGACTCGAGTGAAAGTGGGAAATCGTGGTTTCACCAGTTCCTCGTACGTGAGAGGGTTGGTTGATTGTCCACCCACTACTTTGCTAACTCTCTCAACTTCTTGGACGACTTACTCACATTTCTCATCGTGGATGAAGACACGTTCTGTAGGCCGTCATAACAAAACCCTAATGGATATCCCCCATGTGACGTGATTGATTGTCTCACGAACGTGGATTTGACTAGTCAGTCGTTTGATTTAATTAGACGATGGGTCTAAGTTTTGTTTAGTGGAGCATGATGGTCGAATGATCTATGACTCATGAATTGAACATGTCTCTTGGGATATGGTTCTCTGAATAAGTGATGTTGATAGTCTGAGCAAATATTTCTCCAGCAATTGATCGATAAATTACTGAATATTAGTATATGAATCGAGCGTCTGAGCAAGTATTGCTCATTCGATAAATTACTAAATATTGATAGCTGGATCAATATTTGAGCATTTGAGCGAGTATTGCTCGTTCAATGAATTACTGAATATTGATAGTTGGATTAATATTCGAGCAATTGATCAAGTATTGCTCATTCAGTGAATTACTGAATATTGATAGTTGGATCAATATTTGAGCAATTGAGCAAGTATTGCTCATTCGATGGATTACTGGTAATGTGACCAAATAATAATTAATTAAAATATTGGTTGGGCCGAATATTATATAATTAATTTAGATGTTTATTGATGGATCAATCATAAAATTATTAGTGTTTGAACTGCTCAGAATTGTGGTTCAACGAGCGTTTGTTCGAAACCCTAATTTTCGATCAATTGTTCGTCAATTGATGAATTACTGAAAATAGGATATTGAGTGAAGGAGGGACCAACCACATGGGATAATGGATGACCATGTGGTGCCCAAGCGCTCGAGTGAGCATGATCCAGGGTCCTTTGCTGACCGGCTGGTGAAAGAATGATCAAATGCTAGTGTTGATCCTTTATTAGAATAATGCTCGAGTGAGCATTAGGCAGTAAAACCTAATTGTGGAGAGATGAGGGACCGACCAATGAGGCATATGACCGACCCTTGGTGGTTGTGGGACCGGATGCCAGTCGTTTGAGCGAGTCCCAAGTCAGTTGAAGATATTTTGGACCCAATTTGAGCAATTGCTAGGAAATTAGGTCAAAACAGTGAGAATGTGTGGGACCGGCTCCTTGCAAGCCTTATGGCCGGCCTTGGTCGGTCAAGGAAGCATGCCCGTGTTACCACGGTGTCTGTGTCTCATTTCGGAGAATTTTGGTATTTTCTGACGAGCGTTCGAGCAATATTTATGAATTTTTAGAAGAGTTTGATCTTGACTGAAACTCTTAATTTTGCTCGAATGAGCAATAAGAACTTTGCTCATGCAACAGATAACTTTGAAAATATTGAAATAATAATATTTTAATTTTTGACGTGGGAAGCCTAGTCGGTCGAGTGACCGTTTGACTTTTTAGCTTTTCCATGGTTTGAGCAATATTTGAGAAAGTACTGAAAAACTAGGGTTTTCTGTCAAACGATGGAGTTCTATGAGATGATGGAAATAATAATATGTAAAAATAGGGAGTTGTGAGGTGTGGGATCGGCCACGACTAGGTGGCCCGGTCCCGTGACACCTTTTCCTGATTTTTGTTCGATGAAAGCATGGAAACCCAAGAGTTTCTCACAAACGAGAGAGTTTGCTCAAGTGAGGGGAAAAAGAAAAGAAAAGAAAATAAAATAAGATAAAAGTAAATAAAATAAAAAGGGGGACTGGCCGTGGCGTGACCGGCTGGCCGGCCGGCCGGTGGGCCCGGTCCCACGCCTTTCCCTATTTTATTAATTATTGTTTTATTTCCATGGGTCGCTCGTTCGTCCATACTTCGATCGTTCGTTCGTGTGTTTGGTGCTCGTTTGTGCATTATTTGTCGAGTACACACGCACCATTTTCTCAAGACTTACTCGATGACGGTCAGATGTCCGGTTGTTGAGTATTTATTATTAATTTATGAAATTCATTGGACAATGATTTATGAAACTGGGTAATAAAAGTGAATAGTTATTTATTGTCAATTCATAGGATCAGTCGTGGATTCGACCATGGATTCGAAATAATAAAATTATCTATTACCATTCCATGGGATCGGCCGTCGACCATGGAATCGGAGTAATGAGATAAAATAGATTATCTTCTAGGAATTCAGTGGTGAATGTCACGATAGAATTAATATATTGAAGAATCGAGGTATGAGATAATTGAATCATCATACTCATTCTGAAAGGTGCATAGTCATGGAGAAACGTATAACGTTATTAACGTCCTGAAGGAGTTTTGCCCTCTCAACAAACAATTATGTACGGATAGCCGCTTGAGTCTATACACAGTCTCTCTACATAGTCAGGGAACATCGGATGAGTGTCGCCGACGTCCTGAAGGATTTTTGCCCTCTCAACAAACAAACAATTATGTATGGAGGACCGCCCAATCGTTCTTCTATGTAGAGGGAGGTCTCTCTATGTAGTCAGGGAACAACAAGTGTCGCCAACGTCCTGAAGGCGTTTTTCCCTCTCAACAAACAATTATGTATGGAGGACTGCCCAATCTTTCTTCTACATAGAGAGGCACGATGAAATGCACAACATCGAAAGCTCAGAAAGTGGGAGGCTTAATCATATTCATCGTGGCTCTGAGAGGTACTCGATCAGAGATCGTGAAAACGGTTCATGGATCGTAAATACACAAATCGTCACATGTGTTCCTGAAGCCCGAGTCAGAAACATGCAGTATCCCAGGGGTGATGCTTCCAGGGATGATGATTCCACAGACACAACTTCAGAAAATGGTGCTTCTGTTGATGGGACTTCTATCGACGAAGAAGAGTAAGGGGAAAGAGTTGTACCAAAGAACATTCCAAACGCTACTGATGAATTTTTCGTGGTCCAATATATGCCTAAGAAACGTCCCTTAGGTCCGGAATTTCGTCTTCTTATAAATCCCATGGACATTACTAAGAGAAATTTGGTGTCTCCTCGAGCAATTATTCGATTCTGTATTGACGGTAGACACTATGCTGGCTCACATATAGACTTCAAGCTTTCTCGGAAACCTTTGACAGACTTTTCTGGATGGGCGAGGCATATGCTGGGACATAGTCATGTGAGATCCATGTTGGACCGTGCGCAGGTGACACGATCTATCCAAGCAGCTGGAGAATCGCGTGTTTACCATGATGTGAGAGGTATAGTAGCTTTGCTCTCTCGTTTGTGCGTTTCTACTCACAATTTCATATGTAGATGGTGGAGAATTCACCATTACTCTAGAGGATGTGGTTGCTTTAATGAATCTTCCAGTCACGGGTAATTTCCCAGGAACACTTTCGACAAACGAGAAGACGATATCTGAGATCTTGACAGCTAAGATGCATGGCATTAACAAATCATCCAGCAAAACTTGTTATGCCCAGTGGTTGAAGGAGTGGTGGCCGAGATATATAACTCATGAGATACCTGTGGACAGTATGTTAAGCATTGCTGCTTTCTTGTGTCTGTAGTTATCCAGAGATGTTTTTGAAGATAGTGGAAATTTGCTGAAACCGTTTGTGATCCCTTTTGCCATCAAGATGGCTCAGGGTGAGAAACTTCCTGTTGGTAGTCTGTTTCTGGGTTCAATATTCTCCAACTTAGATTCCTTGGTTGTGGATTCCAGCATTTCCAATGGTTTTATGAAAATTGAGACATATGCCAACACAATGTTTCTCCAAGCTTTGTTGTGGGAGTGTTTTGAAAAATACGCCCCAATTCCACGTAACATCTTGCAAGGACCGAATGCTGACATCCGCTATATTCTCTCTGAGAGGGATAATGCTAGAATTATGCACTGGTCTACCAAAAAGCCTCAGAAACATATACGCCTCACCGGCGTCTTAGACGAAGAGTCTGAGTTTAACTTTCGTCCCTGGGTGTCGGTTCCTTCATTCATTTCACAGCTGATCACTTTTAACAATAATGAAGCGAATGTCATTCTGGAGTCTGGTGCAAACCTGAGTGATGGTGAGAGATCCTTCATACTGAGTTGTACCCCTGGTTACTTAGTATCAGTAATGCACGGAGAATATCTGGTGGAAGAATATAACATTGCCAGAGCTGCTCGGTAGATGGGTCTTGATCAATGTGTCCCAGATGTCCGAAAATAAAATCCATCAGTCGATCAACTCAAAGCTTCTTTGGATTTCACACACCTGAATGTGCGTGAATATATGTACCCTTGCCCTACCCGGGCCGTCTATCCAACTCCGGGCTATGTAGACTTCTGGAGGTCGCAACTTGATCGTTTGTTTGATTTTAGAATGGCTCCTCAAACTCCGGCACAAGAACCTCCTGCTGATGAGATAGTTTCTGAGAGACCAAGGTTGAAGCATCTTTCCAACGACGATAAACGAAAAGTACTTCCTGGATGTTCACAGGTAAGAATTCTTCTCGTAATTCTTATGGTGATATATTGATCGTCTCTTGACTATTCCGTTGATTTTACCACAGGATGCTCGTGTGGTGAAAGCCCAAGTTGATACAAACTTTGTTGAAATTGAAGAGAGTTTTCGAGGCGTGGAACCCCGGAGCAAGACTTACAGGATGGTGTCGAATAGTGTGCAGTGCCCAGCCGCTTCTGTGCTGAGTTGTTAGCACTTTTCCCGTAAAGCCTTTTCTTTATCCGTGTGATTAGGATCACAACAAACATTTGTTAAATTTCAGAATTTCGTTCCATCAATTATTGACGGCCTTCAATTTGTTCATGGGCGAACAATTCAGGGATCCAGCGAAGACGAGGAAGCTAATGTGAGTATATCCTTTTCATGCAGACGATCATAGTATCTCCTTGAATGAATTAATAATAATTTTTATTAATGTTTGCAGAAGTAAATCACCGCGGATAAAAAACATGTTGTCGAAGCACATTATTCTTTGGGGAATGGAGAGACGGAGAACTCTCAAAATCAACAACCGAATGGAGGTAGTAATGCTACTAACGGCGATTTCAACATTGTTGAACCTTCAAATGACTTAGAGACTCCCCAAGTAAGTATTCCTACTATAATTTCTTCATAGATGTATGAAACTGTTGACTTGTGAATGAATGAATGAATGAATGAATGAATGAGAGTCCATGTGAGTATATGAAAAATTTTGCCTGAATACGTCACCAGAAAATTTCAGACTTCAGTCTTTCAGTAAAAACGCTGTAGAATCTTCGTCTGATGTAGGATTTTCGCCGTCTACCCATGTTTTATCATGACCAGGAAATTTCCAAGCTTTAGCACAGAAGAATTTTGAGTTTTGAGCATGTTTAGGGACTGGAATAGGCGAAACAGTAAACTTCCAAGAGACTTCCAGAACTTTTTCAGATTGCGTGTAGTGTAATATTTTGGCCACATCTCTCTGCTCGTTCATCCGATTATTGTGAAATTTTTATATGTTGTAGAGAACATCCATACAAAGAGAATGGTATATGACTAAAACTTAGATTCCTGATCAGTTTCTCCCAGCGCATCGTATTATACAGGGCAGTGTAAAATCTTCTCAGACGAACTTGTTGCAAAACGTGTTTCATGACTTCCACGTTATTTGTTCATGTCTTGGATGCATAGTAAAGAACTTGGATGATTTTGCTTCACTTATATGTTGAATTTTATGATTTCTTCTTCAATTCCACGCTTGGAAACTCTAATTTGTATCTTTGCTATATTAGATGGAAAATAGCGGAATTGAGCATAATGACTCCCAGAATGATGATTCAAGCAACCTTGGGACTATTAATGACGAGACAACCAACTCTTCACCTCAAGGCCATGAAACTATCGTTGTTGAAACCGTTTAAGCGACCGATACTCTAATTGTGGTTGTCTCAGAGATGGAAGAAACCGGGCCAAGAGTGGAAGAAGCTGCTCCAGCTGTTGAGGAAACTGATGCTATGACTGTTGAAGTTGCTCCAGTGATTAAGAATCACTTGATATTGCACAAATATCCTAATGCAGGGACTGTTTGTGGGCCTTCATTCGGCGAGTCACTCCCATATCACACATTAGTTGGTGGATTCAGCGTTCCCATGGGGTATGCTGATATGTATGAGAAGTTGTGGAATATGTATGGTCACATTGCCGTTGAAAGAGAACCCAAGCTCTGTTACTTCTTGACAATGCAAGTAGGAAATATCTTGCGCGTCATGGATGATATACGAACCAGGGATAGAAGTACTGTCACTCACGATGTAGTCTTTGATTGGGAGTACAACTTGAAGAAATCTGAAGAACTTGGTTTCAACTTGAAGTGGCTCCGTGAAAAGATTGACACCATCAAGGATACATTAGCGAACAATATACCTTTACCAGTGATGCTGTGGTGGAGAAAAGGGCCATGATTACTGAGTTGACTGAGAAGCTGGAGTTGGAGAAGGCGGCCTTGCAAGTCTTGGAGAATGCAGAGAAGCAGAAAACTTACTTTGCTGATTTCCTTTAGTTTCCCTTTCCATAATCTCTTGAACCTTGAACTTCTGAGAGATGTGATGCTTTAGTTTTTGGTTTTGATTTTTGATTGGTTTTTTGAATACACGTTGATTGAGGATTTCCTTTTGGATTTGATAGAGATTTTTATTTAAATAAAAGAACTTTGATAAATTGCTGAATTCAAATACTGAATGCAAGTATTGCAAACGTTTTGGAGGAATTGAAAATACAGGTAAAATAAAATCCTAAAATGTATTGGGTGTCTCGAACAGTCGCTCGTGTCTTGAACGAATGACACCCCGAGACGCTGGATATCTCTGGCGTCAAAGGCTTTGAGCCAATTTTCTTATATCACTGGTATGGTCCTTCCATCTATGTTGATTAGCCTGTAGTATCCTCCCACTATGGATTTAGCGAATATAAAAGGTCCTTCCCAATAAGAGCTTCTTGCAGAATGAAGATTGCGCTTAATTGATTTGAGAACCAAATCCCCTTCATGAAATTTGTTTGGCTTGACGGTTCTTGCCTTAAAGATCTTTTGATGACTCGATATTCCTCTGATGACGGGGTTCCATGGTTGTGCGGTCGTAGTTTCCTGACTTTGTGGCACATATGGACACCCGCGCAAGGGAGAGTACACAGGGTATTTCTTGTTGAACTCAGCCATTATCCTAGCAACAAATGTATCAGTAGAATGCTGAATTTGGAGTGGTTCTGCATCTAACCATTTGGTGAAGTATTGCCGAGGACAAACCAACACTCATAGCGTTTAGTGAGTGCTGTGTTATTAGCAACATTAAGTCCCCGGACCAGGGTAGCACATTTGATAGTTGATAATATGAAAGCATGCGGAGGAATAAGACTTGCCTAAATGCGGAACCTTTTGATGAAAGTATGTGCATCTTCTTCAGGTTTTTGCTTTAGGTCCATCAAGGCCTTAACTTTCTCCAGATGCTCAAATGCTGGAGTATCCTCTGCTTCCTCTGAATCGGAGATTTCTTCAATGGAGAAGTGTGCAATTGAAGGAGTTGGAGTTACCTTCTCAGTATGAATCCATGTTCGTCCAAGGATCATATCATACCCTGGGTCTTCCCTAATTATGTGAAATTTGGTTTCTGCCCAGGTCGAGCCAGTTTTTATCTTGAGAATGATGTAACCATAAGCGTCTCTGGAGACTCCTTCATGATCTATGACTGAGGTTGGTGCATGAGTGGCCTCTTGTCGGGTGATGCCTGCAGCTCTGAGAGTCTTCAAAGGGATGATATTGACAGCAGTGCCAACATCGACTAACGCTCGCTTGAATTCATTTCCTTTCAAGTGCACTGCGGTGAGAAGTCCCCACTCGTACATCTCTTTGTAAGTGACTGGAGGCTCAGGGAGTGTCTCTGGAATTGACAGTCGTTTCCTGAAAACTATATGGTTCAAAGACGCAAACATGTCCATACTTTGAGACTTTGAAAGATATAGAAATTCGCAGGCATGCTCGATCAATGATTGAACTGCTTCTTTGACTGGTGGTTCAGAGAATGTAAAGGTTCTGATTGGGAGAGGATTCTTGTGTACTCCTTCAGTCCCCAGTTCTCCTGAATCGACCTTTTCTTTGAATATGCGCTTTAAAGTCCTGCAATCACTGGTTGGATGGCTGACATATCTGTGGAAGTGGTAATAGCGTGGATTTTCCATTTCTTCCTATGTTGGCTCTCTCCTGACGGGAGGTAGTTTGATAGCATCATCTTGAATCCAGACTTCCAATAACTCGATCATCTCCTCGATGGGAAAAGGGAAATATGGCTCTTCTTGGTTGTTCTGTTGACGCTGAGCCGGTGGTTGTTCATTTCTATCCTGGTTGTCCTTCCTTGGTACTTTTGTAGGATGGGACGCTAGAGGAGTATTCTTATGCTGTTGCGCTCCAACTTTCCTCTTACTTCCTTCAGCAACATTCGTGGAGGGTTGGACATTGTACTACTTATTGATCAGACGCCTAGTGTTGACCTGAGCGTCTCACAACTCCTCAGTTTTGACAGTTTTTGTTCTTTCTAGCAAGGCCGGAGCAGTAGTTGCTGATCGCTTGGCCGCTTCGTGGAGTTCTGAGAAAGTTTGGAACCAGAGATTTTCCAGCAAGGCTCTGCATACAGGGATCATCCTTTTGATGCACAAGTCCACCAATTGTTGTTCAGTAACATTAGGATCATGACAATCCAAGGCTTGAATTATGAACCTCTTCACGTACTCATTCAGATGTTCTGTGTTTTTCTGCGCCATTCTCCCTAAGTCGGAAAGAGTAATCTGCTCCGAGACAAAGAAATATTTCTTGTATAAAGCATTAACCATTTCTCCCAAATTAGCAATGCTCCCTGGTGCAATGTTTTTGTACCACGTGTATGCTTGTCCTGTTATAGATTTTGAGAATTCTTTCAGACGGACAACATGGTTGTGCTCATGCTTGCCTAGCACTTCCAAGAACCGGGAGACATGTTCTCGAGCATTTCCCATCCCATTGTACAATGTGAACGTTGGATAAGTGTAGCCTTTTGGAAGAGGGATTCTTTGTGTAGCAGCAGGGTATGGAGGTTGATGACGATAGACTGATGCTGCATTTTCTTTCCCTCGTTACTCCATAAAGCATTCCAGATCTTCACGAGTGATAAAACCGGCAGGCTCATTTGTTGGTGGGTTTTCTACAGCTTTGCGGGCTTCATCATCATCAATTACGTGGACTGGGACAACTTCGGGATCAACTGTTTCTTTGGCTTTCCTCTTCTCCCGAGGCTTCTCTGCCATCTTGTCAATGAGAGTTTTAATACAATTGCACAACTCCTTCTGTGTTGTAGCCATGTCAGTCTGGTTCTTGGCCAGAGTCTCTTGCACCTTCATGGGATTAGCTATGGTGGGTGGATTTTCTATGACTTCTTCAGGAAAGCGGACGAACATGGGATGGCCTTCGATGTTGGTTTGAGGAGGAGTGATATCACCTCCATTGTTGGAAGCGGGGATGGTTTCCGGAATACCATCATTTATGTTGTTGCTAGTGCTAGTGTCGTTTGTATTGGGATTTGTGACTAACCCATACCTAAGACCATCCATCTCTGTGAAACTTAAGATTCCAACCGAGAGATTAATCTCCCACTGGGGTCACCAATCTGTAGATGGGGAAAAATAATTTGCTGGTTTTTTAGGGAATGAAGAGATGAACGGGCGATCGAGAACTTCTCAACCGAGCAAACTGCCTAACCTCAAACAGATGCACTGCACATGAATGCTTTTAAGTTCGAGAGATCAATCTGTAGGACTCCGGACTAAACCAAGTCAATGACAGTTCAAGAGTCAATTCGGTCACAAAGAGGGAAGAGGGTTGATCTGTAGGAGGGAAGCTGAGAAGTGTGTGAGATCATTGGTAATCTGTGAAAGTGTTGTGGGTTTCTGCAAATGATGAATAAGTTTGAGTGATTGAAAGAGTGTTGGTCACACGACTCTTGGTTAGACGATGGATTGTATGTTCAATACTTCGTGGATTTTCTATGTGTTTTTCCTGCTTGTCGTGTCTTATTCAATCATGGACTCAGAGACTTATTTACATTATCGAAAAGTGTAAACACATTGATATCCAGTAAGTGTGACGGTTTCTCGAGTGAAAGAGTAGGAAATCGTGATTTCACCAGTTCCTCGTACGTGAGAGGGTTGGTTGATTGTCCACCCACTACTTTGATAACTCCATCAACTGCTTGCACGAGTTACTCACATTTCTCATCGTGGATGAACACACGTGCTGTAGGCCACCAGACCAAAACCCTAATGGATATCCCCCACGTGACATGATTGATTGTCTCACGAACGTGGATTTGACTAGTCAGTCGTTTGATTTGATTAGACGATGGGTCTAAGTTTTGTTTAGTGGAGCATGATAGTCGAATGCTCTATGACTCATGAATTGAACACGTCTCTTGGGACATGGTTCTCTGAATAAGACATGTTGATAGTCTGAGCAAATATTGCTCCAACAATTGGTCGATAAATTACTGAATATTAGTATATGAATCGAGCGTCTGAGAAAGTATTGCTCATTCGATAAATTACTGAATATTGATAGCTGGATCAATATTTGAGAATTTGAGCGAGTATTGCTCGTTCAATGAATTAATGAATATTGATAGTTGGATCAATGTTCGAGCAATTGAGCAAGTATTGTTTATTCAGTGATTACTGAATATTGATAGTTGGATCAATATTCGAGCAATTGAGCAAGTATTGCTCATTCGATAGATTATTGGTAGTGTGACCAAATAATAATTAATTAAAATATTGGCAGGGCCGAATATTATATAATTAATTTAGATGTTGATTGATGGATCAATCATAAAATTATTAGTGTTTGAACTGCTCAGAATTGTGGTTGAGCGAGCGTTTGTTCGAAACCCTAATTTTCGATCAATTGTTCGTCAATTGATGAATTACTGAAAATAGGCTATTGAATCAAGGAGGGACCAACCACATGGGATAATGGATGACCATGTGGAACCCAAACGCTTGAGTGAGCATGCTCCAGGGTCATTTGCTGACCGGCTGGTGAAAGAATGATCAAATGCTAGTGTTGATCCTTTATTAGAATAATGCTCGAGTGAGTGTTAGGCAGTAAAACCTAAATGTGGAGAGATGAGGGACCAACCAAAGAGGCATGGGACCAACCCTTGGTGGTTGTGGGACCAAATGCCAGTCGTTTAAGCGAGTCCCAAGTCGGTTGAAGAGAGTTTGGACCCAATTTGAGTAATTGCTAGCAAATTAGGTCAAAACTGTGAGAATGTGTGGGACCGGATCCTTGCAAGCATTATGGCCGGCCTTGGTCGGTCAAGGCAGCATGCCCGTGTGACCACGGTGTCTGTGTCTCATTTCTGAGAGTTTTGGTATTTTCTGACGAGCATTCGAGCAATATTTATGAATTTTTAGAAAAGTTTGATTTTGACTGAAACTCTTAATTTTGCTCGAATGAGCAATAAGAACTTTGCTCGTGCAACAGATAACTTTGAAAATATTAAAATAATAATATTTTAATTTTTGACGTGGGAAGCCTAGTCGGTCGAGTGACTTTTTGACTTTTCCATGGTTTGGGCAATATTTGAGAAAATACTGAAAAACTAGGGTTTTATGTCAAACGATGGAGTTCCATGAGATGATGGAAATAATAATATGTGAAAATAGGGAGTTTTGAGGTGTGGGACCGGCCACGGCTAGGGCATGGCCGGCCGTCTAGGTGGCCCGGTCCAGTGACACCTTTTCCTTATTTTTGTTCGATGAAAGCATGGAAACCCAAGAGATTCTCACAAACGAGGGAGTTTACTCAATTGAGGGAAACCCTGTGAGATAAGGGGAAAAAGAAAAGAAAATAAAGGGGACCGGCCGGCAGGTGGGCCCGGTCCCACGTCTTTTTCAATTTTATTTATTATTGTTTTATTTTCATGGGTCGCTCGTTCGTCCATACTTCGATCGTTCGTTCGTGTGTTTGGTGCTCGTTTGTGCATTATTTGTCGAGTACACACGCATCATTTTCTCAGGACTTACTCGATGACGGTTAGACGCCCGGTTGTTGAGTATTTATTACTAATTTATTAAATTCAGTGGAGAATGATTCATGTAACTGAGTAATAAAAGTGAATAGTTATTTATTATCAATCCATAGGATCAGCCGTGGATTCGACCATGGATTCGGAATAATAAAATCCACCATCAACAACAAGACACAATTGAAGCAAAATCTGATTGATTCAAAAGAATCAGTTCATGAACATTTTAGCCACGATTTATAAAGATTGCATTCCTTATTTTATAAATGTATTTGTTCATGAGTATGAAATCATACATAACCGATTTAAGAACTTGAACCTCTTAAGTTTGCAAAAGGGTACGCGAACTTAAGTTCCGGACATTGGTCAAAATCCCACAATTCGCGAACGGGTACGCAAACTTTATCTCCGGACCGAATTCAGTTGAAACCGTTTGCGAACGGGTACGCAAACTTGGTTCCCGGACATCAACAATTAAATCAGTTTGCAAACGGGTATGCAAACTTAAGTACCCTGATTTAAACAGTTGAATAAGTTTGTGAACGGGTATGCAAACTTCCGGTCTTGAAGTCCGTCAAAAAAGTTCGCACACTAAGTATACAAACCGTAATGTATCTAGACATGGGTTTAGATCTTAACTCCCATTTTGATCATTGAAACATTCTCAGAAGACGACAATAGCTGTCTCATACAAACTATTAGCTTATAAGCAATTTTTAAGTGATCGAATGATCAGTACGAAACATTCTGAGCCTATATCAAATGACTGTCTCACACAAATCATGTAAGATGTTACCAGGTGATTTTCACATGATCATATTTTGACTTTCGTCAAGAATAATAATGAACATGGTTAAAGTAAAAATCTTACCAACACATATTTCAAGAAAGATATAAGCGAGTTAAACTCAGCTCGAAATATTAAATGCATATAATGTAAAGTCTATATAGCTATACGACTTTGGTCTCAATAGGAGATAAAATAGAATAGACTTCTGAGTGATTAATGAGTTCAAGTCTCCACATACCTTTTGTTGATGAAGTTCCACAATATCCCCTTAGTAGTTCTTCTTCTTCAATCGATGAACACCGTGAAGTCTAAATCTCAACTACGCATTATATCCTAATCTGAGACATAGCTATAAGTAAACAAGAAATCAAGACTTATAGTTTTGACGACTAAACTTGACAGACAAGCTTGAAATAGCAACGCTTGCGAGTTCGACCCATCAGTGCTCAAACAGGAAGTGTTGTTCATTGTATTAGAGTACTGCTTAGTCGAACTCGCATGCGTTGCTATCTCAAGCATGTTTGTCAATGTTAGTGATCAAAACTATAAGTCTTGATTTCTAGTCTACTATAGCTAAGTCTCGGACTAGGATAGAAAGTGTAGTTGAGCTCAAGAACTCCATGGCGATCATCATACAAGACGAAGAAATACTCAAGGAACTGGTGGAAATTTATCGACTAAAAGGTATATGGAGACTTGAACTTATCTATCACTCAAAAGTCTATCTACTCTATCTCCTATCTTGAGACAAAAGTGGTTTTGCTATGTAGACTTTGATTATACACAATTGCTATTTCGAGCCGAGTTTATCTCGCCTATCTATTTCTCGAAATATGTGTTGGTAAGCTTTTGCTTTGGCCAAGTTCATCTTTATCTAGTGACAAAAGTTATGTTATGTTTCAATCACTTTGAAAATGGCTTTGACGAAAAATGGTTTGTGAATAACAACTATATAACGTCCTCCAAGAATGTTTCAATGATTGAAATGAGAGTTTAGATTATATAACCATTGTTGTATATAAGCATTGTGTGGCAAAACATATATGTATACGTCCTTATTCCTTGAACCGAAGTATGCGTACTTTGTTGATGAGGAAAACCGGAACAAGTGCTGGGAACTCAGTCCGCCAACCCAGTTCCCGAACTGGCGGAAGTTTTCATCCCGAGAATATCTGCCGGAGTTTGTGAAATCCTTCCGGGAACTTAAGTCCGCGAACTTGAGTTGGCTGTATCTAAAGAAGATTATTTGTGAACTTATATTTATATTAATTAAGGAATGAAAATTGCAAACCGTGGATATAAAGTTCATGAATTGATTCGAGTGAATCAAATCGTTTTTGCTTCGGTTGTGTCTTGTATAGTTATATAAGATTTATACAATTGAACAACTCTCTAACTAGTTCATTTGAGTCATTTGAACTAGTTATGGTGAAGAAGAATATGGTTGATATGAAAGTGCTCATATGGCTAACCATTTGGTTAACTACTGTTGAACCAACAAATGTACATGTTTGGGTACGGTTACACAAACCTAAAATCCTGTATTTCATTTGTGTGTAACAAGCTAGGTTTTCTATCTAACAGTTGAAAGATATTAGCTTGAACCTAATCAGGTTTTCATCTAACGGTGAATATTGAATGTTTTGTTACTAATCTAACATTGATTGCAAACCATGATTTGAAAGAATATATAAGGGAGAACTCTAGCAACTAGGAAACATAATCCCCACACCTCCTGTGTGATACTAGTTGTATTAGCTAGAGCCGATTCTCCTTTAACCTTTGGTTTCTTGTTAAAAACCAGGTTAACGACTTAAAGACTTCATTGGGATTGTGAAGCCAGACCGATACTACTTTCTCGTAGTTGTCTGATCTGATCTTGCTGATTCTATCGTTTTAAGTACAATCTTAACGAGTGGATTGAGATTAATATCTCCGGTAGGCAAGATATAAAAGTAGTCACAAACATCTTCGTCTCATCGTTTGTGATTCCACAATATCTTCTTTCGCCGCGTCGATTAAGATTATTGTGAGGTGATTGATAATACTAGGTTGTTCTTCGGGAATATAAGTCCGGGTTATCAATTGGTTCCTTTTCACCTTGATTTACCAAAAGACGGAACAAAAACTTGTAGGTATTTCTGTGAGAGACAGATTTATCTATTACTGTAGACTTTTCTGTGTGATACAGATTTGTTTATTAAAGTCTTCGACTTTGGGTCGTAGCAACTCTTAGTTGTGGGTGAGATCAGCTAGGGGAATCAAGTGCGTAGTATCATGCTGGGATCAGAGACGTAAAAAGTGAAACTGTACCTTGGATCAGTGTGAGATTGGTTGGGGTTCAACTATATTCCAGACCGAAGTTAGTTTGTAGTAGGCTAGTGTCTGTAGCGGCTTAATACAATGTGTGTTCAATCTGGACTAGGTCCCAGGTTTTTTCTGCATTTGCGGTTTCCTCGTTAACAAAATTCTGGTGTCTGTGTTATTTCTTTTTCGCATTATATTTTGTTATATAATTGAAATATCACAGTTTGTGTGTTAGAATCAATCAATAGGAAATCCGACCTTTGGTTGTTGATTGAAATTGATTGATACTCGAACATTGGTCTTTGGTACCATTCAAGTGATTTCTCTTGTATTCAATTAGAATCGCATATTTCTATTTGCTCGAGTAAAGAATTGAATCAATAAAGAGAGATATAACTCTTTGATATACTTTATTCAGATTGAGTCTAGTTGATTCTCTTGAAAGTATATTGGAGTTAGTCCATACGTATTGCTAATCGAAATATTGGGTGTGGTTGTTGTACCCCCGCTTTTTCATATTGTGAGATGGAAGTATTGACTAAGGGGGAGTGATACATATCATCGTAGTATTACTGTCAAAGTTGTGATATTATTGAACTTTGATGCTGTGTAATAATACTATGACACTGTATAAAAATGATTGAAAACAGATATTTTCATATGTTTTCTTATTGTTATGGCTACGGATCTTCAACAACAATGATGCTGAGTTGAACACGTTCAGAATCACTGGAGTACTTGGAGTAGCGAAGAATTTAAGGAATGTTGAAGAACCAAGGAAATCAAGCATGATGGATGAGAAGCTACCAAGTTTATTTATTTTGTAATCCATATGTATTGATATTTATGTCACTAAAATTGACAAAGGGGAAGATTGTTAGAGCATTTCTCGATCGAACTCGCAAGCGTTGCTATCTCAAGTTTAGTTGATCAAAACTATATACTTGATTTCTAGTCTACTTATAGCTATGTCTCGGATTAGGATAGAATGTGTAGTTGATCTTTAGACTTCGCGGCGTTCATCGATTAAAGATGAAGATATACTGAGTAGAGCTTGGAGGAGCTTCATCAACAAAAAGTATGTGGAGACTAAAACTTATCTATCACTCAGAAGTATATTCTATTCTATCTCCTAATGAGACTAAGTCGTATAGCTATATAGACTTTTATATTATACACATTTGATATTTCAAGCTGAGTTTAACTCGGTTATACATTTCTCGAAATATGTGTTGGAAGATTTTTGCTTTAGCTACGTTCATCATATTCTTGACGAGTTTAGTTGGAAACAATTTATTTGTTGGAAACTAAATAATAAGTCAAAAGATGATCATGTGAAAATTTCCTTGAAACATCTTCCATGATTTGTGTGAGACAATCATTTGATGGCGACTTGAAAAGTTTCGTATTGATTATTCGATCACTTTAAAATTACTTATAAGCTAATATTTTGTATGAGACAACTATTATCGTCTTCTAAGGATGTTTCAATGATTAAAATGGGAGTTTAGAACAAAAACCTCTGTCTGGATACAATGCAGTATGCGTACCTAGTATGCAAATTGTTTTGGTATGATTTAGGTCTGGGAACCTTGTTTGCATACCCAGTATGCGAATGGTTTTACTTGTTATCATCTGGGAACCATGTTTGCATACCAGTATGCGAATGGTTCTACCTGAGTTAAGGTCCGGGACAACAGTATGCATACCTGTTTGCAAACTGCTGGACAAGATCCAAGTCCGGAAGCTATAGTTTGCATACTCGTTTGAAAACTTAGTGGTTAAAGTTCTAAAATCAGTTAAATGTCATTTATGAATTAAGGAATACAATCTTCGCAAACCGTGGCTTAATGTTCATGAATTGATTCTTACGAATCAATCCGATTTTGATTCAATTGGTTCATATATATTTCTGTGAAATAATGACAATTGAACAACTCTATTTGAAACACAATTAGATTCATTTGATTATCTTTCATGATTGATTGATCATCATAGTTGATATAGAAGTGTTAGATGAATGTGGTTAAGTCAAAAGTTTTCGTATGGCTAACTTCGGTTAACTGTTATTGAGCACCCTCAATATACACATTTAGGTGTGGTTACCTATATCTAAATGAAGGTATATTTGATTTGTGTGTAACAATCTATGACCATCTAACGATGGAGAGATATTGCGTTGGTTTTAAGCAGACTAGCTTGAATCTTAAATCTGGTTTTCATGTAACAGTGAATATTGAATGCTTTGTTACTAAGCTATCTTAGCTTTGATTGACATAAAACCCTGATATGAAAGACTGTATAAGTGAGAACTCTAGCAACTGGAAAACCTAATACCGACACTTTCATGTGTCCTAGTTGCGACTAGAATCGATTCTCCTTTAACTAGGTTTTTCCAAAACCATTATAGGTTAACGACTTGAAGACTTCATTTGGGATTCGTGAAGCCAGACCCAATTATTTTCTCTGTAGTTGCGTGTTCTGATCTTACTTATTCTATCGTATTGAGTTCTATGTTCTCTAAGATTTGCTCGAGATTTATCTCCGATAGGTAAGATACAAAAAGTAATCAAAAAGGTCTTCGTCTCATTATTTGTGATTCCACAATAACTTGTTCTACTACCATATAGTTAAGTTATTATGAGGTGATTGATATTTCTAGGTTTCTCTTCGAGAGTATAAGACCGTATTATCAATTGGTTCCTGTTCACCATGATTTATCAAAAAAAAGAACAAAAACTTCATAGGTACTTCTGTGGGAGATACTGAAAAAGTGGGGGTCTAACAACACCACCCAATATTTCTCTTAGCAATCTCTATGGCAAAACTCGAATATACTTTTAAGAGAATCAACAAGACTCAATCAATTAAAAGTATATCAAATAGTTCATATCTCTCCCTTGATTTGATTTACTCAAGCAGGAACTGCGAGTTCTAATCAAATACAAGGAATAACTTGGATGGTAGCAAAGACCAATATCCAAGGATCAATAAATGACAATCAACAACCAAAGGTTGGATTACTCTAATTGATGATCTAACGCACAACCTGTATTATTTCAATTATAAAGATAAAATAATATAATGCGAAAATTGAAATAACACAGACACCAGAAATTTTGTTAACGAGGAAACCGCAAATGCAGAAAAACCCCGGGACTTAGTCCAGATTGAACACACATTGTATTAAGCCGCTACAGACACTAGCCTACTCCAAGCTAACTTTGGACTGGACTGTAGTTGAACCCCAATCAGTCTCCCATAGGTACAGTTGTACTCTCTACGCCTCTGATCCCAGCAGGATACTGTGCACTTGATTCCCTTAGCTGATCTCACCCACAACTAAGAGTTGCTACGACCCAAAATCGCAGGCTTTAACAATAAACAAATCTGCTCACACATACAAGTCTATCAAAGGATCAATCTGTCTCCCACAGATAAACCCTAAAGATTTTGTTCCGTCTTTTGATAATAATCAAGGTGAAGAGGAACCAATTGATAATCCGGTCTTATATTCCCGAAGAACAGCCTAGAATTATCAATCACCTCACAACAATCTTAATCGTATGGTAGTGAAACAAGATATTGCGGAATCACAAACAATGAGACGAAGATGTTTGTGACTACTTTTTATATCTTGCCTATTGGATATATCAATCTCAATCCAATCAATCTGATTGTACTCGTACGATAGAAGATGCAAGATAAGATCACACAACTACGATAAAAATAGTATCGGTCTGGCTTCACAATCCCAATGAAGTCTTTAAGTCGTTAACCTGGTTTTAGAAGAAGAAAATCAAAGGTTAAAGGAGAATCGACTCTAGCACGCAAACTAGTATCACACGAAAGGTGTTGGGATTAGTTTTGCACAATACTAGATGTCTCCTTTATATAGTCTTTCAAATCACGGTTTGCAATCAATGTTAGCTTAGTAACAAAGTATTCAATATTCACCGTTAGATGAAAACCTGATTTAGATTCAAGCCAATATTTCTCAACTGTTAGATCGAAAACTTAGCTTGTTACACACACTTGATAATGCACGCTTCTAGGTTTGTTAACCGTACCCAAACTTATGCACTTGTTGAGCAGTTCATATCAACCATGTTCTTCTTCACCAAAACTAGTTCAAAAAACTTCAAATGAACTAGTCAGAGAGTTGTTCAATTGCAAGAAAATCTTATGTACTACACAAGACACAATCGAAGCAAAGATGATTTGATTCACTTGGATCGGTTCATGAACTTTTATATCCACGGTTTGCAAACTTCATTCCTTAGTCTTTTTAAGTTGAAGTTCAGAAATCATCTTCAGATATATAACCTTCTCAAGTTCTCAGACTAGGTTCCCGGACTTAAGTTACCGGGCAGAGTTTACAAACTCCAGCAGAAATTCTCGGGTATGAGAACTTCGCCGGTTCGCGGTCTGGGTTCGTGGACTTAGCTTCACGCAAGTAGTTTGTCAAATCCATCAGAAACTCTCGGGTTTGAGAGCTTCGGCAGTTCGCGGACTTGGCTCACGCCATTCTTTCGGTTCTCTTAATCAACAAAGTTCGCAAACTTTGGTTCAAGGAATAGGACTTATACATAAATGTGTTTCCACAACAATGCTTATGTCTACCATTGGTTATGTAATCTAAACTCTCATTTCAATCATTGAAACATTCTTAGAGGACGTTATATAGTTGTTACACCATTTATCGTCAAAGAAATTTTCAAGATGATTAAAACATATCATGACTTTGGTCACATGGTAAAGATAAACTTGATCGAAGCGAAAAGCTTACCAACACATATTTCGAGATATAGATAGGCGAGGTATACTCGTCTCGAAATACCAAATGTGTATAATCCAAGTATATATATATAGCATACGACTTATTGTCTCAAAGAGTAGGAGATATAGTAGATAGACTTTTGAGTGATAGATAAGTTTAAGTCTTCACATACCTTTTTGTCGAGAAGTTCCACCGGTTCCTTGAGTAGTTCTTCAACTTGTATGATGAATCTCCATGAAGTCCTTGAGCTCAACTACACTTTCTATCCTAGTCCGATACTTGGCTATAATAGACTAGAAATAAGGACTTATAGTTTTGATCACTAACATTGACAAACATGCTTGAGATAGCAACACATGCGAGTTCGACCGAGCAATGCTCTAACAATCTCCCCCTTTGTCAATTTTAGTGATAAAACTATCAATACATATGGAATACAAAAAAGATAAAGAAACTTTAGTATCTCCTATTCCACATGTCTAATCTTCAACATTCCTCGAAATCTTCGTCACTTCCAAGTACTCCAATGATCACAAAGGTTGTAAATTTGGCATCACCGCTGTTGAAGATCCGTAGCTATAACAATGAGAAAACATAGTTCTCGATCATTGTTATACAGTGTCATAGTATTATTACACAGTGTCAAAGTTCAATTGTATCACAACTTCAAGAATAATACTATGGTGATATGTATCACTCCCTCTTAGTCAATACTCCATCTCACATGGAAACCACTCCCCTTTACACAATGATCCGAAAACCATATATATTTGTAGTATGAGTTACATATTAATTCTCCCCCCTTTTTGTCAATAAGATTGGCAAAGGTACAAGAACCGGTCATAATGAAATTTTCGAGAGAGACATTTCATGACAAAAGGAAAAAATACATACCAACTAATTTAGATGCAATCATAAAGACGAAGCTAAATGCATTCATCAAGGAGTTTAAAGATACAAGATAACCCCTCTAAAATTACACATCCACACACCCCTCAAGATATGATCATTAAGCACAAGTTCAAAAGAACTCTCCCCCATTAGATGTCATTCCCGAAAGAACAACAAGAGCGACCTTAATTTCGAAAGAAAAGAAGGACTTATTGGACACCAAAAACCATAAGAATGGTTTTCTATATCAAAAAACTCAATCAAATTAATCACAAGTAAACCCATGATTAATTTAATCGGAATACACAATCAAATTAAACACAAGAGGTGATCAATTCAATTGATTGTGCTCAACATAAGAGAACTTATGGAGACACGAAAGTACTCAACTAGATTAATTACAAGAGAACCCATAATTAATCTAATTGGAATATACAACCAAACTAATCACAAAAGTAATCAATTTAATTGTCATTTTTTTTGCTCGACATGAGAAAACTTACGGAGCAATAACTAAATAACCAAACAAGATGATTAATTTAGTTCAATATGCTCGACATAACATATCTCACGGAACACCAACTAAGCTAATAAATGAACTTGGTTGTATAGTGCTCAACATAAGATACATTATGGAGCCTCACAATAATACATAAAAATATGGATCAGGGATGATCAATACTGCGGAATACACAAGGATTCATTCTATCTTCAATCACTATTTGCATAACGAAAATCAATAGACATAATCCTTGAAAACAAATGATTTTAACTTATCTTCCATCAAAATATTTGACAATATAGGATTAACTTTTGTATTTGTCAAAAGTCCATTCATTCTTTTACCAGTTGGTGGGGTTTTGAAAACACCTACAAACTGACCTGCAAGTGCACAGGGTCAATTGTAGTTAGTGATGGGAAGAAAAGGTTTGTCCACAGGGACTTGGAGGGAGCTATTGAAGTTCTCTAGCTAGTCTGAGCTAGTGACAGGCAGTGAAGATGGTATTTACAGAAGCAATAAAAATGAAGCAAAGAGAAAGACCAAGGCAGTGAGCCAAGGGCAGAGACAGTGAGCAAATAACCAAAGGCAGTGAAAGAGAATTAAACAAAGATGAGGTAAAATACTAAAGAACACTAGGGATTTGATTCCACCATCTAACCTATCTAGGCAGTGTTACTTGTGAACTAAAATCTTGTCCCTAATGGACCTAGGTTAAGGTTCAAGCCTGCCTATGGTCCAGGGCTGCATTAGTGGAAGATAATTAGCTTAATTCACTAGCATCACCCCTAGCATTGAGTGTCTGTTTAAGGCACACTCAATCACAGGTGATGTTTGTTCCCTAACTTCATTACTTCCCTATTTCAGTGAAATGTGGATGGTTAAGTCCCTAAATTCTCTAGTTCACCCCTAGCATTGAGTGTCTTCTTACAGCACACTCAATCACAGGTGACTTCAATCACCAAGAACACTAACATCCTAATTCAGTTATACCTACAAGAGTGTTCACTAAGTTTTTTTCTACCCAACAAGGTCTTCAGGCTTCATCTAAGCCCCAACTGATGATCTAGAACATGTTGACAGTAATCGATGACATGATAAACATAAAGATTAATTGGAATTGCAAATTAAAAATTAACCCTAAATTAACAGTAAATTGACATTGGAATTAAACTGAAATTAACCCAATTAGGGGGTATCTCGGCTAACCAAGAACACCCCTACACATACAACACCCCCTCTATTTATACCCAAAAATATGAATTAGGGTTCCATATGTTCTTCCCCAAAAAATCCCCAAAACAGTAAAATTAGGGTTACACAATTTTTTACCTAATTTCTCTGATAACTGCTCCCTCACTTCGACCCATGCTTGTACTTCGCCTCCTGCTCCTCTCCGTGCTTCTCATGCCCTAAACCTAGTTGTTCCAACAAACCCTAATCTAGGTCAGTGAGATACAGTTGGGGGTTAGGTGGAACAATTAGGTTCTAGGGAGATGGGGTGATGTTGTACAGAGTGGTATGGTGGTGGTTTGGTGGCTGTTGCAGGAGGGTTGGTGACGACAGGGAAGAAGGTGGTGGTGATGGTGGTGCGGCAGGGTATGGTGGTTGCATACGGGGTGAGCTCGATTAGGTTCTGGCTAGGGGTTGTTTGGTTTGTGGGATATAGACTTAGGTGTTTGAGTGTTGAGCGGGATCATCGAACCTTGATGTTCGGTGATGAAAGGCGTAGGATGATAACTTCTGAAACGGATCTAACGGAGAAATTGAGACAGATCGTGAGCGACCGTTGGATGCAAAAATACAACGAAACTGACGGCTCAAGATGGAGTTAGGTGCTGTAGTGTAAGGCGGAGATATCAAACTTCGATGCACAGCAAGGGAGCGACCGTCGGATGCTTCTGAGAACTGATCTGACGGCTGAAGACGCAAGCGGGTATGGATTTGGGTTTTAGGCTTTTGGGTATAGAAGATGGGTTTGGGAAATCTTGAGCCCACTTCTTCTTTAAGAACAACTTTCTTCTTCTTGAGCCCATTTCCAGCTTTTTGGACGTGCGCTCCATTCTTTGCGGCTTCCTTGCGTAATTTCTCCCGGCTTTTCACCACTTTTCTGCTCTTTTTGCTCCGCAACTCATCCAATCTTTATTTATTACCTAAAAATGCAAAATTAAGTAAGAAAAATATTTATTCTTGAAAACGATGAAAATACAAAATATGGGATAAAATGTAGATTTAATGCACAAAAGATGAGTTAAAATGCCAACAAAAAGGGATAAATATATACAATATTTGGCACTCATCAAATACCCCCAAACCTGAATTTTACTTGTCCTCAAGTAAAACAAAACTAAGGAAATCCTAACTATACCACTGTCGCTGGTCTCTCGAATGCATTTAGCGTATGCACTAAGCCTTTTAAACCACTAAGCGTCCCTAGTGGACGAGTTGAAGTCTCGTGAAGGTTTGCTTAGAACGTACCTACAAAGTTCTAGGTCAAAATATAAGCTCAGATTCCATCAAACGTGACATGTGCAAAACAGTTAAGCTCACAGCAAAATGGAGATGTCAATCTAGCTATCGAAGGCACAATCCTAGCACTGATAACAAAAAAAAGACATGTGATAAGAGTGTAAAGTGTATCTACACATGTGTAAAGAAAGATCTGAAGTTATGACTACTAATCACCAAGAGATAGTTTCTCAGGCTAAGAACTGAGGTCGAAATCTAGCTAGCTGTCCGGACTTTACGAGAATTGTGAATGAGTTGGAGGTATTTCACAATTTCTCGCGTTGTACATCAATGGCATACACCCTCCTTGCTTATTACAACGAAACAACAAAAGATGCCTATTTACATGACTCTTATTTACATTGACTATTCTCTTTTTATTTTTTGAACAAGAGATGATGGAATTGATAAATACTTGATTTTTTTGTATTTTTTTTTTTTTTTTCTTTTTTTTTTTTTTTTCTGAATATACATTTTTTTTTTTTTTTTTTTTTTTTTTTTTTTTTAAGCACTGATACACTTTTGATACATATACAAAAGGAAACAAAAATTACATGACACTTTGCAAGAGGTAGCCCTTTTTGATGCACCCAGTTAAATTCGATGGTTGTCTTTCTTAATGTAACCTCCACCTTCTATCCCAACCAACCAAAGAACAAGCTAGTCAAGTTTCGTTCAGTATTCTAAAGTGATTGGCAATCGTAACTTCCTATCAAACACCTTGAAGATCGAGGCCATACATGTATTGGTAGATCGTGCGCGTGCAAATTTCTTATCACAATGTGAATTGTGCTAGAATCAGGGTGCCTAAATATCTAGACTAAGACTCCTAATAAAAATACAAATTTGCACAAGAGTCAACATTTCAAGGTAAATGAGCTCCATTTTTATGATTTTTCATTTTTTTAATTTTTTTGAATTTTTTCGATTTTTTTCAAAAGAAGGAGTTCGTTTTCAATTATAGCATATTATAGAAGTATCTACTTTTCACCCCCAAACCTAAACTAAACATTGTCCTCAATGTTTCAAAATATGAACAAAATTATAATACAACATATGAAGAGGATCATGTTGAGTAGAGAAAAAGGAAAGAGAATACCCGATTTCGGCGAAAGAAATAAACGAACTTCATTATTCACCGGCTAGAATCCAACATTTTCAACTTAGATAATATTGGATTAGCAAAAATATATACAAAAGAAACCAAAAAGTTTTAAAATTTATCTACTGGATTATATACAAAAAATTCACCATACACCAAAAGTCTAAAGAGTTGAGGATCAACCCAAAAGACAAAGTGTAGCGGTTTCAACAACTTCACACATGAAAGAAAAGCACGTGAAGCTGTGAAACCAAATGAGCTACCCCCAAACCTGGATTTTACAGAAGATATAATTTTGAAAACAAAATCGCGCAGTTTTGGGGGTTCATCATGCACAAGATCTAACTCAAAGTGTACTTTGCTATGGACGGGCAAACATGCAATTTCCAACTGTGGTTCCTCCAAGATATTATATTTAAATGCAAGATGGTCCAAGAGGACTTGGGAAGCACACAGTTCCAAACCTAGATTAGGCATTCTCAGAAAAATTGGTTTTACAATATTGGTACAAACCAAATCTAGGTTGGGTGGAAGGCCATCAGATTGTGACTCATGTAGGAGAATAGGCACGTCATTATCAATCAAATCAAAATCTCCTAAATCATCTACACATGTCACATCATGCTCACAATCATCAATCAAATTAGCAAGTTCACAATCAGAATCATCAACATCATCAACAGATTTGTCCTCATGCATCGGCAATTCAATGGAAACATCATATGGAATACTAGAAGAGATATCATTCATTAAGGTCTGGGCAGAGAAGCCTAATGTATTTGAACCCAAAGGTTCCACAACATCATCAGTATAGACATGTTCTTCTAATATAATATCATAATTATTATCATCCTCAACAAAACAAGAGTGTCCTTCCCTAAAAACTATAGTGTTTCTATTCCACTCATTTACCTCTAGATTAGGTTCATGTTCAATATGACTATCATGAGTAGGGTTAAAAACACTATTTTGATAATTAATTTCATTAGGGATAAAAATGCTGCTATGATCATTCAATGTATGCATTTCTAAACTAGCAGTGTTTTGTTTGAGGAGATTGATGTTTTCCATTATAGATTGCATACAAGGGCTCATGTGAAATTGTTCGTCCTCCCCTTGTGGTGATTGATACATGGGTGCATGGTCGTTAGGGTCTATAAATGGTTGATCGCAACCTTGAAAAGGTTGATTATGGTCCCAATAACCACCATCATAATAATCTGTAGGTTCTACAAACCTTGGAATTTCTCCAGTCCGCCTAAATTCATGGAAAATATAGCAATTCGCAATAGTGTGGTCTAAGCCATCACATGCGGGACATGCATAGATTTCAGGTTGCCTAAGAAACTTAGATGTGAGAGATTCCTCATGTGATTGCATTTCTAAAGCTGCGATTCGAGCTTCTAATTGATCGATCAGTGATGATTGTGTGGGTGAGGCACTAGCAAAATGTTCATTTTCACGTTGTGGCGAATGATGCATGTGTGAATAGTCATTAGGGTTCAAGTATTGAGGCTCGGGACTTTGAAAATGTCCATAATAATTCCTATGACTATTGACATCATGGTCTATGGGAGGTTCATAACGTGAAGTATGTCCACACGCAAGTTCTCTAAGGGATTTGTTGTATTCCCCAACTGTAGAAAAAGATCTAGACATGATTGGGCTCAAAAGCTAAGTAACTATATTACAAAGCCCAAAATTTGGTTTTTAATGGGTTTGGATTTTTGGGAAAAATTTGGTTTTTATGGGAATGAAAAAATTTGGTTTTTGATGGGAAACATTTGGTTTTTATGGGGATAAGCCCACTGTTTTGGTTGTGCTTTGGTGAGGCAATGGGTTTGGAGAACTGTTGTGAAACAGAGCCCAACTTTAGGCCTAGAGTTTGGGTACACGGCCCACTAACGACTTTAGTAAGCCCAGAAACTAATGAAGCCCAGCTGAGTTGGTAGGTTCAGTTAACCTTGTTTAGGTTGTTTGTTGGGTTTTTGAAACCCAAAATTTTGATAGGGACAATCCCACAGTTAAGCTCAAATACAAACCCAAAAGTTAACTTAAATTACAAGCCCAACAAAAAAAATGGAAAAAATTATTACAAGCCCACAAATTAAAAATGGAAGCCCACAGGTTGGGTTCTCTTAATGGGTTTAGGCTTACCTTTGAAGCACAGCCCAGCTGCTCAGTTTGGTTGCAAAAGCCCAGTTGGGCTTTAGATCATCCTAAGCTTTGGCTTTTCTGAGGCCCAGTTGGGTATTTCAGTTGCAAAGCCCAGTTGGGCTTTGTTCTTTTTCAGCTGCTTGGAATCAGCCCAGTTGGGCTTTGGATCATAGCAACAGCAGGACCAGCAGGGGGTAGCAGCAGCTTGCCTTTGCACAGCAGCAACAGCTGAGGCACAGCAGCAGGATCAGGAGCAGCAGCAGGAGAAGCAGCTCAGCTCTATTTGGGCTTCACAGCAGCACATCAGCACCAGAGGTTTGTTCTCAGCCTCACAGCAAGGTCACAGCAACAACAGCAGGGGCAACAGCTTCAGCAACAGGAGCAATTCAGCAGCAACAGGCTGCAACAGCAGCACCACAAGCACCTGGCAACTCAGAGAAGAGGTTCAGTTCCCAGAATGATGCAGTTGAAGCAAAGGAGAAGAGATTATGCAAATGATGCAGATGCACTAGAGGTGGTACTAAGTTACAGCTACAGATGCAATATGCAAGATGAGTACACTAAGATGCTTATCAGAACTACACAGCAGGTATGAGCATGCAAAGAACAGCAAGAAAAACTTCAAAAACACGGCAGCCAAGTCCCCGGCAGCGGCGCCAAAAACTTGGTGGGGTTTTGAAAACACCTACAAACTGACCTGCAAGTGCACAGGGTCAATTGTAGTTAGTGATGGGAAGAAAAGGTTTGTCCACAGGGACTTGGAGGGAGCTATTGAAGTTCTCTAGCTAGTCTGAGCTAGTGACAGGCAGTGAAGATGGTATTTACAGAAGCAATAAAAATGAAGCAAAGAGAAAGACCAAGGCAGTGAGCCAAGGGCAGAGACAGTGAGCAAATAACCAAAGGCAGTGAAAGAGAATTAAACAAAGATGAGGTAAAATACTAAAGAACACTAGGAATTTGATTCCACCATCTAACCTATCTAGGCAGTGTTACTTGTGAACTAAAATCTTGTCCCTAATGGACCTAGGTTAAGGTTCAAGCCTGCCTATGGTCCAGGGCTGCATTAGTGGAAGATAATTAGCTTAATTCACTAGCATCACCCCTAGCATTGAGTGTCTGTTTAAGGCACACTCAATCACAGGTGATGTTTGTTCCCTAACTTCATTACTTCCCTATTTCAGTGAAATGTGGATGGTTAAGTCCCTAAATTCTCTAGTTCACCCCTAGCATTGAGTGTCTTCTTACAGCACACTCAATCACAGGTGACTTCAATCACCAAGAACACTAACATCCTAATTCAGTTATACCTACAAGAGTGTTCACTAAGTTTTTTTCTACCCAACAAGGTCTTCAGGCTTCATCTAAGCCCCAACTGATGATCTAGAACATGTTGACAGTAATTGATGACATGATAAACATAAAGATTAATTGGAATTGCAAATTAAAAATTAACCCTAAATTAACAGTAAATTGACATTGGAATTAAACTGAAATTAACCCAATTAGGGGGTATCTCGGCTAACCAAGAACACCCCTACACATACAACACCCCCTCTATTTATACCCAAAAATATGAATTAGGGTTCCATATGTTCTTCCCCAAAAAATCCCCAAAACAGTAAAATTAGGGTTACACAATTTTTTACCTAATTTCTCTGATAACTGCTCCCTCACTTCGACCCATGCTTGTACTTCGCCTCCTGCTCCTCTCCGTGCTTCTCATGCCCTAAACCTAGTTGTTCCAACAAACCCTAATCTAGGTCAGTGAGATACAGTTGGGGGTTAGGTGGAACAATTAGGTTCTAGGGAGATGGGGTGATGTTGTACAGAGTGGTATGGTGGTGGTTTGGTGGCTGTTGCAGGAGGGTTGGTGACGACAGGGAAGAAGGTGGTGGTGATGGTGGTGCGGCAGGGTATGGTGGTTGCAGACGGGGTGAGCTCGATTAGGTTCTGTCTAGGGGTTGTTTGGTTTGTGGGATATAGACTTAGGTGTTTGAGTGTTGAGCGGGATCATCGAACCTTGATGTTCGGTGATGAAAGGCGTAGGATGATAACTTCTGAAACGGATCTAACGGAGAAATTGAGACAGATCGTGAGCGACCGTTGGATGCAAAAATACAACGAAACTGACGGCTCAAGATGGAGTTAGGTGCTGTAGTGTAAGGCGGAGATATCAAACTTCGATGCACAGCAAGGGAGCGACCGTCGGATGCTTCTGAGAACTGATCTGACGGCTGAAGACGCAAGCGGGTATGGATTTGGGTTTTAGGCTTTTGGGTATAGAAGATGGGTTTGGGAAATCTTGAGCCCACTTCTTCTTTAAGAACAACTTTCTTCTTCTTGAGCCCATTTCCAGCTTTTTGGACGTGCGCTCCATTCTTTGCGGCTTCCTTGCGTAATTTCTCCCGGCTTTTCACCACTTTTCTGCTCTTTTTGCTTCGCAACTCATCCAATCTTTATTTATTACCTAAAAATGAAAAATTAAGTAAGAAAAATATTTATTCTTGAAAACGATGAAAATACAGAATATGGGATAAAATGTAGAATTAATGCACAAAAGATGAGTTAAAATGCCAACAAAAAGGGATAAATATATACAATATTTGGCACTCATCACCAGTACGTGAGTACCGAAAACGAACGAGTTTACTTATGACAAAGTATGGGACAAACATAGTTCACGGATATAAACACCCATATCCCATAACAAATTGCAATATATCAAATCATAAAGATTAATACTGCAAAAACATCATCCTCCAAATATTTTTAGAATTTAAGCCAAATAAACCTAAAAAAAAGATGAAAATAATAGCTATGTGTAGTCACAATCATTTCTATTCAAAGCACTAGTTATTATCCAACTAAACCAAAAAGAAGACATACTAGGAAACAAATAAAACAAGCTAAAGGAAAACATACTCCAGTGATATTCTAAACACGAACTAAAATCATATGGACGGTTCAGAAACCTCATGAGACAACTGGTCTTTGAGCTTGTGATTGTCAGCATCCATTGCATCATCGGAGAGGTGATTCTCTTTACGAAAATCATTGATGTGATATTTTATGAGACCAAGGTCAAAGGTAACCTTTTCCAACTCAGTTTTCAGCGCATCAACACTTTTCAGAGTAGCAATGAGCTCTTGTTTTGCTTCCCCAAAGTACTTAAGAAAGTCATGAACAACTTCAGTAGAAATCATATCATCCTTTTCAGCATCCTCTTGAATATAGGCAAAATAACATGAAGCATCAGGATGATCTTTATCTACAAGGGTTCTTTTCTTTTTGGACTCAACAACACCTTTGTCAAGGAATGCTCTTGCAAAACCACCATAGCAAGATGAAGAAGAAGACACTCTTGAGAACCCAGAAACCAACCTAGAGTATGCGTGCGTGACTTTTGCAACTCAATAGGTAAGTATATAAAGGTTTCCTGAGGAAGGGATTTTAGGGTTTAAACAGTTGACTCGTGCCAGAACATGGATACCCGTTCGATTGCAACATTACCCAGAAAAGAAAGGCCCACAAACAAAACTTTTGCTACAAAAACAAGGTTTGAAAAACTCCATAGCACAGAAAAGCACTTTTGAGCATAGTTGTAGCAAGAAACAAGATTCAAAAGAAGACTTCCTAAAGATAATGAGAAGACACCTTAGACACAAACAATACTTTAAGCACAGTAAGTCTGCAATCAAGAAGCTTAGTTATGGACGATAAGAAGATAGCTCAACTCAACAAACGCAGATGCCAAAAGTATACCTTATTATTAACACATCTTACTCAACAGGGTTTTTATGAGTAAGCTCTTCAAACCTTGTTATTTTCGCACAAGTATGAGCTACATGCTCATCAAGAGATTTGTGTTTATGGTCAAGTCACTTTTTCCTCCTGGATATATAGAGGGATCCATTTTTTTGTGAGAAATTATCATAAAATTTACTGTCATCAAAATACGAGACATAGTTTGAGTTCTTACCAGAAGAATTTTGGTTTGAGGAGGAAGACAACCTGTTGACGAATTCTTTATACCCTTCAATTATCTTTTTCAGATTATCTCTTATTTCATCAATTTTTCTCCTTTCTTCTTAACTTCCTTTCTCAACCGGAGCAGCGTTATTTCCAGAGACCACGACATGATCTTCCTTTATACGATGTTTATTAAGAAGTTTGTTTTGTTCTTGAGTGTTCGAGGAACTCATTGAACTGACTTTCCTGGTAACATACACAGGGTAGGTACGAAAAACAATTGGTTTAGTCATACAAATGTCAGTTACACCTTTAAGAATTAAATCTAAGGTTTGTTGAAGTTGAACCAAGGAGTTTTTCTTCAACCTAGAGGTTCCATTTCGTTTAACAGAATTCTTTGTCTCACAGACAAGACATAATTTCCGATCATCAGAATGATTAGATAGTACAGTCTTAATATCATAATTAGAAGATTTTTTCCCTCCATTTGATGTGCAACATCCTTGAGTGATGGTGACTTCAGGCACATCCGTTTTACTAGAAGGGGCTTCCGTTTTTACTTCTGAGCATGAACCATCTTTAGTTGTGTCAGAAGTACTTGGCATATTAGATTGCTTTGAGAATCATTGAATATAGAGCTTACTCCAGCGATGTTCAATTTCCAAGGCATCTCTTCTAAGACTAGCTTCAAGAGACGTACACGGAGAATGAACTTCAGTATTACTTTTGGGTTTGCAATCTCTTATTACACCAAGTAGAACATTGACATGGTGCTTCAACCGATTGAGTCTATCAGCTTGGATTCTAACAAGATTTAGAATCAATTCACTCTCTTCAGCTGAATCCCGTTCATTAATGGAGAGGCTCACATTTGAAGGGTAATCGTAAGTACACATGTCATTATTAATCTGTCTCGTAAGTACAGAAGGTTCATCTATATTCGAGATTGTAGAACCCTTCTCTTTAATAGAGTTAGACAAGATATAACTTTTTTTTCTGGGAAAGCATTTATCAGAGATAGTTTTCTTGTCCATAGAGTCATATCGCTATAAACACAGACTTGTAAGGTGTTAAACGTGTTTGCCTGCTCTGATACCAATTGAAAAAGCGGGGGTTTAACAAGACCACCCAATATATCGCTTAGCGATATGTATGGACAAAATCGAATATACTTTTAAGAAAATCAACAAGACTGAATCAATTAAAAGTATATCAACGAGTTCATATCTCTATCTTGATTTGATTCTCTCAAGCAGGAACTGCGAGTTCTAATCAAATACAAGGAATAACTTGGATGGTACCAAAGACCAATATCCAAGGATCAATCAATGACAATCAACAACCAAAGGTTGGATTACTCTAACTGATGATCTAACGCACAACTTGTATTATTTCAATTATAAAGATAAAACAATATAATGCAGAAATTGAAATAACACAGACACTAGAAATTCTGTTAACGAGGAAACCGCAAATGTAGAAAAACTCCAGGACCTAGTCCAGATTGAACACACACTCTGTTAAGCCGCTACAGACACTAGCCTACTCCAAGCTAACTTCGGACTGAACTATAGTTGAAACCCAATCAGTCTCCTATTGATCCAAGGTACAGTTGTAATCCCTGCGCCTCTGATCCCAGCAGGATATTGCGCACTTGATTCCCTTAACTGATCTCACCCACAACTAAGAGTTGCTACGACCCAAAATCGCAGGATTTGAAAATAAACAAATCTGTCTCACGCAGACAAGTCTATCAAAGGATCAATCTGTCTTCCACAAATAAACCCTAAAGGTTTTGTTTCATATTTTGATAATAATCAAGGTGAACAGGAACCAATTGATAATCCGGTCTTATATTCCCGAAGAACAGCCTAGAGTTATCAGTCACCTCACAACAATCTTAATCGTATGGTAGCGAAACAAGATGTTGCAGAATCACAAACAATGAGACGAAGATGTTTGTCACTACTTTTTATATCTTGCCTATCGGAGTTATCAATCTCAAGCCAATCAATTTGATTGTACTCGTACGATATAAGATAAAAGATCAGATCACGCAACTATGATAAAAGTAGTATCGGTCTGGCTTCACAATCCCAATGAAGTCATTAAGTCGTTAACCTGGTTTTAGAAGAAGAAAACCAAAGGTTAAAGGAGAATCGACTCTAGCATGCAAACTAGTATCACACGTAAGGTGTGGGGATTAGTTTTGCACAATACTAGATGTCTCCTTTATATAGTCTTTCAAATCAGGGTTTGCAATCAATGTTAGCTTAGTAACAAAGCATTCAATATTCACAGTTAGATGAAAACCTTATTTAGATTCAAGCTAATATTTCTCAACCGTTAGATCGAAAACATAGCTTGTTACACACACTTGATAATGCACGCTTCTAGGTTTGTTAACCGTACCCATACATATGCACTCGTTGGTTCAACAATAGTTAACCAAATGGTTGGCCATATGAGCATTTCATATAAACCATGTTCTTCTTCACCACAACTAGTTCAAATGACTTCAAATGAACTAGTCAGAGAGTTTTTTAATTGCAAGGAAATCTTATGTACTACACAAGACACAGTTTAAGCAAAGATGATTTGATTCACTTGAATCGATTCATGAACTTTTATATCCACGATTTGAAAAATGCATTCCTTAGTATTTTAAGTTTAAGTTCAGAAATCATCTTCAGATATATAACCTTCTCAAGTTCGCAGACTAGGTTCGCGGACTTAAGTTACCGGGAAGAGTTTACAAACTCCAGTAGAAATTCTCGGGTATGAGAACATCGCCAGTTCGCGAAATGAGTTCGCAGACTTAGCTTCACCCAAGTAGTTTGTTAACTCCAGCAGAAATTCTCGGGTTTGATAACTTCGGCAGTTCGCGGACTTGGCTCACGCCATTCTTCCGGTTCTCTTGATCAACAAAGTTCGCAAACTTTGGTTCAAGGAGTGAGACTTATACATACATGTATTTCCACAACAATGCTTATGTCCACCATTGGTTATGTAATCTAAACTCTCATTTCAATCATTTAAATATTCTTAGAGGACGTTATATAGTTGTTACACCATTTCTCGTCAAAGCAATTTTCAAGATGATTGAAACATATTATGACTTTCGTCACATGGTAAAGATAAACTTGATCGAAGCGAAAAGCTTACCAACACATATTCCGAGATATGGATAGGAGAGGTATACTTGGATCGAAATACCAAATGTGTATAATCCAAGTCTATATATATAGCATACGACTTCTTGTCTCAAAGAGTAGTAGATAGAGTAGATAGACTTTTGAGTGATAGATAAGTTCAAGTCTTCACATACCTTTTTATCGAGAAGTTCCACCGGTTCCTTGAGTAGTTCTTCTACTTGTATGATGAATCACCATGAAGTCCTTGAGCTCAACTACACTTTCTATCCTAGTCCGAGACTTAGCTATAATAGACTAAAAATCAAGACTTATGATTTTGATCACTAACATTGACAAACATGCTTGAGATAGCAACGCATGCGAGTTAGACCGATCAATGCTCTAACAGATATTATCTATGAGAATAGACTTATCCGTGGGAGACATATTGTTTATAAGTCTTCGACTTTGGGTCGTAGCAACTCTTAGTTGTGGGTGAGATCAGCTAAGGGAATCAAGCGCGCAGAATTCGACGTGGTTCAAGAGGCGTACAGAATGCGACTGTACTTTAATAGGTGTGAGACTTGGGTAGGGCTAAACTACATTCCAGTCTGAAGTTAACTTGTAGTAGGTTAGTGTCTGTAGCGGATTAATACAATGTGGTGTTCAAATCTGGAATAGGTCCCAGGTTTTTTTTGCATTTGCGGTTTCCTCATTAACAAAACTTCTGGTGTCTGTGTTATTTCTTTTCCGTATTATATTTGTTTATATAATTGAATTATCACAGCTTGTGCGTATTTCAATCAATTGGTAAATCCGACCTTGATTGTTGGATAGTAATTGATTGACACTGGGGCATTGGTCTTTGGTACCGTCCACGTTATTTCTCATATCAACCGGGTTCATAGATTTGTATCTGTTCGATTGCATATTGTATTGAGAAATTGAGATATAACTCTTTGGTATATTTATTGATTGAGCTCGCTTTTTAAGTTGGTTCTCTCGGAATTACATTGGAGTTAGTCCATACAGATTGCCGAACGAATTATTGGGTGTGGTTGTTATACCCACGCTTTTTCAAGATTGTATGTTGATATGTGTGTATTTATTGCAGGTAGTTATACTTGGAAGAAAAGGAACGAAGTTTAAGTTCCATAATTGCTATCTTAGTTTGAGACATCATTTTGCTGCCCTGAACCCCCAGTTATTAGCATTAGAAACCCCCGATTCCGGTGAAGACTAACTCTGGCAATTAATTGGTTTTGTGGGCATACCTCTCTAATAACCCTTGCGAGACTACAACTCGTTCATTCACTTAACGGTTTAGAGGCTTGCTGCACCAGCTACGTGCAGTTGCATTGCCTGTGACAGTGAGCTAGGTTTAATTTCCAGTAATTTTGATTAAGTGTATTATGTTGTTAAAGTATCTGAATAAAATAAAACTTATTTACGCTTCTTTCTCACTTATATTTATAATTATCGATCCAAATACGACTTATCGACTCAATCTGTACACTACAACCCATTAAAAAATTTGTCATTTTAAGTTTTGGTGAGCACAATTCACTCTAGACACGTTGATCAAGCACTACAAAAAAATTCGTATTACAAGAAATCTCGGAACTGTGTACCTGGTCCAATGTAAAGAGAGTGTAGATAGTATTTGGCTAAGGAATACTAAAACTGATAATGAGTGTCGATGGAGTGTAAAAGAAAAAATGTCAAGTAATGGGCGGTGGTTAGTCGTTCTATAATACCCCAAAACGGGTAATGAGTAGCCGTTGTAAAACAACGAGCAACCATTAGCCATTTCTTTTTGTTGTAGATCGGTTAACCATTGTCTGTTTTACGCTTTTGATAACGACTAACCATTGCCCGTCTCGAGAGTCTTCCCGTTGGGATTCCCACGAACCAGGGAAGAGGGGCTTTATACCAGCGGTTTAGTGATTCACATATAGTACTTCGAATATAGTTCTCCAGATGTGGTTCTATCCTTGATGACCACTGTGTCTAAGTTAATCGCCTCATTAAAACCTTGTCAGGAAAACCCGGTGGGACAAAACTTGAATTAAGGAAAAAGAGTACAATTAATATGAATAAAACTTTAAACGGGGTAAGTATCGCATATGTTGCCTCGTTAAAACCCTGACAGGGAAAAAATCTAGTGAGATAAAACCTCGACGAGGGGAAAAGAGTACAATGTAATAAGTCCTGAAGTATGTCATTGCTGAATAACCATACATAGTATCTGAAAATGAGAGGGTACCAAGTATACCACCAATTTTTTTCGTTTCGCAACATGTATGTACAAAACCTAATACAATTGCAAGTAGATCTAATTGAAGATCCTTGAACAATGTGTATATAAAGTTTTTCTCTTTCCCTTATACAATCAATATGTTTATACTAAGAAGTTTGTGAACCTAATTGTGTAGAAGAGTCTTAGACAATCTCACAAATCAATATCCAATATCAATATAGTCGTATCCAATTCAAGAGGATCCGAATTTTTCCAAGTATGAAACTTATTATCTATCTTTCAAGATACAGATTCAACAAGAACAAGTATCATTGTTCATCAAAATTAATTAGGAATTAAACTACCTAGATTGAATACGTACTACTTGTGATATTCCTATCATAAAGATGAAAAAATATTAGGGTTGTTTTGTTTTTGGTACTCAGGTTTTGTCAAATTTTTGAGTTTGGTCTAACATTTGTCCAGCTTGGTGTTTGGTACCAGAAATAGATGTTGACATGCGTTGACTATGTCAAACATAACTTCCGTTTGTTAATTACTAATAATTTTAAATAAACCTAACACCGTTTAGATGCCGTTATCATGATCTTTATCTGTTTCTATAAAACAAAAAGGATTCTAGAAAGAATCATAAGCAGGAGATAAAGAGTAAGAACAAAAAGTGGGAGAAATTTCTTATCTTCTTCAATGTTCGGATTCAACTAGTCTACATGATTTTTCAAGAGAGTATTATTAATAGTTAATGGTACAACATCAACAGATGGGCAATTGGTATGGATCTGAGGCACCGAAACAAATGGGATTACTTTGATATAAACTGGAATTGGTCGATGATAGGAGGTGGTGTTGATTTAAATCACGAAGATGCATGGTGAATTAAACAAGTAGGTTTGATGTTAGTGGCAGGGTTCTAACAACATCAATTCAAAGAGGGATTACAAGGGTGTTTTATAGCAGGAAGCTAGGGTTCTTTTGTCGGTCTGAATTGGGTGTTTGAAGTGGTGGTTGTCTTGATTACCTTGGTGGGATAGAGATAAACGTGAATTAGAGATGAGATCAAACATCCATTCATGTTGTGGTATTCATTGTGGGTACAAAAACCATGGAATTACAAATTGGGGGGTTTTATGTGTGATCCAAAATTGAATCCAAATGGAGCTGTGTTTATGAGAAAGAGCAGATTTGATTGATGGATTAACAGCAGAGACAATGAAATTTGTGGTGGTGGTGGTGCGGAGATCGTGATTGAGGTGGAATCAAGAATGGAGCTGCCAAATTTTTAGGGTTCTTCATCCCAATTTTGGGAAGAACATAATACAACAAGTTTCTTTAATCTTAGCCTTTGAATTTTTTGGATGGACGAAAATAATGCACATGTAAACTGTGTGAAGGACTCAGTTGGTCATTGTTATTAAAGTTAAATATACTTTTGTAATAAGATACTCCCTCCGTACCCAATATAAAGGCGGAAAAGTAAAATTCTGTAGTCCCTATAAATAGGCATAAAACCAATTCCAATGTGGTTTCTTGCATGTTTACCCTTATTAAAGAACATGATATTAACAAACTTAGTTAATGCCTTTAGTAATTTCCAAGAACAACTACACTTTCCAATGGATAAAAACTCTTAATAAATTGATATTTTTCATATTTCCTAGATAAATATATTGGAATTGATGAGGGTAAATCAGGGAACATAAGGAAAATTTATAAAAACCAAAAACTTTCTTATTCTAAGAGAATTTCACTTTTCCGCCTATATATAGGGGACGGAGGGAGTATTTAGTTAACAAAAAGTAAGTACACGTCATCATTTGACAGGGTCAATGTATGTTTCAGGTACCAAACGCCAAGCTGGACAAATGATAGACCAAACTCAAAAACTGGAAAAAACCGGAGTACCAAAAACAAAATAACCCAAAATATTATGCGGAAAAGGAAAAACACAAGATACCAGAAGTTTTGTTAACGAGCAAAACTCCACCTGCAAAAAAAAAAAACACGAGACCTTGCCAAGTCTTGAACACTAAAATGTATTAAGCCGCTATAGACGATGTCCTACTATCAGACTTCAGACTGGAATGTAGTTGAAACCGAGTTAACCTTTCAAGAAATTCAGCTGTAGTCTTGCTCCTTACGTCTCTTGAACCCCGCAGGCATCTACGCAATTGATTTCCTTAGCTAATGTGTTTTACATCCTAAGAGTTGCTTTAACCTAAGTGAAGACTTTGGTACCAATCTTATTCTACCATATAAGCCTATTTGATTTTACCTTTAGATCGTTTTGATCAAGGCTTGGAAATATGTTTGCAATATACAAAGCCACCAAACCCCACAAATATGAAACACTTACACTTAGTGAGCTGAGAAGATTCGATTACTAACCACCTCCCAAAAAAAACCAATTAAGAAGAGTTTAGGTTCTATATTGAGGAATCACAAAGTCTGAGATGAAGAGAATTTTGCGATTTCTATATATCTCGTTCGTGATCAGAGATTGACGAAAACATCGACTATCAATAAGAACAAGATCATGATACACGAACTATATGGTAAAAGATAGTCGGACCTGACTCCGTGAATCTATAAGTGAAGTGTTTAAGTCGTAAACCTAATTATATTTATAATAGGAAACCTAGGTCAAACAACTAGGACACAGAAGTGTCAGGGATCAGAATTCCCAGTTATTTGAGTCTATCTATTTATAGACTTTCAAGACTATAGGTAGCTTTGAATTCAAGCTAAGATAACTTGATATTCAATCAAACACTTTCTCAGTTTAGATGAAATTCTTATTAGAAATTCATGTACGCATGTGAGACGTGTGTATTGAAATTACACACAAGAATATACACTATGGTCAAGGGTAATGGAGCCGTATATAATGATATTTCATGGCAAATATACCTTTAGAACTTATAAGCATAATCGTGTTCATTAACACTCAAGACTTAAACCATGATTCATAAACACATAATGATATAGTGAACAACGTTATCTTAGACGGGTTTATGAGAGTTGCAGCAATGTCAAACATATTTGTGAAAATAGTTTATGAGCATCTGCTTAATTCGTACTTGTAGGTATGTTCAAGTGTATGCTTACCTATATACCAGTCCATGAACTCAAGATTTTAGGGTATGCGTACTGGGTATGCATACATTTAGCCATTCACGAACTGAGGCTATTGGGGTACGTGTATTGGGTATGTGTATGTCCCCCTTTTACACGAACTCGAAACTTTAGGGTACGTGTCCTGCATATGCGTAATTACTTTGTTTTAGAAATTAATTGTGTAAGGTACGCGTACTGGGTATGTGTACCAACCCTGTGTCCATAATTTCATTAGTTCTGAAAACTCTCTTTAAACGATTTGATACATTCCCAATCGCCATAGATATAAAAAAAACTTTTCTTAGGAAAATTGCGAATGATCAACTTGAAAAAAACATAGTTCTTGAACAATAAATTGTTCTCAACTAAGATTGCTAAGGATCTATAAACAATCCATTGCTTGAATCAGATTTAGGTACATTTAACAAGACAAGCTTGACCTGAAATTTCTTATTTGTGATATTAAATCTACTAAAATCACACGATATGGTATCATAAAGATAGATAGGTAATGCCATGAGTAAATAGGATGGTTCGGTCTTCACATACCTCTTTGTCGATTAAGTTCTCCAAATGTCTCCGTTTGATCTTCAGTCTTCAATCTTGAGGGTTATTCAATGATGTTTCACACTCAACTACCATATTTCAATCCTAGTCCGAGACTTGACTTTAGTAGACTAGAAATTAATATATAGTTTTGTATATCTATCATTGACAACAAGCTTCAGATAGCAAAACTTGCTAGTTCGACCGAGCAGTGCTCTAACAATATCCCCCTTTGTTAATTTTAATGACAAAACTAACAATACATATGGATTCAAAATAAATAAAACTATCAGCTCAAAATCCATCATGCTTGATTTCCTTGGTTCTTCAACATCATCTTGAATTATTCAATCTTCAAGTTCTTTTATGGTTATGTATATGATCGTTTCACCACCTTTTTGGTTGAAGATCTATAGCGATGAAAACTTATTAGAATATTCTTTAGACCTTTTTTAGAATGATAAAATCACCCAACTCAATGTTTGCAATGTTGATGCGTAGTATCGTTACCTTCCTCAAAGTCCAATTGTACCAAAACCTTGAAGCAATAATACGGTGATATGTCCCTTTGGTCTTAACTTCACTATTTTGCATAATAGGTAAAACATATAGCTTATAGTCCACTCCCCCTTAAATAATGCTCCAAAACTCCATATGTTATAATCGAATACTAAATAATTCTCCCCATTTTTTTCAACGGAATTGGCAAAGGCAAAAAACAAGAGATCGTAATGAATTATATAAAAGAGCTATCGAGACTAGAGATAACATACCAGATTTTTGTTTACATGATTCACAAAATAAACTTAGATTCTTCATCAAGGAGACATAAAGATAAAATCATCTTCCACAGTTCCACAGCCGCATTCCCCACAAAGATATATCAATTGAGCACAAGTTCAAATTGAACTCTCTCACAATTGATGTCATTCCCAAAAGCGCAAAATGAGGAGCTTTTTGTGCAAGAAAAGAATTTTATTGGACATTAACAAATTTACTCGCTAATTAGGAACAAAGTATATTTGTATCCCAAATACTTTTCTCTCCTATCGCCAGTTATGAACAAGGAAGTTATAAACGACGATCTTAATGTTAGAGGTGCTGAGATACATTACTTTCGCGAAAATAATAATCATCGACAAAAACTAATCTCTAGACCAGTAACAAACATATGGCTCAGCATAAGAATTATATATTCTCTATCCATGTGCTGATGTAAATATTAAAGTTCTCGATCTCATTTCCTGCCAGTTACAGTTTTGGGAGAAAAGACGATAACTAGAGAACATCTTAGGGGGTCCCTGCAACATATTCACAAAAGTGTAATCGTGGGAAAATCAATATTGCAATTATCAAAGTAGTTTACTCCTCTTAGGTGACGAACACAAAGAGTTAAGAGCTTAACCTGTGAGACCGTATGAGATATCCAAAAGAATCATAATGTTCTACATTGTTTTGCTAGGAAGAAACAAATTTCTGATCTTCAAAATCTACTTCTTTTTGTAGTCGAAAGAGTAAATTGTCTGACGACATCAACGATGAATTTCATTCCTGCAGAAAACCAGAAATCTAATAAAAAAGGGTTTACGAGGTCATTCCTCTAGAAAGATTTGCAGGAATCATGTTCTTCATAATGGTGCAACTTCTTATACTACTAATACACACGTTCCCAGTAGTTATGAGAATAAGTCTAGCTGGTCTAAGTCTAGGAAATGGGATTCACGTAATCTCTATTCACTGAAACCGAACTCAAGAGGTCCTAGACTTAATCCTCAGAGAAATTTGTCTAATGGAGGTTCAAAAAGGTCAATGTATAATTTTTATAGAGTAAAATATAACCGAAGGAAGAAAAGGAATGCATGACACAAACACTCAGAAGGTATGTACAACTCTTCCCTCAGTTTACGTAGTGGGATTATATCTCACTCTGTCACCTAGTTTTAGGTAAATTCATCCTTGAAACTACAATGTAATATCCATCTCAATTTCAATGATATTTTTGTCTTTTATTAAAAGGGTATTTTAGTAATTTATCTTAAAAATGTATTCTCGTATTTTTTTACTGTTTTGTCTGATAGTTTATTTTTGAGGAAATCTAGTGACTCGTTGAAAATATAGATTATTTCTCATCCTTTAATTGGTTAGTTAGATTTAATTCATAATATTGAAAAAATATAGTGAGATAGATATTTGGCGATGATTAACTGGTGTTTAGTTTTATATACATGTGAACCTAAAAAAAAAAAACTACCTCTAGTGGAACTTAAGAGATAACAAAAAAAAAAAAAAAAAGTGAGATACCAACTATCCTTTAGTGAGATACCAATTATCCTTTTGCATGACGATTGATTTCTTTTCTAATAAAGTTACTCCCAATGGCTTTTTCTTAAAAGAGAGAAAAAAAAAAGGAAAAGAAAAAGAAAATAAATTAGGCATCGGAACAAAAGAAGTTAATTAATTAAGTGGGAATGTTATTAATACCCCTGCTATCCATAAGTCTTCACAAATGCCCTTAAGAGCCTTTACAAATACCCCTAATGGCGTAATTGAAATTATGAATAGAAAAATAATTTATATAATCTCATTTTTAACCTTTATCTCTTTTACATCGGCTTCTCCTTTATTTCCCACTCGAGAAAAACCCATGGAACTCTCCACCATCTCCATCTCTGCCACCACCATCTTCATCTCGTCACTGTCATAGCCTTCCGAATTCCGCCACCATCACGGCCATCACCATGACTGCAACATTTTGTATTCGATATCCAAGCATCTTGTATGGATCTAAATTTATATAAAATTATCAGATCTGTACCAACTCTTAATTTCTGGTTGTTTCGAATCTGAATAAGAATACAATGAAGTCGTTTTATGAGATGTGAGTAATTTTATGAACTAATTAGATAAATTGCTGTGATTTTCGATTTGATTTCCAATTTATGTATTTTTATTATATGCAGTTATTTTAGGATTAAGGGCATGTACTAGCATGTATATGATGGTTTTGGATTGAAGGCTGCTGATGATGTTTTATGGGATAATCGTGAAGGTGATTTGTCTGATTTATTTGCCGATTTAGTAAAATTATATGGCTTATGTTTTGTTGTGGAGGGTAAATATTCAATTCAGTGTTAAGTTGAAGTACGATTATGGGTTATTATGTTCATCAATTATGGTTCTGTTCTATTTCTGCCAATGGGTTTTTGTGGGTGGTAGTTGTGGCTGTCGATGGTTGCAATGGTGTGTGATATTCTGGTAGGTGCGGTTGTGGGTTTTTATGGCGGACAGTGGTTATGGTTGCTTCATGTGGTGGTTTGTGGTTGCAATGGTGTGTGTGATCATTTTAAACCAGCGTTCTGTATTAAATTACGAGATAATTGATTGTTATGTTTATATAAAACATGTTCTTCGTGAAATTATATATCTTTGTCTCCGGTAGATTGTACCAAATGCTTTACGAGCTTTATTTGGATGGCCTTTGCGTTGACACTTTTGTTCTTTGGTTCTTGCAGAGCGACTTCAAGTATAGGGGAGGTAGAAGAAGATCTTATGGAGGAGGTGGAAGACGATCTTATTACGGTAAGAAACCGTTGGCTAAGTTTCCTTTATTCTTCAAGAAACTAAGAATGCAAATGATAGTTCTTACTGTATACTGACTAAGATAGAAACAAACCAATTTTCTCTTACTGCAATGAAAAATGTAGTCGCGCTTGGGTTCTTTACTCTTGCTTCATTATAGATATCCTTCGTGTTGTTTCCATGGAATCAACAATTGCGTCAATGTTGGACATTGCTCAGGATTAGGTGAAGATGTTAAAAGGTTATCTAGGTGTATAATGGTATTAAATTTTGATAACTAAGCAATAACAAGTGTTGTTAAGTTGGAAGTAATACATTAGTCTTTGTATTATTAATCTGTGTGCACTTTGTGTTGCGAGCATATGCTTTCCAGTTTTAAATGGTTTAGTCTTGAACTCACGTTACCTTTTTATATTCATTTTTCCTTATACTATATTATACGATGATTTCCTTTTCTGCTTGAACTTTATATCAATATGCTTACATCTAAATGTTTTTGTAACTTTGCAGTGGAATGGAGGAATCATTCCGCTGCTTTGAGTGTTTAATGAAGCTTGGTCGAGATATGTTGGAGGAAGTGATTTAACTTTGGGTACTTTCCTTTCATCTTATTTCTGAACCAACTACCTTTTTGCGAGATGCAAAAATTATATGTACGTTGATATTTCTGAATGAAACATGCACTTTTAGCTTCTGATTTTGAAAACTTGATCAACTTGCCTTTACTTTAAGATACCACTAGTTACTGGATGGAACACATACTTTATGGTTGCTGGTGGAAAATATGGTAACCAAGGTATGCTTTTTTATTGCTTTTTGATTTGTTTTATATGTGGTTAGACATTTTCTACTTCCTAAGATGATGACAACTTGTGCTTGGAGATTTATGGCCAACTTATTTACTCTAATTTTGGAATAATACTCATGTTTTTGTTTTATATTTGTTCTGCATTGATATATTGTTGTATCTCACATTCTTTTGGCTTCAGTTTTTGGAGAAACTTGTTCAAGTTACTTCCACCTTGAGATACAACTTGACCAAGTTGCTTCCATTTCTGGAGACGACTTTTGGTAGTTTCTTCCATACTCTTGATTTTAAACTTCATTTATCTGCAATAGTTTTGATGTGATATTTTGGCATATTCTCGGTTTTTTTTCTTGAGAAGCTTATTCATGTACACTTTTTGTTAGACACAACTTCTTCTAGTTTCCTCCAAATTGGAGACAACTTGACCAAGTTTCTTCCACTATTTGGAGGCAACTTATGTTAGTTGATTCCTTTTTTTGGAGACAACTTGTATTTGTTGTTTTCATATTGAGTTCCAGTTTTGTTTTTGATTTTTGTGAGTTTCTTTTGTCTTTAATTGTGTACTACCAAAATGTATATTTAGTTTGTGTATTTCAATTGGTAGGGTTTTGTAATAATGGTGGTGTTGGACTATTGGTAGTGTCGGAATTGCTGGTAGCTGGTTTCGAATCGTGTTTTGGTTTATCTGATGATGTTTGCTATATGTTATACTTTGCTGGCTTCAGATTCTGGAAGCAACTTGGTCAAGTTGTTTCTATCTTCAGAGACAACTTGTGCTGGTTGCTTCCATTTATGGAGACAACTTGGGATAGTTGTTTTCATTTATGTAACTTGAAACACCTTTTCAGTCACTCATTTATATATTTTTTTGCAGAGATTTTTCCAGTTATATTTGAAGTTGTTCCTGGTGAAAATAGTGATAAACAACGCCGGTTTCTGAGCGATTTGAAGGTGTGGTCGGTGTGGCATGCTTGCATATCATAATCATCAAATGTTGAAGACCTCCATTGGATGCTTGTGCACCGAAATTGCGAAGGAAACTGTGTTCAAACTTCTGGAAGACCATGTTCCCATGAATCTTTGTTTAAGTTCTTATTTTTTAGTTGTTGATGAGTGCCAAATATTGTATATATCTATCCCTTTTTGTTGGCATTTAACTCATCTTTTATGCATTAATTCTACATTTTATCCCATATTCTGTATTTTCATTGTTTTCAAGAATAAATATTTTTATTAATTAATTTTGCATTTTTAGGTAATAAATAAAGTTCGGATGAGTCGCGGAGCAAAAAGAGCAGAAAAGTAGTGAAAAGCCGGGAGAAATTACGCAAGGAAGCCGCGAAGAATGGTGCGCACAACCTCATTTTCTACACACAAAAGCGCCTCCGTTCTCAGCCATCAGATCAGTTCTCAGAAGCATCCGACGGTCGCTCCTTCATAGAGCATCAAAATCCGAAGTCTCTGCCGAGCACCACAGCGCTGAAATTCCAAGCCTTCAGATTAGATGGTAGTTGAATCCAACGGTCGCTCCCTTGCTGTTCATCAACGTTTGATATCTCCGCCTTACACTACAGTACCTAACTCCATCAAGTACCGTCCGTTTCGTTGTATCCATTCATCCGACGGTCGATACCCGCTTGCCTCCGTATCACCGTCCGATCTACCAACCAGCTTCACATCCCACGGCCCATCTCACGAAACATCAAGACTCGGTGGATCCGCCTCACACCCTAGCAACCGAACCTATACCACCTACCCAAACACCCCCCTTCTCCCAAACAGTCGACCCTCTCCTCCATCACCTACCTCTGCAGAAACTCCACCAGCTCCGCCACCAACCTTCTTCACCCTCACTGCCACCACCACACCTCCACCATCATCACCCTATCACCCAACAACCAAAACCCATCTCCCCCCTATCCCTCTAGTTCCCTATTTTCTCACTTTTTCACGCTTCTTTGCCTGAAACCCTAGGCGTGAAGAACTGATAAATTAGGTAACCTAGAGTTGCAATTGGCGCATGAGAAGAGGTCAGGGAGCAATTACAAAGCATGGGTCGACGATTTCAAGGATCAATTTCAAAGAAATTAGGTAAACCTAATTCAACTGATTTTTGGGGAAGAACCCTAATTTTGTGGTTTTGAGAAATTTGGGTCTGTGACTATAAATAGCCTTGTGGGTATGATGTAAAAACTATGCTTGGATTAGCCTGCATCCAGGACTCTCATGTCCTGTTAATGTTGATTGTTATGCTTAGGATGCTCCTGTTAAATTTTTTATTCTCCTGTTAATATGTTTGGATTAGCCTGCATCCAGAACTTTCAAGTTCTGTTAATTTCATGTTTCAGTTCAATTTCAGTTAAACTTTAGTTCAATTTCAGTTGTTTTACTTTTCAATTTCATGTCTGTTAATGTTGTTTCTTTTTAGTTCAATTTGCTGCTCTGTTAATGCTCCTGTTATTTATAGTTAATGCTCTGTTAATGCTCCTGTTATTTATGTTAATGTTCATGTTCTGTTAATTCCTGTTTAGTGTGATGTTTCTGTTAATGTTTTTATTTTCATCTCCTGTTGATGTTTGTTAATGTTCCTGTCATGTTTGTTTTGCTGTCACAATTGATGGAATGCTAGGCTAGGTATCTGTGAAGCATTGGTGTGATTGTGCAATGGAAGAAATCAGTGCTCATAGCAAGCTGATTATCTTGCCATTCTTGTTGTATGCTTAGGTTGCACTGTGATTGAGCATTGGGAGAAACTAGTGCTCATAGCAAGCTAGTTTTCTTCCCATTCTATTTGTTTGCCTTAGCTTTGCCTTAGCCTTGCTCTGTCAGCTTCACCACAACCCTGCCCTTGGCCTTAGGCCTTGGTTCATCTTGTTTTGTTCTTTGCTTTTGCTGTTGCCCTGTTGTATCTTCCCTTTTGTTGCTGTTTAGTTACCCACTGCATCTGCCTTGTTATTCCTGCTGCCTTTTATTGCTTGTACATTCTGCTGCATTGCTGCCTTTCTCTGCTCCACTGCTGCATTGCTGTTGCTGTTGTCTGCTGCAGCTGTTGTTGATGTTGCCCTCTGTGTTGCCTCTGCCAAGCTGCTGCTGCTGCTGCTGTGCAGCACTTGTGCTGCTGCTGCTTTCCTTCCTCTTTACTGCCTTGTGCTTCTACTGCACTACTGCTGTTGCTGTTGTCTGCTGCTGTTCCAAAGCTCATAAGTTACAAAGCCAAAGTCCAATTCAGTGAAGCCCAAAGGCCTAGTTCAATAGCCAAGCCCAATACATTTCATCCCAAAGGCCCAGAACCTTGACTGAATCCAAAGCCCAGTTCACAACAAAAGACACTGAGCCCAATTCACAAGTGAACTGTTGAGCCCAAGTTCAGTTCCCTGTAAGGCCAAAGCCCATTTACACTTCAAAGATAACTGAGCCCAAGCTCAGTTCATTTTATTGTTAACAAACCCACTAAGCCCAATTCATTCAAAGGGCATTCAAACCCATTAGTACTCAAAGCCCAATTTAAGCCAAACTGACGACCGTACTTGCACGAGCTACAACTGACGACCGTGCACTTGCGGTATTACTGTAGGCCCCCGTTTTTATTGCGCTTAATTTTATACATATCTCCGGGCCCACCAAGTTTTTGGCCGGGGATAATTTTTTACACCTCTTTGAGGCCTGCCAAGTTTTTGGCGCCGCTGCCGGGGATTGGTGCTGTGTTTTTCTTGTTGTTTTATTAGCTATTTTGTATTTCATTGCATAGCATTTGCATCTGCATCTGCTTCACTTCATTTGCTGTTGGACCTGCTGTTCTGAACCAGTTTTTCCTCTGCTGGGACGCCACCAAGGAAAAGAACCAAAACCCAACTGGGTTTTTGCAACAATATCAGAGTAGCTGGGCTGTGCTTAAAAGGTAACCCATTTAAGAGAACCCGAATTGTGGGCTTCCAATTTTTTAATTGTGGGCATGTAATATTAAAGCCAATTTTTGGGCTTCTCTTATTTTCTGTTGGGTTTGTAATAATTTATTTGTGGGCTTGTTTGTTTAATTTGTGGGCTTGTTTAAATTCTTTCATTGGACTTGTATTTTGGACTCTGGGTTTAAACCCAGCTGAGCTTATAACTGGTTGTGGACTTGTATTCCACTCAAAAGTGGACCTCGAAACCAAAGTTTTAAAACAAACGTCGGGCCTTAACCAACTGGGCCAAATTAAACTTTCAGAATTAAAACTTAGTGTTTCTTGAGCCGCAGCCTTCCTTCCATTACTTAAGAGGACAAACAGTGGGCTTGCTCCCATTTCAAAAACCAAATTTTATTTTCTTTTTAAAAAAAAAAAAAAAAAAAAAAAAATTTCCTTTGCTCCCATTCAAAAACCAAATTTTATTTTCTTTTTCTAAAAAAAAAAAAAAAAAAAAGTTTTATTTTTCTCCCATTTAAGTCCAATTTTAGTGTTTTGAAACTTTCCATGTCTCTACACTTTTTCTTTTGGGTTGATCCTCAACTCTTTAGACTTTTGGTGTATGGTGATTTTTTTGTATATAATCCAGTAGATAAAATTTCTTAAAAACCCTTTTGTTCCTTTTGTATATATTTTGCTAATCCAATATGATCTCGGCTGAAATATGTTGGATTTTTGCCTTGAATAACGGAGTTTTAATTCTGCTTTCGCCGAAATCGGGTATTCTCTCTCCTTTTACTCTACTCAGCATGTCCCTTTCCATATGTTGCATTTTAATTCTTTCCATATTTTGAAACATTGAGGACAATGTTTAGTTTAGGTTTGGGGGTATAGAGTAGATACCATGATAATTTGCCATAATTGAAAACGAACTCCTTCTTCTTTTTTGAAAAAATTGAAAAATTCCAAAAAAAATTGAAAAATCAAATTCAAAAAAATTAAAAAAATTAGAAAAATCATAAAAATGGAGCTCATTTACCTTGAAATGTTGACTCTTGTGCAAATATGTATTTTTATTAGGAGTCTTAGTCTAGATATTTAGGCACCCTGATTCTAGCACAATTCACATAGTGATAAGAAATTTGCACGCGCACGATCTACCAATACATGTATGGCCTCGATCTTCAAGGTGTTTGATAGGAAGTTACGATTGCCAATCACTTTAGAATACTGAACGAAACTTGACTAGCTTGTTCTTTGGTTGGTTGGGATAGAAGGTGGAGGTTACATTAAGAAAGACAACCATCGAATTTAACTGGGTGCATCAAAAAGGGCTACCTCTTGCAAAGTGTCATGTAATTTTGTTTCCTTTTGTATATGTATCAAAAGTGTTTCCTTGTTTAAAAAAAAAAAAAAAAAAAAAAAAAAAAAAAAAAAAAAAAAAACGATGTTTATTCAGAAAAAAAAAAAAAAAAGAGAAAAAAAAAAATATCAAAAAAAAAAAAAAAAACAAAAAAAAACAAAAAATCAAGTATTTATCAATTCCATCATCTCTTGTTCCAAAAATAAAAGAGAATAGTCAATGTAAATAAGAGTCATGTAAAGAGTTATTTGTTGTTTTGTGTAATAAGCAAGGAGGGTGTATGCCATTGATGTACAACGCGAGTAATTGTGAAATACCTCCAACTCATTCACAATTCTCGTAAAGTCCGGACAGCTAGCTAGATTTCGACCTCAGTTCTTAGCCTGAGAAACTATCTCTTGGTGATTAGTAGTCATAACTTCAGATCTTTCTTTACACATGTGTAGATACACTTTACACTCTTATCACATGTCTTTTTTTGTTATCAGTGCTAGGATTGTGCCTTCGATAGCTAGATTGACATCTCCATTTTGCTGTGAGCTTAAACTGTTTTGCACATGTCACATTTGATGGAATATGAGCTTATATTTTGACCTAGAACTTTGTAGGTACGTTCTAAGCAAACCTTCACGAGACTTCAACTCGTCCACTAGGGACACTTAGTGGTTTAAAAGGCTTAGTGCATACGCTAAATGCATTCGAGAGACCAGCGACAGTGGTATAGTTAGGATTTCCTTAGTTTTGTTTTACTTGAGGACAAGTAAAATTCAGGTTTGGGGGTATTTGATGAGTGCCAAATATTGTATATATTATCCCTTTTTGTTGGCATTTAACTCATCTTTTATGCATTAATTCTACATTTTATCCCATATTCTGTATTTTCATTGTTTTCAAGAATAAATATTTTTATTAATTAATTTTGCATTTTTAGGTAATAAATAAAGTTCGGATGAGTCGCGGAGCAAAAAGAGCAGAAAAGTAGTGAAAAGCCGGGAGAAATTACGCAAGGAAGCCGCGAAGAATGGTGCGCACAACCTCATTTTCTACACACAAAAGCGCCTCCGTTCTCAGCCATCAGATCAGTTCTCAGAAGCATCCGACGGTCGCTCCTTCATAGAGCATCAAAATCGAAGTCTCTGCCGAGCACCACAGCGCTGAAATTCCAAGCCTTCAGATTAGATGGTAGTTGAATCCAACGGTCGCTCCCTTGTTGTTCATCAACGTTTGATATCTCCGCCTTACACTACAGTACCTAACTCCATCAAGTACCGTCCGTTTCGTTGTATCCATTCATCCGACGGTCGATACCCGCTTGCCTCCGTATCACCGTCCGATCTACCAACCAGCTTCACATCCCACGGCCCATCTCACGAAACATCATCTCTTGATAGACCCGCCTCACACCCTAGCGACCGAGCACCTACACCCTACCCAAACGCACCCTTCTCCCAAACCATCGAGCCCCTCTCCTCCATCACCTCCCTCTGCAGAAACCGTACACCACCACCCTCTCCACCTCTGCCACCAACTCACTGCCACCACCACACCTCCACCATCATCACCCTATCGCCCAACAACCAAAACCCATCTCCCCCCTAGCCCTCTAGTTCCCTATTTTCTCACCTTTTCACGCTTCTTTGCCTGAAACCCTAGGCGTGAAGAACTGATAAATTAGGTAACCTAGAGTTGCAATTGGCGCATGAGAAGAGGTCAGGGAGCAATTACAAAGCATGGTCGATCCACAGAGATCGGGTGTGTTTGGAAGTGTTTTAGCTAATTGGGTTCCTAAATTGCTATTGGGCTATGAAGCCTTTTGGCTTCATAGCCCAATAGCAATTTAGGAACCCAATTAGCTAAAACACTTCCAAACACACCCGATCTCTGTGGATCGACCCGTACTTGCACGAGCTACAACTGACGACCGTGCACTTGCGGTATTACTGTAGGCCCCCGTTTTTATTGCGCTTAATTTTATACATATCTCCGGGCCCACCAAGTTTTTGGACGGGGATAATTTTTTACACCTCTTTGAGGCCTGCCAGTTGTCACTTTTTTGAACTTCGTAAATTTTTTTCAACTTGTTTTCTTTGTCTGGGTATTCTTTTTTCAATTTTTTTTAAACGTGTTATGTTGCAGTTGCTAAAAAATAGTTGTCTCAGTTATGTATGAATTGAGTTTTCCTTTTTGTTCTGAAGTTTTATGTATCTAAGACTATCTGCTATAGGCTCTATTTTACTTTTTTTTTTTTGTGGGGAAATAGGGTTGGCTTGGCTCCGGATGCGGAGACAACCTCTTCTAGTTGTTCCCAGATTTCAATTTTGGAGCCAACTTGAACAAGTTGCGAAAAAAATCAAGGATCAATTGAACAAGTTTCTTCTAAGGAAAAAAATCGCGAAGATCAGTTTGTACTTTTAGCAATATCCTAAGCTATGTATACCTGCAATCGTACTGTATAGTGTATCATCTCTTTTTAGATATCATAGGTTCCCGTGTTCCAGATTATGAGAAAAACTTCACCAAGTTGTTTCTAAGTTGTTTCCAATACCGGAGATAACTTGTTCTAGTTTCTTCCACCTATGGACACAACTTGAACTAAGTTGCCTCTAGAATTTCCAATACAGGTAGGAAACTTGTTCTAGTTGCTTCACCTCTGGACACAACTTGAATTAAGTTTTCTCTAGAAAAAGAAATCGCAAGAAGTTGCCTAGATATTCATTAAATAAATATAATTAAAATTGTAGATGGGGAAAAACTATTTGCTGGTTTTTACGGAATTGAGGATATGACCGTGCGGAGACTCCTTGAACCTAGCAAATGCTCAACCTCACACAGATGCACTGCAAGAAGGGAGTGCTTTAAGTTCGAGAGATCAATCTGTATGACTCTGGCCTAAACCAAGACAATGGCTGTTCCAGAGTCAATTCGGTCACAAGAGAGAATGGGCTGATCTGTAGGAGGGAAGATGAGAAATGTGTGAGATCAATGGTGATCGAGATTGTAGGTGTGTTGTGTATTCTGCGTAAGAAAGTTCTGAATGATTGAATTTTACTCAGTTGAGAGTGATTGTTCAGACGATGAGTTCGTATAGACGAAGGATTGTCTGTGTGAACTTGTCGAGAAATTCTTGTCCCTTTCAATCAGGATTCAAAGACTTATATATTGCTGAATTGAAAAATACCATGATCCATGAACTGTGACAGTTGCGGGAGTCAAAGAGTGGGGAAATGGAAAATCGTGTTGAAACCAGTTGCTCATCGTGCGGAGACTTGGTTAAATTTCCACCCACTACTTTGATAACTCCTCCAACTGATTGCACGACTTGCTCACATTCTCATAGTGTGTATGAACTCACGTGTCGTAGACCGCCAGACCAAAACCCTAGTTAATATCCCCCCATGTGACACGATTGATGTCTCGTGAATGTGGAGCCTGCAAGGCAGACGTGTATTTAGTTCGTCAGTTGCTGACTTTATGGGACGATGAGTCCTTTTATTGCTGAGTTGAACATAATTTGAAAATGTTCTGAGACTCATGAATTTAACATGTCGGTTGAGACGAAGATATAATTACGTTGATTGTTAAGGTGAGATAATATTGCTCGTACGAGCAAATGTTGCTCGTTTGATAAACTGTTGAACATTAATAGTCAGCATTCATGGACTGAGCAAGTATTGCTCATCTGAGAAAATATTGATAGTTGAACCAATATTCATGGTCTGAGCAAATATTGCCCGTATGAGCAAATGTTGATTATATGAGCAAATGCTGCTCGCATGAGTTATTGAATATTGACAGTTGAGCCAATATTCATTATTTGAACAAATATTGCTCGTATGAGCAAATGTTGCTCGTTTAATGAATTGTTGACATCGTTGAATATTGATAGTTGAACCAATATTAGCAAATATTGCTCTTCTGAGCAAATATTGCTTGTTTGAGCAAACGCCAATTTAAGATGTTGACATCTGAGCCGAGCATAATTATTAAAGTGTTGATCACGGAATCAACGTAAAATTATTAGTGTTTGAATCTTCTCAAAATTATGTTTTGCAGATCTCTGGATTCGAAACCTTAATTTTGATCAATTGCCGAATTGATGATAAATTGATGATTTATTGAAAATCATTCATGAAAAAGTAGGGACCAGCTACAGGGGATGATGAACCGACCATATAGCGTCCAGATGCTCCAGTGAGCAAAATGCCAAAGTCTCTTGAAGACCAGTTGGTGAAAGAATGATTAAATGCTGGTTTAATCATTTTTCGAATAGTGCTCCTGTGAACGTCAGGTGGTAGAACCTGATTATGGAGAGATGAGGGCTGACCAAGGGATCATGAGACTGGCCCTTGGTGGTCATGGGACCAACTGATGGTCGTTTTAACAAACTCCCAGCTATTTGAGAAGGGTTTGGACCAAGTATGAGCAATTGAGCAAATTAGGTCAAGATTATTAAAACACGTGGGACCGGCTATTTTAAAGCCTCAAGGCCAGCCTTGGTCGGTCAAGGAGACATTCCCGCGTCACCATAATGTCCATGTCTCTGTCTTGAGAGTGTCGATATTTTCCGGTGCGCATTTGAGCAACATTTTGAGAAAATATGAAGAAATCAGGGTTTTTGCTGAAACCGTGAAACTTCATGAGATGAAGGAATAAAATTATAAAATAATGAAAGAATCATGAGGTGTGGGATCATCTATGCCAAGAAATGGCCGGCCAGCCAATGAGCGGTCCCAAGGCACTTTTTTCCTAATTTATAATATTTTCATGATTTTAGGAAAATATCATAAAATCAAGAAATTTGTTGAAACCAAGGAATTTGTTGAAATCTAGGAGTTTCCATTAGATGAGGAAAACATAAAAAAATAGTAATGATAAAATAAAGGGGTGTGTGGGACCGTCTAGGGCATGACCGGCCGGCTATTGCCCGGTCCCACGGGTTTCCCTAATTTTATATTATTTTTTCATGAACTTGAGTGAAATTTCATGAATCCAAGGAGTTTGCTGAAACTAGAAAATTTCCTTGAAGTAAAGGAGTTTCCATGGGATGAGGAAACGCATAATATTAAAATAATAATACATGGGCGCCTGGGAGCGGCCACGGCTAGGGCATGGCCGGCTAAGAGCCCGGGTCCCATGCGTTTTCTCCCTAATTTATAATATTTCATGAATTGAGGGAAATATCATGAAATCAGGGAATTTTTATGTGATGAGGTAAATAATAAAATAATAAGGAGTCATGAGGTGTGGGACCGGCCACGGATAGGGCATGGCCGGCCGGCTAGTGGACCTGGTCCCGCCATACCTTTTCTAAATTTATTATTTCTTTGATATGAGGAAACACCATGAGATTAGGGAGTTTCCTTGAGACGAAGGATATTTGCTTAAATGAAGGGATTTTCATGAGATCAAGGAAAATAATAAAAATATGAAAAATATAAAATTGGACATGGGACTGGCCACGGCACGACCGGCAGGCCGGTGGGCCCAGTCCCCATCACATTGATTAATATTTTATTATTTATTATTTCTTCCTACTTTGTATAAGTTTATCGTTTCTTCATGTTTTGGAATGCTCGTTTGCGCATTCAGGTGCTCGTTCGTGCATTATTGCTGAGTATACTAACACCATTTCGGTGAGGGCTTACTCGATAGCTGCTCAGATGCACGCACGTTGAATATTTATCACTAACCCGTGGAATTCTGCAACCACAAATTGAAGTGACGTAATATTACTAAGAATCGTAGAATATTATTGAATATTCAGTTAACGATTATAGATAATTAACCGACGACTCTATATTAGCATGCATGTTGTCTAAAAGCATTAATTATCTGAGAATTGAGAAACATGAGCTTGTTGAAACGTCATATTTCCTTTATATAGTCAGGGAAAACCTTGTTGTATCCTGAAGACGTTGTCGCTCTATACTAGCAGGCACACTGTCTAGGAGCCGTCCAGTATTTCGATTCTATATGGAAATAATTACTGATATTGCTCAGTATTCATGAGATGTGCCGTTTCCTCAGCTGGGAGACTACACATCTACATATAATCTGAGAGACAGCCTTCTCAGTCAGAGATTTTATGGCATGAGCTTTCATGCTTCTACGAGATACATGAGCCTCAATACTCATCTGATTGCCGGATCAGGAGCATGTATAATTATGGTTTTACGATCTTAACCCTTGTCGAAAATCCACCATCTACATTAAGTCCCCTGCTTAGTGAGGGACATTCATGTTCCTCAGTCAGCACCGAATGGTGATTTTCCAGTTATTAACGGAATAAGTAATTGAACTTAGTCGTAAGATAATATGTTACCGGATTCTTGATCGCGCGAGCGAACCACGGGTTGAACGGAGATCCCAGTGGCATGATAGAGCATCGAGCGCAAATTGGTGTAGCACTGTTGATTTGGTGATCGAACCTTGGTTGATTTAGGATTTATGGGTCCGGTCCCAAGAAAAGAAATCCTTGTTTTAGGAACATACGCTCGTTCGTTTAAGGAATAAACAAAATAGACCTCAGTCTGATGATATAAAATTTTGTCTATGAGCTTTCACATAAACCAAAATTTTATTTTTGTTATTTTTTAAATAAGTGGAATGAACTCTCGTTTCAAAGGTGGATGCTCGTACGAGAGAAAAGTTTTTTTTTTCTAATAGACGTGCGTCTGTTTGTAATAAAATTTTGTTTATGAGCTTTCATGAAATTTTTTTATCTTCGAGCTTTCAGAAATCTTTGAAAATATACTCTCGCTTCAAAGACAGATGCTCGTGCGAGGGAGCAAAAATATATAGATATATTTTTCAAATTTACGTGAGTTTCACGTTAAATATTTATATATTTTGTAAAATCATGTTTTGATTTTGAACAACTTTTGAAAGTAGACCATTATACATGGTGAAATAATGTTTGTATGTGAGTTTTCACAATTGTAGAATGGACACCTGTCTAGTTTTTGAAAAACCAGTGGATGTTAAAATTCACGTGGGTTGTTCACGGTTTTATGAAAATCAAGCCATGATTTTGAATAATGAATTTTGCTCGTCTTCGCAGGTTTGAGGGAACGAGCAAGTTTTCGAAATTCTGACGTTATAATCACTACAATTAGTGAAATTGTAAATAGCTAAGAGTTGGATCGTTAGCATTTTGTTACGCGTTTGTTATTAGTATATCCATGAATCCATGTCTTTCGCCTCAGATAGTGGTGACTCCTGGTCATAACCACTCTTCTGGCCCTTCCGGGGAACGCTCCAGAAATATCAAGTCAAAGATGAAGACTTCTGCAGATGTTCGTGCCGAGGTGAATCAACCTTTTAGGGACGCTGGAAAGCTGATGCATTGTATGTCTCTCGATCATCTGGGAGTCGTCCGTGGTGGAATCAACGCTTTCTTAGCCTTAGCGAATGCAGAAGAGAAGCAGGGACGAGATAAGTCATTACTGAAAAGGAAAGCTGAAGATGAAAGGCTTGCAGCTTATCAGCAAAACGCCGCCGGCTTCAGCAAATGAGACTAGCGGCTGAAGATGAAGTCTGATCTCGCGCGGAAGGCGTAACTTCTGATTCAGATGTAGATGAATGAAGAATTTCGTCATAATTCGTCATCTGAAGATTCAGAAGTCGGGTCTTCATTGAAAATGCTGTAGAATCTTCGTCTGATGTCGGATTTACGTGATCTACCCATGTTTCTTCATCCTCAGAAAATTTCCAAGCTTTAGTAATGAAGATTTTCGGCTTTTGAGCACGTTTAAGGGTCGAAATTGACGAAACAGTAAACTTCCAGGAGACTTCCAGAAATTTTTCAACGGGTATGTAGTCCAATGTTTTGGTCACATCTTTTCGCTAGTTTCTACCATTGCTATAAATTTTGGATATGATGCGGAGGACATCCATATGAAGATAATGGTGTATGACCCATCCCTATGTTCTTCACCAATTTCTCCCAGTTCGCTGCTTTGTGCGTGGCAGTGTAAAATCATCTCGGGCGAGCTTGTTGTAAAACACTCATGTTGTGTCTTTAGACCATTCGCTTGTGTCTTGAACGGTTGGTGAAGGATTTTAATGTTATTGAGTCATTTGAGATCAGGAAATATTGATTGATACATGAGCATGGTGCTTGCAGTGCCGTCTTGCTTCTGTCAGTCGTAGAAACATTACTTCTGAAACCTTGGTCACGGGACCATAACTGAGGTCGCTCTCAAGAGGAGGTGATGTAATGACATATCCCGGTGGTAGCATTCCTTTTATGATGAATGATAAGAACATGAGAGTCTGGTGCCACGGGTCTTGGACTGTGAAACTAATCTCCATGATCAGTGGACCGTCAGTCCCCAGTATTTTGTTAAATCTCTCCTTTTCGTTTTCTCTTCTTCCAGCAAGACTTGGATAGAGAACCCAGGTAGAAAAATTGATGTAAATACCTAGGTGGTCGAAATTTAAGGTACCTTGATGAAGGGCTTAGTGGAAAGACCTAGTGGACACCGATCGACTGTGGAAGTTATGAATCCCGTCCAAGAATTGCTGCTTGTATATTGTACGCTCTGGAAGCTGTAGAAAGCTCATACGACGTTGGAATTTGGTGATTGACCCCCACTTTTGAAGCTAAGAGACTGAGTCATCATGTGAGAAAAGAATAACTCAATTTGGAGTTGCATAAGTCATACAACGAAACGTGCACATTTGTAATTTGTAATCCCGCACAAGACTTTCAGATTTCGTAGGCCTGACAATAAAGGCCATATCTTTCAGTTTGTATGTACGATTGATGCGCCCTTTTGGTATGTTGTAGAAGAGACATAGACGAACATCTTTCGTTGAGGAAGTATTGTCCCATTCCTCACTCATTGTTACGTTTTTGTAAACCCATGGGCTGAAGTATGTTGTATCTCATTTGTAGAGGTGATGAGAACATCTTGTAGAAGACTTGGGATTGTGCCCACTGTTGTGCAAGCTTCGGAAAGACTTTCATGTGAACATATTTCATGTCTACACACCTTGATATGAATCATTAGTGCATGGAGAAGTCCGATCCATCGAGTAACACTTCAGAGAAGGATAGTTGATGAAGCTGGTCATGAGGATATTTCCCCTGAGACCGTCGTTGATGCTGGATCACGATAGAATTTTCTCCAGAAATGTTTGTTGATGCCGATACTATGGTTGGAGTTTCTCTAGAGACCGAAAAGGCTAGATCCATGATTATCGACATAGTCTTTACTCCTTCATCCAGTGAGCCTTTACATTCACGAACTAATTGATGAGTTGAGCTTCCCTAAGATGAGGGTGTGGGTTTAACTCAAATTTTCCCGAACCTTTACTGTGAAGTGCCTTGTCAGGGAATCGATGTTATTGCGGTAGATAGCATCGGAGGTTTCCATTCTGGATGTGATCGGTGAAGAGAGGAAGTTCCTCAGTCGTGCAGGGGATTGCGATGTAGAGAGGCCCGTTGATGAAGTTTCATGAAATCACGCTAGGTCGCAATAACTTGTTATGTGGATAACATTTATTGAAATAGAATTGATTTCTCCAATAAGATCAAGTTCCCGGTGTATGTTGAAGGAGTTTGTTCCATCGATGGATGAATGATGTTGCATCTGCTTCAGAAGTTTTATCATGGGATAATGAAGACTTATCGATTGTAGTTCAGTTGCATTTTGATCGTGCTATTGTTGAATCAGTGTGTCATCGTCGAGATATTTGTGCTGAAGCCAGATGCACCATTATCGAAGGTGTACTCTTTGATTGGGAGTACAATTTGAAGGCTTCTTAGATGCTTGAGCGTTGAAGCGTACATTCCTTAAGCATCGAATGTCTTAGGGGTTTGATCATCTCGGCCTTGGAGTATCTTCTGTTGATTCGGCATTCCTTTTGTTGCGGTAGTGGGATTAGACACTTGTGAAGACATCGGAGCTTTTTGATTTTGTGGAACACATGGACTTGCAGTAGAAACGCCCTAAGTGTTCTTTGCCATGTTTGGACATCATCTCAGTAATGAATGTTTCAGTGCTTGATTCAGAGAAACGTCAGATTCAACCACTTGGTAAATTAAATACTAATGCGGTGAAGCTACCATTTATAACGTCTTGCGGAGTTGCTAGCAGAATTGAGTCCCCATGCTAGGATAGCATGTGAGGAAATAAATGACATAGATATAGAATGATACTTGCCTGAGTGTGGAACCTCTTGATGAATGTCTATGCATCTATTGCAGGTTCTTGCTTCAACCTCGTCAAAGTTTGAAATTCCTCCAAGTACTCTGATGATGCAATGTCCGTCAAATCTTCTGGATCAGAACTTTCTTCGTTGGAGAGATGTGCAACCAAAAGCGCTCCGTCAGTACCCATCTTTTCAGCGTGGATCCACGCTCGTCTGAAGGACATGTCATATCTTGGATCTTCCTGATTATGTGAAACTTGGTTTCTGTCCAGGTTGAACTTATATTCACTTTGAGAGTGATGTAGCCATAAGTATTTCCGAGCGTTCCTTCAAGGTATCTGATTGAGATGGGAGCATGAGTAGATTCTTGTCAAGTGATGCCTGTGGATCCGATGGTTTTCAGTGGAATGTTGTTGATGGCGGTGCCAGTATCGATCAACGTTCTTCCAAATTCGTTTCTTCTGAGATTGACTGTGGTAAGCAGTCCCCAGTCGTACATCTCTTGGTTTGTGGCTGGAGGCTCAAGAAATATTTCCGGAATTAACTTCTTGACACGATGTGGTTCAGTGCTGTGAACATGTCTCTCCTTTGTGCCTTCGACAGATAGAGCAATTCACGTTCTACCAAGGATTGAACTGCCTCTTTGATAGGTTGTTCAGAGAGTGTAAACAATCTGATTGGGAGAGGATTCTTGTGTACTCCTTCATTCCCCAGTTGAAGCTATTGTGGATCAACCTTCTCTTTGAAAATGTGCTTCAAAATATTGCAGTTTCTTGTTGGATGATTGATGAATCTATGAAGGTGACAGTACCTGGGATTCTCCATTTCTTCTTCAGTTGGCTCTCTCCTGATGAACGACAATTTGATTGCACCATCTTGAACCCAGACTTCCAGTAACTCGATCACTCCTTCATGAGAAGAGAGAAGTTTGAGTCTGTCCGATCATTTCCCCGTTCGCTGATGCCGGGTCAAGGTTTGTGCATTTCAAGATTGGTTATCTTTCTTTGGTGCTTTCAGAGGAACTGGAGAAGCGTGCTTGCGTTGTGACTCAACTTTCCATTTTCTCCCTTCTGCAACAACATTTGTGGAAGGTTGGAGGTTGTACTGTTTGTTGATCAAACGTCTGTTGCCTTGAGTTTCTCTTGGTTCCTCAGTTTTTTGTAGCTTGATCTTTCCAGTAAAGCAGGTGTGGTAGTTATTGATCGCTTAGATGCTTCATGAAGTTCTGAAAAAGTCTGGAACCAGAGATTTTCCAGTAAAGCTATGTAGACCGGGATCGTTCCGTTGATGCATAAGTCTACAAGTTGCTGCTCTGTGACATCTGGGTTTGTGGCAATCCAAGGATTGAACTCTGAATCTTTCACATAGTCATTAGGATGTTCATTGCTCCTCTAAAACATTTTTCCCAGATCAGAGAGAGTAGTTTGCTCTGAAACGAAGAAGTACTTTCTGTAGAAGGCGTTAATCATTTCTCCCCAACTAGTGATGCTTCCTGGAGCGATGTTGTTGTACCAAGTATATGCCCTGCCTTTCAGGGATTTTGAAAATTCCTTTAGACGGACGATATGATTGTGCTCATGTTCTCCCAATGCTTCCAGAAACCGAGAGACATGCTCTCGAGCATTTCCTGTTGTATCATACAAAGTGAAGGTTGGAGAGGTATAACCTTTTCGAAGAGGAATTTTTTGCATAGCAACATGATATGGAGGATGGTGACGATGGACATGTGGCATCTTGTCTTTTTCACAGTCCTCCAAGAGTGTTCCAAATCTTCTCGAGTAATGAAATTTGGTGATTCTTTCGCTGATGGATCATCTGCAGCTTTGCGGACTTCATTGTCATCCACCGTATGAACTGGAACGACTTCAGGATCAGCATTCAAAGATGTTTCTTTTTCTTTTCCCTTTTCTTGAGTTTTCTATGACATGTTATCAGTGAGCGTTTTGAGATAATTGCACAGCTCCTTCTGTGTTGCAGCCATGTCCGTATGATTCTTGGCAAGAGTCTCTTGCACCTTCATGAGATCGCCTATGGTAGGTGGATTTTCTCTGACTTATTCGGGATGCTGGACGAAGAGAGGATGACTTCCAGTGTTGGGCTGAGGAGGCGTAATGTCAGCACCATTGTTGGAAGCAGGAATGGTTTCTAGGATACCATTATTGTCATTGTTGCTAGTGCTAGCGTCGTTTGTATTCGTAACTGACTAGACCTAAGATAAACCATTTTGTGAAAGTTGAGATTGCAACCGAGAGATTAATCCCCCACTGTGGTCGCCAATCTGTAGATGGGGAAAAACGATTTGCTGGTTTTTACGGAATTGAGGATATGACCGTGCGGAGACTCCTTGAACCGAGCAAATGCTCAACCTCACACAGATGCACTGCAAGAAGGGAGTGCTTTAAGTTTGAGAGATCAATCTATAGAACTCCGGCCTAAACCAAGACAATGGTCGTTCCAGAGTCGATTCGGTCACAAGAGAGAATGGGCTGATCTATAGGAGCGAAGCTGAGAAATGTGTGAGATCAATGGTGATCGAGATTGTAGGTGTGTTGTGTATTCTGCGGAAGAAAGTTCTTAATGATTGAATTTTACTCAGTTGAGAGTGATTTTTCAGACGATGAGTTCGTGTAAAAGAAGGATTGTCTGTGTGAACTTGTCGAGAAATTCTTGTCCCTTTCAATCAGGATTCAGAGACTTATATATTGCTGAATTGAAAACACCATGATCCCATGAAGTGTGACAGTTGCGGGATTCAAAGAGTGGGGAAGTGGAAAATCGTGTTGAAACCATTTGCTCATCGTGCGGAGACTTGGTTAACTTTCCACCCACTACTTTGCTAACTCCTCCAACTGATTGCACGATTTGCTCACATTCTCATCGTATGTATGAACACACGTGCCGTAGAACTCCATACCAAAGCCCTAGTTAATATCTCCCCATGTGACACGATTGATGTCTCGTGAATGTGGAGTCTGCAAGGCAGACGTGTATTTAGTTAGTCAGTTGATGACTTTATGGGACAATGAGTCCTTTTATTGCTGAGTTGAACATAATTTGCAAATGTTCTGACACTCATGAATTGAACATGTCTGTTGAGACGAAGATATAATTACGTTGATTGTTAAGGTGAGCAAATATTGGTCGTACGAGCAAATGTTGCTCGTTTGATAAACTGTTGAACATTAATAGTCAGCATTCATGGACTGAGCAAGTATTGCTCATCTGAGCAAATATTGATAGTTGAACCAATATTCATGATCTGAGCAAATATTGCTCGTATGAGCAAATGTTGCTTATATGAGCAAATGCTGCTCGCATGAGTTATTGAACATTGACAGTTGAGCCAATATTCATAATTTGAACAAATATTGCTCGTATGAGAAAATGTTGCTCGTTTAATGAATTGTTGACATCGTCGAATATTGATAGTTGAACCAATATTAGCAAATATTGATCGTCTGAGCAAATATTGCTTGTTTGAGCAAACGTCAATTTAAGATGCTGACATATGAGCCGAGCATAATTATCAAAGTGTTGATCACGGGATTAACGTAAAATTATTAGTGTTTGAATCTTCTCAAAATTATGTTTTGCAGAGCTCTGGATTCGAAACCTTAATTTTGATCAATTGCCGAATTGATGATAAATTGATGATTTATTGAAAATCATTCATGAAAAATTAGGGACCGGCTACAGGGGATGATGAACCGACCATATAGCGTCCAGATGCTACAGTGAGCAAAATGCCAAAGTCTCTTGAAGAACAGTTGGTGAAAGGATGATTAAATGCTGGTTTAATCATTTTTCAAATAGTGCTCCTGTGAGCGTCAGGTGGTAGATCCTGATTATGGAGAGATGATGGACTGACCAAGGGATCATGAGATCGTCCCTTGGTGGTCATGGGACCAGCTGATGGTCTTTTTAACAAACTCCCAACTATTTGAGAAGGGTTTGGACCCAGTATGAGAAATTGAGCAAATTAGGTCAAGATTATTAAAACACGTGGAACCTGCTATTCGCAAGCCTCAGGGCCATCCTTGGTCGGTCAAGGAGACATGCCCGCATCACCATAATTTCCGTGTCTCAGTCCTGAGAGTTTCGATATTTTCCGGTGCGCGTTTGAGCAACATTTTGAGAAAATATGAAGAAATCAAGGATTTTGCTGAAACCGTGAAAGTTCATGAGATGAAGGAATAAAATTATAAAATAATGAAGGAATCATGAGGTGTGGGACCGGCTAGGCCAAGGCATGGCCGTCCGGCCAAGGAGCGGTCCCAGGGTACTTTTTTTCAAATTTATATTATTTTCATGATTTTAGGGAAATATCATAAAATCAAGAAGGTTATTGAAACCAAGGAACTTGTTGAAATCAAGGAGTTTCCATGAGATGAGGAAAACATAAAAAATAATAATGGTAAAATAAAGGGGCGTGTGGGACCGACTAGGGCGTGACCGGCCGGCTATGGCCTGGTCCCACGGGTTTCCCTAATTTTATATTATTTTTCATGAACTTGAGTGAAATTTCATGAATCCAAGGAGTTTGCTGAAACTAGAGAATTTCCTTGAAGTGAAGGAGTTTCCATGGGATGAGGAAACAAATAATATTAAAATAATAAGACATGGCCTTATGGGACCGGCCACGGCTAGGGCATGGCCGGCTAAGAGCCCGAGTCCCGTGCGTTTTCTCCCTAATTTATAATATTTCATGAATTGAGGGAAATATCATGAAATCAGGGAATTTCATGTGATGAGGGAAATAATAAAATAATAAGGAGTCATGAGGTGTGGGACCATCCACGGCTAGGGCATGGCCGGCCGGCCGGCTAGTAGACCTGGTCCCGCGAGACCTTTCCTAAATTTTATTATTTCTTTCATACGAGGACACACCATGAGACTGGGGAGTTTCCTTGAGACGAAGGAGATTCGCTCAAATGAAGGGATTTCATGAGATCAAGGAAAATAATAAAAATATAAAATTGGACGTGGGGACTGGCCACGACACGACCGGCCGGCCGGTGGGCCCAGTCCCCAACACCTTGATTAATATTTTATTATTTATTATTTCTTCCTACTTTGTATAGGTTTATCGTTCCTTCATGTTTTGGAATGCTCATTTGCGCATTCAGGTGCTCGTTCGTTCATTATTGCTGAGTACACTAACATCATTTTGGTTAAGGCTTACTCGATAGCTGCTCAGATGCCCGCACGTTGAATATTTATCACTAACCCGTGGAATTCTGCTGGGAAGAACCACAAATTGAAGTGACGAAATATTACTAAGAATCGTAGAATATTGTTGAATATTCAGTTAACGATTATAGATAATTAACTGACGGCTCTATACTAGCAGGCATGCTGTCTAGGAGCATTAATTATCTGAGAATTGAGAAACATGAGCTTGTTGAAACGTCATATTTCCTTTATATAGTCAGGGAAAACCTTGTTGTATCCTGATGACGTTATCCCTTTATATTAGCAGGCACACTGTCTAGGAGCCGTCTAATCTTTCGATTCTATATAGAAATAATTACTGATATTGCTCAGTATTCATGAGATGTACCGTTGCCTTAGCTGGGAGACTACACATCTACATATACTCTGAGAGACAGCCTTCTCAGTCAGAGATTTTATGGCATGAGCTTTCATGCTTCAACGAGAGACATGAGCCTCAATACTCATATGATTGCCGGATCAGAAGCATGTATAATTATGGTTTTACGATTTTAACCCTTGTCGAAAATCCACCAACTACAAAAATGTTTACTCATTCATGTTAAGAATTAAAATATCTACATATTCATTCAATAACAAGTTGTAAATGCTGATGTAAATCTCCGTCGTCTTCACATTTTCACCGTACACATTGTACAGCGGAGGGAAATTGTTTATCCCATCATTAACTGATGCTGGATGAATATAAACTTTGCCTACTTCTTTAGTGTAAAATGATGTCCTTTTGCCTATTCGTTTTCATTGCACAACATTTGGATGCATCCAAGCACATAAATTTGCAGATACCATCTCTAAATCATCACAGTAGATGTTGTAAGTCTGCACAAAACCGACATATACAACTAGGATTTAAAGAAGCTACATTTAGAGTTCAAACTTCATACATAATCTGATGTATCATATACAACTAGGATTTAAAGAAGCACCATTAATTTAGATTGGACCTTAAACTATGCCAGGAAAGTATAAGCAATCTCAAACTCTACCTTAGCACCCTTTGATTTGTCCACAAAACCTAGTTCTGTTCAGATAATACAAATAGTTAACATCAAACCGCAATAGGTATTGAGATAAACTAACTTAAGTTGCTTTCAAATATGAGAGAAACTAGCAAAAGTTGTTTCCATATCTGGGACCAACTAACTCTAGGAATGGAGTCAACTAACTCTAGTTGCTTCTGAATACGAGAGCAACTGGCACAAATTGTCTCAAAGTAAACTAATTCACTAGCAAAAATGGACTACTACCAAATGCTTTGAATAATATTTTTGCTCAAAATAACACAAACGGGGACTATTAGAGATAATTTATCGAACTAGCCCAGTTTTCAACAGATATAGAGTCAAGTAATACAAGTTGTCTGCAAAACTTGGAACAACTATCACAATTTTTGTCTTTAAATATGAAGGCAACTAGTACAGGCTGCTTTCAAATATGGGAACAAATAGCATAAGTTGCCGCCAAATATGAAGGCAACTAGTACAGGTTGTTTCTCCAAAATCTGTACTAACCTTTTCCTATACAATGTTTTGCAAGAGATATGATGATGTTTACATACACTCCATTAGAACCATTATGCAGAGATTCAAAATAAACTATAGTTCTAATTCAACATAATGGAACAAAGTAACTATGAAATAAAACAAAGTAAATGTTGAGAGAAACTAGCAAAAGTTGTTTCCACATCTGGGAGCAACTTCATCAAGTAGCCTTTAGAAATATAGTCAACTAACTCTAGTTTCTTCCGAATCTGGGAGAAAGGCACAAGTTGTATCGATGTATGGAGCCAGAACGAAATTGCAAAATGGACTACTAGCACAAGTAGTCTAAGGAAGTTGAGATACCTATCTTAAGTTGCTTCCACATTTGGGAGAAACTAGAAGGAGTTGTCTCTAGAATTGAAGTCAAATAAGTAGAAAAATGCACTTATAACATGTTTGAGTCATCATTAAAAACATAATTAACCAGCAAAATGGAGCAAAATGGATTACAAACATGTTTATAACTCAGAGAATTGATAAATAACATGTTTGACTCATCATTATCATGTGCAAGTACTAATTTTACATGTTCTGTGATACTTACTGTGCCGTTGAAGTCCAAAAAATTACAAATTAAAACCGAACACTCGCACAAACCCTCAAACCCTCAAACAAGAGGCAGAAATCATATATGAAACAGTTATGCTTCAATAACTGAATCAACAACTACTAATTCAACACCCTAACTGAATCAAAATAACTTCAACAACCTAAATGACTTCTGTTCTTTGAATCAGAAAAAAAATAGACTACTAATTGAACACCCTAACTGAATCAAAATAAATGATAAAAGTTTGTTTTACCTTTCTTAATTCCAACGGATGACTTCTATTTCTTTATCAGTAACAGAATCAGTCGATTTTGTTGATTTTCATCACGTGCAACATGAAATCGAAGCAAATTAGTATGAATCAATAACTGTTGAAAATATAAATCGATTTTTTCAATAATTTTTTTGAATAAAATCGTTTCCGAAACCCTAAAAACTCGAATTCAGATGAAGATTAAACTGAATGGAAACACAATCTATGTATTACCTTCGATTTTTTTGTTGTTCTTGCTCACTGCATCTCTGAAACCTAATGAAATCGATATTTTCTTATGTTTTCAGTTGAATTTTTTCTTCTAAATCAAAGAACACTTCAGATCTAGTAAGTTTCTTTCGGATTTCACTTGATTTTCGGAGTTCTGAGAGTTAATTTCTAAATTTTTTCATCTTTTTTTTCCGGTCTTCTTCTGAAACTGAGAGAGAGGGAGAGAGAAAGAAATGGGATGAAATGAAAAATAGTTGGTCGCTTAATGACGCTGGCAACGGTTATTGCATTTTATTAAAGGGCTTTTTAGTAATCTTGCAATCCGGGTTTGGGCTTTTTCAATCCTATGATATTTGTAAAGATGATAAGGATATTTTGGAAGGGGCCCTATACTAAGGGTATTTAAATAATGTTCCCATTAATTAAAGTTAGTGGAAATGGGCCTTACAGTAGTTATAAGGTTCATTTGTTTCTTTTTTGGGGCCTGAAATACAAGTGGACCTTGTAGTCCTGCTTATATTTGTCGACCAGAAAGTTTAGGACGAGTTAGTAATCCTTCTAGGGTTAGTGCACGTATAAAATATCTAGGAATTACTAGGTAGTCCAGGAAACCCAGTACCGGTCACTCTCTAATCCACCCCTAGAATAAAATTATCCGCTGGTCCAAAAACATGCGGGTCACACAAGACAAGTTTTTCAAAAGTACCAAAAATACCCTTTCTGCAACTCCACGAACAAATCAAATTCAGTTTCTTTCTCTTTTTTTTCATCTCAGATTTGTTTCTCTTTGGTTTTCTCTGCTCCTACGTTTTGGTTCATCACAGTATCTGGTAGCGTCTTTCAATTAGGCTCATCACAGCTATTATCTCGTAAATCATCTTCCTCTGCTGTTGTTCTTGGAATGTTGATGAATAATTAGGTTTATTCTGATCCGATTTCTATCAGAATAGTTGTCTATGATGTACATTGTTATCTTTCTTTTATGATTTCAGTTTTGTGATGATTTACATTGTTCAATTCAGTTTCCGTTCGATTTACATTGTGATTTTTGTGTGTTTCAATTAGGTATCTTAAAATCGAATTAGGTTCAGATTCGAACAAGGAATGTTACTATAATCACCTTTTCTCTGCTGCTGTTCTGTTTTAGTTTCTTCGTAATCTGATATAGGTTTGTTTTACTGTATTTTTTGATATAGGTTTGTTTTGTTAGATAGATCGTGTAGTAATTTTGTATTCTCTTTTTGATATAGCTGCAGTTCTTCTATTTATAGAAGATGAAACTCAAAACATATTGATATGTTGTAAAATATATTCTACACGTTACATACCAATACATACTGCATATAGCCTGCAAATATATCTTACTAAAATACAGTAGATGCCAATACATATCAATATTTATAACGTATAGGAATTCAGAGACTTAGTTATTCTACATGTTACATACCAATACGTACTACATATAGCCTACGCTCTTAGTATGTATCGTGCAATACAGTAGATGCCAATACATATCAATATGTATAACTTATATCCATTCAGAGACTTAGTTAATTTTTTGATCATTTACAGGGTTAACATGTCTGACGTTGCTCCCAAACCAGACTTCTCCATTTATTCTCATGTATACCATAAGCAATATCATTTTTCATATGAGGTTACATCGTTTTCAACTTTAGAGGATTTGAAATTTTGCATCTGTAATATGTGGAGCTGGTTGACTCATCGACAGTATGAACTTTGCATGCAATCTTATTCGACAGTATGAACTTTCTGAAGAATGATTTTGTGTCAGGTATGTATTTCAGTCAGATACATATTAATGTCTTAATTAAGTAAGTTTGATACAATACAATGTAATTTTAAGCAAGTAGTGTTCTGATTTCTCTTTTTCTTTTATCACAGGCTTTAACGTGCAGCAGAATGTTATATCGATGATGTTGCCAGATTCCTTTTCCACAATTCTTTCCTCTAGCCCTTGTTCTATTCTACCATTTTTCCTTTTGATTTTGTCAGTACCAACTGAATTTGGTTAATAAGCATTTCATTTACAGTACATACATTACAAGTGTACTGAAAATACTGTTTTTGTTGTTTCTTAGAACATCTTTTGGTTTTTGAAACATTATAAGTCTATCAAAATGTAGTTATTGTAGTTATTTTCGAATAATGAAATATGTTGTTAAATCTATCAAAATGTCAGTATCTATCACCAGTAGTGAAGTATTTACATACTGAAGTATTTTCTGGTTATGCATCAGTTTTTTTTAGATGCATAATACATTATGCATTATTTTTGTTTTAGCTGCATAATGTCTTATGCATTACTTTTTATCACTTTTCTGGTTATGCATTAGTTTTTTTTAGATGCATAAGACATTATGCATTATTTTGTTTTAGCTGCATAATGTCTTATGCATTACTTTTCTCACTTTTCTGGTTATGCATCAGTTTTTTTTTAGATGCATAAGACATTATGCATTAATTTTTTTTTTGCTGCATAATGTCTTATGCATTACTTTTCTCACTTTTTCTGGTTATGCATCAGTTTTTTTAGATGCACAAGACATTATGCATTATTTTGTTTTAGCTGCATATTGCCTTATGCATTACTTTTTTCACTTTTCTGATTTATGGATTTTATGCACGTGCATAATGTCTTCTGCATCATTTTGTTTAGTGCATAAGACATTATGCATTATTTTGTTTTGGCTGCATAATGTCTTATGCATTACTTTTTTTTCACTTTTCTGGTTATGCATCAGTTTTTTTTAAATGCATAATACATTATGCATTATTTTTGTTTTAGCTGCATAATGTCTTATGCATTACTTTTTTTCACTTTTCTGGTTATGCATCAGTTTTTTTTAGATGCATAAGACATTATGCATTATTTTGTTTTAGCTGCATAATGTCTTATGCATTACTTTTCTCACTTTTCTGGTTATGCATCAGTTTTTTTTTAGATGCATAAGACATTATGCATTATTTTGTTTTAGCTGCATAAGACATTATGCATTATTTTGTTTTATTTTGTTCCCCTTTGCTGGTGGTGAAGGAGTAGCAGCCTTTGTCACTTTTTTTCCTTTTGCTTTAGTAGTTGCCGCTGCTGTTTTTCTTTTTCTTTTTGCTTCAGGAGCATCATCTGCTTTCTTTCTCTTGGTTTTTGCTGTTTTTGTAAACCAAAAGTTTTGTACACATTACATATCAGTATGGTACAACATATAATTTGTAAAAATGAAGTACAAATTGCAGACAACATATTGATATGTAGTACACATATAAATTGACATACTAAATTTTAGTATGTATTAGTTAAACAACAATACATTTCAATATGTAACAATACATATTTTAGGTTTTGGGAATATTGCATGTCAATATGAAGTACATATTAGGCTTTGTTTTTGATTTGATTTACTTTTTTCCTGAGGAACCTTACTCATATAACTTGTCAAAATGAAGTACAAATTGCAGACTACATATCAAAAAGTTTTGTACACATTACATATCAGTATGGTACAACATATAACTTGTCAAAATGAAGTACAAATTGCAGACAACATATTGATATGTAGTACACATATAAATTGACATACTAAATTTTAGTATGTATTAGTTAAACAACACTACATTTCAATATGTAACATTACATATTTTAGGTTTTGGGAATATTGCATGTCAATATGAAGTACATATTTGGCTTTGTTTTTGATTTGATTTACCTTTTTCCTGAGGAACCTTACTCATACTTCTTGTTGTTGGAGATTTAGCAGTAGGGGAGGTTCCTGTTGGTGAATCATCGGTAGACTTCCTTCTTCTTTTCACTGGTGTACGAGATTTAGCAGTAGGGGAGGTTTCTGTTGCTGAATCATCGACAGATTTGCTTCTTCTTTGCAATAGTGTAGGAGATTTAGCAGTAGGGGAGGTTCCTGTTGGTGAATCATCGATAGACTTCATTCTTCTTTTCACTGGTGTACGAGATTTAGCAGTAGGGGAGGTTTCTGTTGCTGAATCATCGACAGATTTGCTTCTTCTTTTCAATAGTGTAGGAGATTTAGAAGCAGGGGACGCTTCTGTTGGTGAATCATCGTCAGATTTCTTTCTTCTTTTCACTGGTGATGGAGATACTTCAGTAATTTCTTCTGTAATCGTCCTCTTAATTTTTCTACTTGTACCCATTTCTTCTTCAATTGAATTTAATGAAAATTAGGTCAGATACTGAAAGAAGAAGCAGTTTTTGTTTCTGATAATGGTGATTTTTCGATCTTTTTCTGATAATGGTGATTAATTGAGTTAGGCTGCAGAAGAGAGACGGGAGCAGTTTTCTGAATGTGAAGAAAGACGAAGCAGTTTGCGTTTTTTAATTGAGAGTTAGGTTGCAGAAGAGATAGAGAATGTAACTGGAAAAAAAATGAAAAGAAAACGGACGGAAACTGTACACATCACGTGGTCCAGGGCATATAAGTAAAATAACATGTTTTTAAACTTTATTGGACTAGCCATTAATTGTTATATCCCGCTGGACCAGCCAGTAATCCGGGTCGGGTTTTCTGGACTAAATAGTAAAGATCTCATAAAATATAGAATAAATAAATAAAAAAAAGTAAAAACTACAATTAAACCCATTTTAAAGATTTTTTACGCTGAGAAACCCACTGTCAAAAAAATTCACACTCGCACCTGTTTTGAAAGAAAAAGATTAGCTAAGGGTGCACACGGCACGGTTCGGCTCGGTTCTCGCCGAGGCCGAGTACCTGTACCTCCCAGAGGTCGGTTCCCAGATTTTGGACCGGTACCGGTACCGGTACCGTGTACCTCGGTTCCGGTACCATTCGGTACATGTACGATTTCGGTACGGGACCGGTACCGGTCGGTACTTTTCCAGCAGCAACATCATTGTCATTAAAACTCTGGATTTAATCAAACCTGCACCACCTAAAACTCCATTACTCAAACATGTAACACTTCATCAGTTCATCACCATTTCACTCCAAAGATACCCAAGCCATCACCTTCATCAACTTACAACTCCACCTGTAGCTTCAGCGTAACTATTTTATCCCACTATCTCCATTTCTGCATCACTAACAACATCATCCCAACACTAGTTTATTCCATTAATCTAAACCTCACTGCAACTCTAAGAAATTACATCTCCATTCACATAATCTGCACCACCATCCCTGGAACTAAAGTTCAGCTGCATACTCAACTCCTCTTCTTCCCGAACTACAACTCAGCTCAACAATTTCATTACCTCCAGCAATCCAATAAATCACTAAACCTAATACAATTCAACTTCTCAAACACTTAACCAATTCAATCATCTCCAACTCTGACAACTAGAGCCAGTTATACCAAACAACTATCTTAACTATAACTCACAGATTCACATACATTCATATACACTCAAGATAATCAATAATCTACCAATTGAAACGAAAATACTAAACTTAATCGAAAAAGGAATCTTACCCAACCGTTAGAATCCTCTGAAAAGCTGAATTTCCAATTCAAGTTTATAACATGCATTCAAACTCTTCAATTCGACCAAACCCAGTCTCTAATAATCCATGTAGAACCTTAAATTCAACTTCTAAATCTCATTTGAGTTCCTCTTGTGAAACCCTAACTCTTCAACCTAACATCAACAGCTTCTGAACATCAATTTAAACAACAACCCATTGATTCCGCGTGCAACAGATACTCGATATCGTTAACAATTCTTCTCAAACCCTTATCTCAAGTTGGGGAAGAACACATGAACCCTAACCCTTCAATTTCTCAAATCAAACTCCCGAATCAGAAACCCTAATCTTCATCCTCAAATATGCCTTGATCTCTGCTCAACCCTCACGATCTCATAATTTAATTTCATCTGTCAAAACTTTCAGAATCGCCAGAGGCGAAGAACAGAAGAAGAAAGAAAGGGAAGTAGGAAACTGAAACCCTAACCGGCTAACCCTTAGTTTATATATCCCCTTTAATCTAACGGCTAATACTGATCTTTATCCCCCAAATCTAACGGTTTATATAATTCGGGACTTTCGGTCCGGTGCGGCACAGTACTTATATTGGACCGTGTACCTGTACCTCCCAGACCTCGGTTCCTATTTTTGGGACTGGTACTTGTACCTTATACCTCGGTTCGGTCCAAAACCAGGTACGGTTCCACCGGTTCCGGTTCGGTCCGTCGGTCCGGCTCGGTTCCTGTGCACCCTTAAGCTTAGCCCCAAACCCATATTCTCTGAAATTATGTTTTTTTTTTTACTTTTATCAAAGAAGACGAGACGAGCGGAGATTTCCTTCAACATCAGAAACCTGTGTACTACAGATTAATTTCACCTTCGATCTTTCTTTTTGAGGTTTAGTTCGATTTTAATTTCTCTCTTACGCTTTTTAGGTTTTCGATTTCTGCTTTGAGCAGAGACACGAACAGAGATAAAGAGAGGCTGAGTTTTGAGCGGAGAATTGAGAGACCGAATCAGTCTCAAACTGAAATGGAATTTTCATTACTTTCTCTCATGAGGTTCATCCATGGCCTTGATTGGTAGTACTAGAGAAGAATCAATTGGCAGCAGCGAAGCTAGGTTCTAAAACAGATGTGAGTTCAGTGCTCGTGCCCTGTGGAGTTCATCTGATTCAAGCATGGGTAAATGGAATTTTTCAATTGAGAAATAGATACAACAATACATCAATGAAATTGGAGGTTAAATCAAGAAGCTGGTGGTGTTGAATTTGTGCCTTATGACATACATTGAATCTGGGGTTTGGCATGGATCTCGTTCTCTCAAATTGGTAGTGGAGGTACAGTGGCTCGAGATTTCAGTCTTGAGTGCTTTGAGATGGTGATGGCAATTACTTGGTGGAACTGGAATTTAATGAAGGCGGTGGTGCTCATGTTTGTTTTAAAGCTTTTCAGTTGAGTCATAATTGTGCTGTGAAGATAGATGTTTAAACAAGGGTGGTTTCATTTTCATCCTAAGATTTCCAAGGATATTGTGTTAGGTGGTGGTGGGAAAGAATCATCAGGTATATTTCTTGAAACAGAAAGTTTTATGTTTGTGTTTTTGCTCGAATCATTGAAATTTTTATGTTTTCCTGTGTACAATATGTTGATGCATGAATAGTTTATCGATACTTTAATTGGATGTCTGAGTAGTCAAAAGCCTAGAAATGAATATCAATTGTGTAAAGGCTACGGATATTCAGGCTTGAAGTTTTATGTTGTATGGGAACGCATCCAGGTCACCTCCTTGGGATAATTCCTGGGCAACATTTGAATGTAAGCATGAACACATCTGAATAATATACATGCGCACATGAATAAATCAATTTGTTCGAGCAAACATCACTTGCTTGATAACTAACTAGGAAAAATCTAGAGTATCCGACTTCTGAATACTAGTCTGACTGTTGTTCTTGCTCTGTTTTGAACTGTATCATGACAATATGTAGCCGCAGAAGTAACAAATTCAAGAGATATACCTAGACCAAGATGTTCATCAGGAGAAGTTACATTTTGGGAGTTGCTACTTTCAACGTCACTACCAACGCCCAATATGGAAAAATGAGGGAGATGAACAGTAATAAAATCATCATACTTGTAAAATTGTGCTGCGCATTGATATTTTGTGTCTAGTTATCTTTATGCCCAACCCTAACAATGGGAGATAGGAATTCATCTCTTCGTATTTGAATGCTGCATTTTGATGCTATACTCTTACATATTTTCATGTCATTTTGACCAGAAACACTACCCTTCTCCACCAAAATCTATACAGACACATGGCCGGAGTTTCAGTGATTTTTGTGCGAGTCTTCGGAAAAATAATAGTGTTGATGATGTACAGGTTACTGGAGGAAAGAAACCAACTCCCAGTGGGTATTATACCATACCCAGAAGTATCATTACCTTCTTGGTTGGGAGATCATTTTAAATCGGAAATTGTCTGGCCGTTTCTTTTTTCTTTTCTTTTTCTTTTGTTGTCTAGTTTGCTTGCCAATTATAATGAAAAATGATTGCAATAACTTGTCATGCACCTACAAAATGTGTGCATAACTTGTTATGCAGTCGAGAAATTGGATGCATAACGGATTATCCGACATTTTTTTTTTATTAGCAGTGAAATAAAAAATTGTTGCATAACTTTTTATGCATCGAGAAAATGGATGCATAACCTGATATGCATCCTAAAATATGACTGCATAATGTAGTATGCATCAATTTTTTCTCTATCCACTAAAATCAACCAAAATAGTGGCTCCATAACTTATTACAGATGCATAACTTGTTATGCAGTCAGGAAAATGGATGCATAACCTGTTATGCATCCAAAATATGGCTGCATAATGCATTATGCGTTGAGAAAATTGTTCCACAATCTTTTATGCATCGAGAAAATAGATGCATAACCTGATATGCATCCATAAATATGGACGCATACTGCATTATGCATCAATTTTTTTATGTATGCACTAAAATCAACCAAAACAATGGTTACATAACTTTTTATAGATGCATAACTTTGTTATCCAGATGCATGATTTGTTATGCAGTCGATAAATGGTTGCATAATTCGTTATGCGCCTGCATAATGTGTTATGCATCTTTTTTGGTGGCTGCATAATGGTTATGTATCAAGTTTTCGAAAATTTTGCCTAAAATGATGATCACCTCCGATTTTTTCGTAAATTATTTTTTTGATATTCTTGTTTGTACTCGTTGCGTAGCTCTCTTAAAAGATTTCCAACGATATAAAATTTGTAAAATTCCAAGGCGCGGATTTTTAGATATGTTATATCCAAGTTGTGTTGCCATTTATACCCCTGATGCATAACCTGTCATGCGGATGCATAATTCATCATGCAGACATTTTTAATAATTTCATATAATTATGGGTGTTACGGAACTAAAAATTAATTGTGGTCTCACAATGAGAATATTATTTTTTTTGGGCCTGCGCCTAAGTTTCTCTAAAAAAAACAAACCAAAATTCAATAGCCGTACTTTCTTCTTATCTTTTCTATCATTTTATCCCGGCTGTGAACGATTAATAGAGAACTGTTGGTGGAGAACCAAAGTTAGTGGCAGTAGACGATTTGGAAGAGAGTTATTTCCTGGAGTCTCGGTGACGTGGTTTTTGGAAATAACATATGATTCATTAGATCGGTGCTTTACGGTATTGTTTTTGATTGCGATTTGAGGGATTTGAGGTAGGCGCAACACTAATTAAATCTTGTTTTATTTGAGTTACCAGCCTTTAACTCGTGCCGTAACGGCACGGGCCATGACGTTGGTTCATTTTAATATATCGTATAATTTGTGTCCCGAATACTTATCAATTCCTTATGATTTAATATGGTTTTGTCATAAAAATAGTTGGGATTTTCCTCTCTTTTTTGTTTTGTTTTTTTCCTTTAATATTTTACCGCCGAAGATTTGCTCAAACGAAAGAAATATAATCATAACCTCCAGACACTTTTTTATTTAGGTTCATTGCTTATAATGAGATAATGCTTTACATGAACATGGAAGTTTAAATATTTTTTGGAAATATGTCGTCAGCAACGCTCATCTCAGTGAAATCAACTAATCAATATCGTCCATAAAAGTTTCCCCATGCTCCTATTTCGCTCTAGCTGACTCATCTATGATGGTCATGTTGTCGATCCTCCAAATAGACAGAGAATAGTATTCTTTTGCATCGAACTGATGATACAAACTCTCCAATGTGACATGATTTTCCTGTAATTTTTTAACACTCATTAGATGACAATGTTTAAAATGTGTACCCATTACCTTTTCAAAGGGATTGTATATATGCGAACCTCTGCCATTAAATCTTCAACAAAGTATTGTGCCCGGCAGTTCGTCTTAACGAAGGCTTTGGTAACTTCAAAAGTCTTGGACATTTTGTCACTTCCATATGTTCCTACCTTCACTTGGAATACAATTTGGCGACACATTGCCTCATAAAAAACCTTGAACACATATTGTACTCCCTGATCCTATTTCAAATTAATAGGTTGTCAATAGATCCTTTACCAAAAGTTGACATCTTCTACGTTGAATATTTATAAATAAAAATTAGTGGTAATTGAATATTTGTCCCTACTGTTGATGGTCTATACAAATATCCTTATCACACAATAAATATGCCCCTCTTCATTCCTAAACCCATCAGGGGTCTAATAAGGTTTTTATTTCTTCCAAATTTGCCCTCTTATCTATTGCTTTTATCTAGGTCTATCCCTACTTACTTCTTCTTCTTCATTTAGCAGCGAACCCCCCATTGCTCTACCACCACCAGCAGCATCTCCATCGTCACTACCTCTGCAAATTCTCCTACCTTCGCCGCCGACAATCGAGATGTATCAGCAACATATGAAACCTTCTTCTTCTTCTATAATCGATTTTTAAAATCATACCCAAAGAAAACGAGATCTGGTTTTTTAGGTTTTGAAATCAAGTTTTGAGCAACGTTTGCGAACGATTTGGTGGTTCGATTCGATTAAGAAAGGGGATCTGAGAGATGCTGCGATAAAATTGATTTCGAAATGGTTATGGTGTGTGAATCAATAGGATATGTTGGAGATAATGAACTTGTTGTTGCTGAGAAGTAATGGGTATGTTTGAATCTGAAGTTGCTGATGCTTCTAATGGATTAATTGTGATTAAAATGAATAGATGAATGTGTAGGAATTACAGGGAATATAGAATTATAAAGAGAGAAGTAAGGATGATAATGGTAGCGGCGGTGGTGGTTCTGGTGGCGACAGTGGTGGTGGTTTGAATTGGTGTTGAACCTTCATATAAAAAAGTGACGGTTGTTGTGGATTATAAATGGTGGATGATGGTTTTGTTGGTGGATCTGAAACTGCAGCTGGTGAAATGGTAGCATTTTTCCATCAGCATGGATAAACATCCATTTTTGATCCAACTAAAATGGATAAACTTGTACTGTTGCTCCAACTGCAATGGATAAACTTCTATTGTTGATCCAACTGAAATGTATCAATTTCAGTTTTATGCCACTTAATGTTGATCCATCATCATGGATAAACATCCACTGTTGATCCAACTGAAATGGATAAACATCCATTGTTGATCCAACTGAAATGGATAAATTACTGTTGTTGATACAAAAATATCTGAACCGATGGTGGCGGCGACGACGGCGACGGTGGTTGCTGCTATGGATTATTAATGGTGGTTGATGGTTTTTTTGGTGGATCTGAAACTGCAGCTGATGAAATGGTAGCATTTTTCCATCAACATGGATGAACATCCATTGTTGATCGAACTAAAATGGATAAACTTATACTGTTTATCCAACTGCAATGGATAAACTTCTACTGTTGATCCAACTGCAATGGATAAACTTCTACTATGAAATGTATCAATTTCAGTTTTACGCCACTTACTGTTGATCCATCATCATGGATAAACATCCACTGTTGATCAAACTGAAACGGATAAATATCCATTGTTGATCCAACTGAAATGTATAAACTACTATTGTTGATACAAAAATATGTGAACTAGTGGTGGCGGCGACGGTAGCGGCGGCGACGGCGGCAGACTAGTGGTGGTGCCGGCGACAGACTAGTGGTGGTGGAGGACTGTTGGTGGTGTAGTGGTGGTGGTGAAGGAGTGGTGGTGGAATATTGGTGGTGATGGCGGTTGGTAGGTGGTGGTTGTTGAACGGTGGTGGTGGAATGGTAGTTGAATATTGGTGGTGGTGGTGGTGGTGCTAGTGGTGGTGGTGAAGTGGTAGATGAAGAAATTTGTTCCATTTTGAAATAAAGAAAAATATTACATGGGTGAGGTTATTAAGGTAATGTAATATTAAATGGATAAGGTTATAAAAAAGTAGGGACATATTTATTGTTGAATAAGGATATATTTGTTGGGTTTGAAAAGGAAGGAGATATAATTAATATACCCAAAAACTTATGGTATTGTGGATCGTTGCTTTCTAAGATTGTAGTTTTCAAAATTGGCCTCTTCAAGTCCCACGGCTTTCTAAGTTTATATATCTTGTTTGATTTTAACATTTTAGCTAGCCATATCATGTTTGTTACTAACTTTAAACTTGATGTCATCTTCTACTGTGAACTTTATGTGATTTCAGAATCGAAATAGTTATACCTCTTTTATTCGTATCAAGTAATCCGTTGTATATCCCAACAATTCTTCTACAAAAAATCCTTTCTTTTGCCGTTCCGGACCATCAGTAGCCATTAATTTCAAATGCAATCTGTCTAATTTTTGTTGATGTTATATATTTGCAATGTTCATCTTTATTAAATAAATAGATCGTGGAAAAACTAAAAAAAAAGAACATAAGTATTACATCGGGTCTAAGTTACTATATCCAAAATACTTCGGGCACTGCTTCTGGTGCCTTGTTTCCTCAAATTCCTCATTGCATTCTAGAAAATACATGCAACACCAATCATTTGTGAAGTGACCTATTTGCGCAAGTGTGGTCAATGTATCCCTTACCTGTAATAATAATAACAACACGTCAATTTTTTTCAAGGCGTCCAATTGTAAATGGTATGAATGGATTTGAATTGTACCTCAATCTTAGATATCATCTTCTTCTCACATAACATAGCAATTGAGGAAGGAAAAATCTTGACCACCCTTTACATAGGCAGATTTAGCCAAGCTATGTTTTGCAATTGTCTTACGTGGAAATTATTATTGATCCATATTTTAGTCGGCTTATATCAAAGCCGATCTAATTATCCTATAGAAAGTTAATCTTAAATATTTGACCTTATTTCTTGACCAAATCATTGAAGTATTCTCAGTCATGTTCTGCTTTGTGCGATCTACCCATATGTATCTGCTATACCTTCTAACCCAGTGAATGAAACCTATACATATTGATCCGTAATTTGATATTATTGATTTGTAATCAAGAGGTCGCATGATTTGAGAATCTAAAATATAAAAAATATTCTATAAACATCGGAGGCGAAATATAGATTTATGATTTAGAGTTTTTTATGATGATTTTGATGAACAAACATAATTTTCAAGCAAATATTTTAAAATGCAAATACATTCTCCCGGTCAATAAGGTTTTATATCGGGAATTAAGTGAAAGTTGTTGTCTTTGTAGGTAGTTGTCGCGAAACAACTAGACATTGATGGTCTTTCAGGAAAAAGAATGTAATAGTACTTGAGAGAGCGATGATGTTCTCTTACGCGGGTACACCAATTGCCTTTATATAATACGGATACCGTTTCGGTGATCCAACAGTCATGATCATATTGTCTTATACGTTCCGGTATCATCCTCGAAATATTTGGTTTTTTTCCTTATCAATCGTGCTAAAAACAACCAATTATATCTTGCATGTTTTGTGAAGATTTTTTTTTACTCGGTCAATAAAACTCACTAAAAAGAAAAACTATTACTATCCACTACTATTACCAACACCCACAACCATAAAAACCATCCACCGCCACTATTTCTTCCATCAATAGTAATGTTACCGCCTCCACCGTTCACAAACACCCGCCTCCGTTTATACTAACCCTATTTCCACTACCACCATTAGAATTAATATAGTTTTTAGTAAAATTATTTATTAATAAAATTATGCATTTATGTTACATTATTAAATGGGCATTTATAATAGAAATTTAAATAGTCATTATGAACAATCAATGAGACACTAATTAATAAAACATTCAAAAATGGTTAAGCTGAACAAATCCCAGCGATAATTTATCTTTGCCAAGGACAAATCCTGACCACTCTTTACATAGACAAATCGATAATAAATAATTTCATATGTTCTAATCTTGATTCGTGTCGTTCGTTTAGTTATTACATAACATGGCAATTGATTGCACCAATTTTTCAAAATGGACATGTGTTTTATCGAGTTATTTTAACATTAGAATGATCAACCACTTTTTATACTTTATAATATAACGTTACATATTTTGTGGCGTTATGAAATTAACATAATATGTTTTTGTTCACCAATACCCTCCACCACCATAAAACCATATGAATCCATTTTTTTTATCCACCACCACCTAGTGGCAGTGCCAAGGGTTGACTAACCTGGCTCTAACCCCTTAAATTTTTAACAACTACATAAATTTTTAGTTTATTTTATAAATAGTACTTTGTCCATATATACTTATGGTTTAGTCCACCAAAGTTTACAGGTTTTTTTTTTTTTTTTAAAAGTAGGCCTCCTCAATGTCAATTTTTGACTCCATCACTGCCGCCCACCCTATGTAGGTTGTTGGACGCAATTCTAATTTTCAATCACAAATGCCATGTATGAGGTTTAGATTGAATAAAATGTCGTCAATTGATTAGTTTCATTATTTTTTTTTTCCATTTATATATATATTCTTTTTTGTATTGCAATCAATTTTATTTTAACATTAAAAAATCATGATTTATACGATATAGTACCAAAGATAACAGGGGTACCATTTGGGTGATCCAACTACGATCATGAAAATATTATCTTGTATGATATCATCCCTGAAATATATGGTACCTTCATTTATCAAAAGTGTTAAAAACAACTAACCACATCTTCCACACTACGATGTTATCGATGTTGTAACGACAACATAAAATTAATACTGTCCATCACTATTCACCAGCACTCACCGTCACTACTTCTTCCACCACAAACCAGGGATGGTGCCAGGATTTTGAGGAAAGAGGAGAAAAAACTCTTGGCAAGTTGGATACATGAGAAAAATGGACTTTGTATCCCATTTTATGATAAAAGTACAAAAATAAGTATAATTGTGCTTGGCGCCGCCCTTAACCAACACTAATCTTTTGGCCTCCACCTTTTCTACTACTCATTGTCGCCAAAAATGTCTATTGATATTATTTATCAAAATTACTTATTAATAGAAATAAATATTATAATTAATTAAGAAAACATTTCTAATTAAAAAATGATTAGTCATTTATTATGAGCAATTAGTGAAACATTAATTAATTAAAAAATTATAATGAGTAGATTATTTATTATGTGCAATTAGTGAAATACTAATTAATAAAACAATTATGATATTTAAGTTGAAAAAACCACCACCGTTGATTTATCTTTTCTATTAATTCCAACCAAGGTGGAACACTGGTTAGAGGCCACTCTTATGACACAATAGGTCATGAGTTCAAAACTCCCTGTTATAATTTTTGAAAATTTATATCTTGACTTGAGTATTCATTTTTCATTCATAATATTGGAATTAATGCCACGCGTGCGAGTTGTAGGGGGTGGTCAGGAGAACCACAGCCCTTGATTTATCTTTGTCTGAAAAAATCCTGACCACCACTAACACAGGCTAACTTAGCCTAGCTTTGTTTTGTACTAATGAAAATTGTTTAATTTCATATTTATTGATTTTAATTATTATGGTGACGTGTGATTGATGGTATTGTATTTATTGATGTTGAAGTTGTCTGATGTATCTACATGTTTGATAAATTACGGTCCTTGGGATGGTTGCTTCCCAAAAGACTTGCGTTTTTGACTGGTTACGAGATATCCTTGGGAGTTTAAGGTTTTCTCCCTAAAACAACATTGGGCTCATTAGGAGTTCATGGTTGCCTCCTATTTGATTGCTAAATCCACGGGGATCCCTGGGCGAACAGATTGATTGATTTGATTGTTTTTATGGATGTGGTGTTTCCATGTATTTGTGATGTTGTTAATCATGCTAATTGTTTTTAAAAGGAATTGAAAAATATTTCATAAAATATTTTGTTGCTTATTTTTAATCTTTTCTTACTGGGTGTCACAACTCACGTCGTTTCATGACAAAAAATTCCAGATTTTATGGCACCACAAGGAGCTAATGGCGGAAAAGCATAGAGATAGGTTTTGATGCTTTAATTAGTAGTTTGCATAGGATTTATGATAGGAAAACTGTAATAACATATCATCAAACTCTTTTAGTTGATTTTTACTGAGTATTTATTGATTATTAATACTTTGGAGATTATTGGGTTAATGTATAACCAACGAAACAATGCTTTGTTAAGAAAATTTTATTTAATTAGACAATGAAAATTTCTGAGTTATGTGAGATTGACTGTTAATGATAATTATTCAATACTATATTTTCGTTTCATTATATTTTTAAACTATGTAAAACTCCTTCGGAATGTATTGATAAATTTTCAGAATTTTCTGAATTATAGAAGTATTTTTAAGACAATTGTTTATCACTGTATGAAAATAAGAAATTTTCTGACAGATTCAACTATATTGAAGTTTTCCTGTTTAAAAGTAATTCTATGACATTTTATAAGCTTTGGTGTCTTCTGTAAACTTTAAGATCTTGTTTTTTCTTTTTAAAATGGTAAACCAAATCTGATTTTGAGTTATGAGTTATTTTATATGATTTTTACAAAATGTACTACCTCTGATTTGCTTTTCTGCAGTACTGGTCAACGACGCGTTTGACTGTGGTCAAAAAATCCTTAAGATAAAATACAAATTATATAAAATTTATGACTAGTATTATATTGAGTTTGGATTTAAACTTTATAATTAAAATAATTTTTGGATTTGAATTGTGTTTAGTAAAATTCTTGGAGTGAACTGATGTCTGTTTCTGTTTTATATTTGTTTCTAAAAAACATGACACTTTTGGATTGAATCTGGAATGTTTAATGTAGGGATGGTCATTTTCTCCACCCAAACCCATTCCCGTGGGTTCGGCCCCATTTGGGGGAGATGTGGCCGGCCACATTAGGAATATGACCTACCCTAATGAAGAAAGGGACAATTAGAAAATAAAACTCAATCAAATATATGGTTTCTTGTCACCATTTTGTAGGGAATTTAAATATGGAGTCAACTCGAAAAGATTAATAATATGCAGATTTGACCTAATGATGTGATTTGTAGATAGTGGTAAAAAGTGATTCGATTCTCGAACTTGTGAAGGATACCTTTAGACTTAAATTCAAAACTAAATAGAAAACTCGCTAATAATTGTAAGAAACACCGAAAAAGTTGGTATCAATATTAAAAGAACACTGAGGCTAAGATTCCACTATTTTTCAAATTCAAAGTGATTTGTCCAAATATTTATATTCATGCAATTTTCTCGTTTAATTTGATTCTAAAATATTGCAACTAATAGATTTTCAAAAGTAATAATTGTAAATACCAAGTATGAAGCATCAAGAGTATATAAACTAAGCATACTCCATCAAAATAGATCACAATCACTCAAATAAAAATCATATTCAATAATAGTTCAAGGCAAATAATCATAATAATAATTGCAATAAGTTAAATAAAATAGATTGTACCGCTTTTTGTTGGAAAATAGCTTCCTCTATCGCCTCAGCAATGGGGTTTAGCTCCTCATATTAATCATGATCTCAAAATAATTGTTTATGGCTCAAAAGATGATTAAAAAGATGAAAAGTGATAATACAGACGATTCGCAACAGTTTGCTGGTGTTGCAGAATCACTGTTACAGGGAGAAATAGTAGCTAAAGACCTAATGCAACATCAGTGATGAACGACACATAGGTACTGCTGTGAAACAACGATAGTTTGCTGCGACAGTTGCTTGTGCGTCAATGTTCTTCGTGTTCTTCCTCTTCAGCAGCAGCAGCAGAATAAGGTATTTTCGTGCAACTCGATCTATGGAGCTCTGTGGTGTTCAAAACTTCTCTGAAAGGATTCGTCCCTCTTATATGACTTATCCCCTCTCCTTTTATAGGCCACAACTCGATTAAATCTCCAGAAATAATCGAGATTTCTTCTCTTTTTCTTTTACTCCAAGTCACGGCAATATCTCCCTTTCTTTTCTCATACGCGTTTCCAGGTTCATTCAAACTCTCCTATTATGCCTCCACAAGCAAAATCCTCGGTTGATAATGCATATAACTTCCATATTAAGTCGAACAGGACCAAGATTACTCTCATGTTTCCGTAAATAAGATATTCTTCCCTGTTTGAATCCAACTGATGAAAACTCCTCTTTTTCCTCCTACACGGCTACTTTGATTTTTCCTGGACTCTTCCCAAAGATAGAATCAAATCAACAACACATATTCTTCACACACAACTTAATAAGACCGAGATATTCTTCCTTCAAGCAAATCCCGTAACTCTCCATGTATAGAAACTACGTGACTTTTCTTTCGACTTTAAACCCGAGTGCCAAGCCTGTTTCATCATGACATACTATTACTAACCAAAGCCCATGGATCTCTGCTAAAATCTACCCAAAAATCGATCGGGAAATTGTTGCAGACGAGAATCAACTTTCCCGCCATTTTTGGTTTCAAACGATAGAAGATGCTGCCCCTTATCCACTCCTGGGGTACCGATAGCGGTGGGTGCAAATACTAGTTATGGGGTGCAGATAGCGATGAATGCCCTTTATAAATTGAAGTGTCCCTTATCCAAACTGGGGTCCGAATAGTAGTATCCTCCGGGTGCTTTCCGATAACTTTTCGAGCCAATTTTTTCCAAAAATTTTTATTGGCCAAAAATACCTACAAATAAATAAAACACCATAATAAGTACAAAAATGAGCCCTAACAATATATAGAATCGCGACAAATCGGACACAAAAATGTGTCTATCAAATACCCCCAAACCTATTATTTGCTAGTCCTCGAGCAAAAATAAAATAGAAATAAAATCCTAACTCACTGTCACAGGCATCGTCGATTGCATTTAGCTATGCAATAAGCCTTTAAACCCCTAGGTGTCTCTAGTAGCGGAGTGTTTTCTGCGGAGGGATTACCAGAGGTATACCCACAAAACCTTTATACTCCAGACCCTAGCTATCTACACATAACCTTGGAAGGAACTAAAGAATCTCCTTGGTTGACATACTTATTGACTACAAGAGGAAGTACCCTGATGCGAAATTCCAATTGCTGTACACGAGTTCGCACTCAAGCATACTAAAATTCATATAAAGTGACAGAGCTCTACTCAGATAGTCGCATCCAAACTCAGAATCAAACAAATCACATGGATAGTTTAAGAAGATGGATATAGAAAAACATAGATGGTTTTGATGTTGACTAAGGTGAACGGTGTTTCTCATATCTGTCTGAAGGCCACTGCCATAATGAACCTATCCTAATGGACTGAGATACCGGTCTGACTAATATCAACACACTGACATATACAAGGGTACCAGTGGTCGATAATCCTAACTATAGGTCAACACAACTGGCATATACAAGGGTTCCAGTGATCGACTTTATTGAATTTATTCCAGTTGGTCTGATGGTATGGTCTCAATTTTTTTTTTTTTTTTTTTTATGGCTATCTCAATCACTCTATTTCACCCTAGCAATGGTAACAACTTGAATCGTGAGCCCCACCTAATCACTTAGATAAACATATTTTAAAAAGAAAAAATAAAAATAAAAATAAAAGTGAAAAGGACTCAATGATACATGGCGAAACTACCATGTTATTTCTAACACCTGAGCTCTGTGCTTTTATGAATAGACTCTTTAGATGTTTCCATCTAATCAGATTGGTCCCTCAACTCCTACAACCAAAATGCTTCCATCCACTTAGATTGGATAGTGCCATCCTTAATAAGGATAAATTTCTTGGCTCTGGAGTTTATTTATTGCAACGAAAAGGTAACAAAAAGTCAAAAAGTTCTACCCCACTCCCAAACTTAAAACTAACATTGTCCTCAATGTTTCTAATTAAAGAACAATACCAAAAATATAAGTAACATGAGGAAATAGTAAAGAGAGAAGTCGGAAAGATAGTACCTGGGTGAAGTGTAACCAAAAATCTACAAAAATAATATACAACATACAAAATCGCCTCGATGGTCAATCAAGGTAAACAGGGTCCTCCAGAGGGACCTCCTCAACATCACATGTAGGAAAAGGCTCTATAAAGGGCTTCAATCGCTGACCCTTAACCTTCGAAGAACTACTACCATCTGGTGTCTCAATCTCAACAGTGCCATGAGAAAAAACAGTACGGACCACAAAAGGACCGGTCTATCGAGAGCGCAACTTCCCGGGGAATAGATGCAACCGAGTTTCATATAGAAGAACTTTTTGTCCTGGAGAAAATGACTTTCGTAAAATATTCCTATCATGCACAAGTTTCATTTTCTTCTTATACTCCTTAGCACTATCGTATGCATCTCTACGAATCTCGTACAACTCATTGAGATGGAGCTTTCTTTGAGCTCCTGTCTTGTCAAGTGAAAAGTTTAAGTTCTTAATAGCCCAATAGGCTCGATTCTCTAACTCAACAGGCAGGTGACATGCCTTGACAAATACTAAACTATAAGGTGACATTCCAATGGGTGTCTTAAACGCAGTACGGTAAGCCCATAAGGCATCAGTAAGCCTCGACGACCAGTCTTTCCTATTTGGATTAACTGTTTTCTCTATAATATGTTTAATTTCCCTATTGGAAACCTCTACCTGACCACTAGTCTGAGGGTGATATGGGGTTGCTACTTTATGGGTAATACCGTATTGTTTCATTAAAAGAGCAAACGGTCTATTACAAAAGTGTGAACGTCCATCACTAATTATAGCTCGCGGCGTACCAAAACGTGTAAGTATATTCTCTTTCAAAAACTGGACTACGACCCTGTGTTCATTTGTTTTACACGGAACCGCCTCAACCCACTTAGACACATAGTCTACAGTGACAAGTATGTAAAAATAAAAAAACAAAATAGGAAATGGATCCATAAAATCAATGCCCTACACATCAAAGACCTCAATCACTAAAATAGGGTTCAAAGGCATTATATTTCTACGGGAAATGGTTCCTAACTTCTGGCAACACTCACAAGAAACACAATGACTATGAGAATCTTTAAACAACGAAGGCCAAGAAAATCCACACTAAAAAATCTTAACAGCAGTCTTCTTAGCACTAAAATGACCCCCACATGCATGTTCATGACAAAAGGAGATAATACTAGACTGGTCACTCTCAGATATACATCTCCTAATAATCTGGTCCGGACAATACTTAAACAGATAAGGATCGTCCCAAAAGAAATGCTTAACCTCGGCTAAAAACCTAGAACGATCTTGCTTACCCCAATGTTGAGGAATTCGACCAGTAACAAGATAATTCACTATATTTTCATACCAAGGTGATTGGGAAACAGAGAACAATTGTTCATCAGGAAAACTATCCCTTATAGGAAGGGAATTATTAGGGGAACTAACAACTAGCCTAGACAAGCGGCCTGCTACCACATTCTCTGCACCCTTTTTGTCTCTAATGTCTGGACAAAATTCTTGTAACAAAAGGATCCATCTAATCAATCTAGGTTTGGTTTCCTTCTTAGACAAAAGGTATTTCAAAGCAGCATGATCAGTATAGATTACGATCTTAGAACCTAATAAGATCTAAACTTATCCAAGGCAAACACGATGGCTAACAATTCCTTCTCTGTAGTTGTATAGTTCATTTGGGCATCATTCAGAGTTTTGCTAGCATAGTAAATCACATGGAGTAATTTGTTTTCTCGCTGACCTAGCACAACGCCTATAGCATAATCTGAAGCATCACACATGATCTCAAAGGGTAGGTTCCAGTTGGGTGCCTGGACTATCGGGGCAGTAGTGAGTAAAGTTTAAAGCGTATCAAAAGACTTTAAGCAAGCATCATCAAAGACAAACTTAACATCTTTTGCAAGCGAATTGCAAAGAGGTCTAGAAATCAAGCTAAAATCCTTAATGAATCGACGGTAAAAACCTGCATGCCTTAACAATGACCTAATATCTTTTAAGTTTTTTGGGACATGTAGAGTCTTAATAAGGTCAATTTTGGCTTTTTCTACCTCTATACCCTTTGAAGAAACGATGTGCCCTAAGACAATTCCTGATTCAACCATGAAATGACATTTTTTCCAATTAAGCACTAAATTCTTTTCCTTACACCTAGTCAACACTAATGTCAAATGATGCAAGCACTCATCAAAAGATGAACCAAACACTGAAAAATCATCCATAAAGACCTCTAAGAACCGTTCTACCATGTCAGAAAATATGCTCATCATGCAACGCTGAAAAGTCGCAGGGGCATTACAATGCCCGAAAGGCATGCGTCTATACGCAAAGGTACCAAAGTAACAGGTAAAAGTGGTTTTATTCTGGTCTTCTGGGGCAATAACGATCTGATTATATCCAGAGTAGCCATCTAAAAAGCAGTAGTGACTATGTCCAGCTAATCTCTCTAGCATCTGGTCGATGAAGGGAAGGGGAAAGTGGTCCTTCCTTGTGACCTTGTTCAATTTCCTATAGTCAATACACACACGCCATCCCGTAGTCACTCGGGTTGGGATTAATTCATTATTATCATTCTGGACTACAGTGATACCTGATTTCTTGGGGACAACCTGAACAAGGCTAACCAACTTACTGTCTGAAATTGGGTAAATAATACCCGCATCTAACAACTTAAGCACCTATTTTCGAACTACCTCTTTCATGTTAGGGTTCAGTCGACGTTGCATCTCCCTAGAAGGTTTAGAGTCTTCCTCTAAATGAATCTGATGCATACACACAGTAGGACTTATACCCTTAATGTCTGCTATAGTCCACCCTAAAGCTTCCTTATTGTCTTGAAGTACTTTTACTAGCCTACTCTCCTGATCACTATCCAAATCGGAAGCTACAATCACAGGTAAAGTCTCAGATGGGCCTAAAAACACATACTGTAGAGTATCGAGTAGTGGTTTAAGGTCCAACTTTGGGGGCACTTCTAAAGAAGGAATTAGGGTAGTCTCAGAAACTGGTAACGGTTCGAACCTAGCTTTCCATCTATCAGTGTCTAACACAGGGGTAGAATCTAATAGAGCATTCACTTGTTCAATAGTGCTATCGTCATCAAAATCTAAACCAAAATGGGATATACAACTTTCTAATGGGTCTTCAAATAAAATGTTTGGTAATGACTTCTAAACTAAGGCTTCTATCATGTTCACCTCTTCAACACATGTGTCATCTAGCTCATAAGGTAGCTTACTGACATTAAAAATGTTCATCTCTATAGTCATATTACCAAAAGATAAATTCATCACACCATTTCGACAGTTAATGATCGCATTGGACGTAGCTAAAAACGGGCGACCTAAAATCACAGGTATCTGGTTCTCTGGGTCAGGGACAGGTTGAGTATCTAGGACCACGAAATTCGCTGGACAGATAAACTTGTCGACCTCAATAAGGACATCCTCAATAACACCTCGAGGAATTTTAACAGACCTATCAGCTAACTGCAGTGTTATCTGAGTAGGTTTCATTTCACCAAGTCCTAGCTGTAAGTACACATGGTACGGAAGTAGGTTCACACTGGCTCCTAAGTCCGGTAAAGCTTTTTCTACCCGGTGTTTACCTATTGTACAAGCAATGGTAGGGGAACCTGGGTCTTTGTACTTTGGAGTTGTAGTGTTTTGAATAATTGAACTTACGTGACTAACTAAAAAGGCTTTCTTATGGACGCTAAGTTTTCGCTTTCGCGTACACATATCCTTAAGGAACTTGGCATAAGCAAGAATTTTCCTAATTGCATCTAATAAAGGAAGGTATATGGTAACTTCCTTAAAAACATCCAATATGTCATTAAAGTTCGATTCCTTCTTTGTTGGTACTAATAGCTGAGTAAATGGGGATCTAGGCACAGAATCAGACCTCTCAGGAACTGAGTTGGCATCATCAGAAATTTTATCAGTTTCCTTAGCTAGTTTTCCTGAGGGGTGAACTACAGTATGTTCACTATCGGGCATGGTTACCTGATTGTATACTATTCTCCCACTCCTAAGGGTTCTAATAGCATTCAATTGATTCGATGGTTTTGTACCTACTTCATGAACTCCTCTAGGATTGGGATTAGTCTGACTAGGGAACCTACCATTATCTCTCCCACTTAAGGTCTTAGCTATTTGGACGACTTGAAGTTCTAACTTAGCAAGGCTCTGAGCATTAGTTTGAAAATTCTGCTTGGTTTCCTGTTGAAAACTAACATGGCTCTGTGCTAACATTTCCTGAGTTTTTGCTAACATCTTAATAGATTCCTCTAAGCTAGTCGTTTTATTTTCTGGGCCTGATGTATTCCTAGTGTAGCCAAAACCTGGGGGAGCATTAGAATTATTAGACTGACCCTGACTCTGGCCCTTAGACCATGAAAAGTTCGGATGGTTCCTCCAACCAGGATTATAGGTTTCTAAATATGGGTCAAACTTCTGACGATTATCAAACCTAGTGTTATTATATAGAGCATTGGTTTGCTCTTCATTATTCTGGCCTTCCCAAAAAGGCTCCAATCTACCACTAGTGTTACCCACTTCTAAAGCTTCTAACCTTTTCGCTATAGAAGCAATTTTGGCATCTTATTCATAGCCTCCTTTTACCCTATTAACGTTTCCTCTGTCGAGAAGAATTGTTTTCTGGGGTCCCCTACTACTTTCCCATTGTTGGGTCTTTTCGGCGATTTCATGCAAATATGTCATCGCGTCATCAACTGTTTGGTTCTCAAATCCACCAGTACACATAGATTCTACTGTGGTTGTGGTGGGATAATATAAACCTTCATAAAGGATCTGAACTAACCTAACCTTCTCTAAACCATGATGAGGATATTGGGCTAATAAATCATTGAACCTTTCCAAATACCTATACAAAGTTTCTCCCTCCTGTTGAGAAAACGTGCAGATTTGCGTCATAATAGACGATGTTTTGTGCCTAGGGAAAAACTTGTTCAAAAAGGCAGATGTAAGTTGTTCATACGTTTCGATTGACCCGGAAGCCAAACTATATAGCCACGATTTAGCTTTATCTTTCAGGGAAAAGGGGAATAACCTAAGTTTCAAAGCATCATCATCTAAGTTTCTAATCTTGAGGGTACTACAAATTTCCTCAAAGTCCCTAACATGGAAATAGGGGTTTTCATTTTCTTTCTCTAAAAAGATTGGGAGCAGCTGTAAGGTCCCAGGTTTAAGTTCATAAGTTGCTTCCGTCTCAGCTAACCTGATACATGAGGGACGAGTAGTCCTATTTGGATTCAACAAAGCTTTCAAAGTTGACATTTCTGGCGCTATCGGAGCAACAGAGATTCTCTCCTCAGTCAAAGGACGTTCAAAAACAGACTCTTCAAAAGTCGTACTCTCTAGATTAAGGTAATCGAGATGCTTAGAACTATTAGGTTTCTCTTTAACAAATCTACCTAGTGCGTCTCTTTTACGTTCAGGCATACAATAGAATTTTCTAAATTGGAAGGGTAAGCAAACACAGATCAAGGCCGACTCAACCAAATCAAACATATTGATTTCTAGCAAACAAAAAGCATTATGGCTCCACTTAGATTGTTTCCTTCGAACGGGAATTCGTTACAATTTAAGCAAACCCCTCTGGAATCAATCCGAGTTAAAGTAAGTTGAATAGAGGCGAGGAAGCTCGGTGGAGCTTTGATACCCAAGGCCTCACCGGTATTACAAGGCGGCGCAGTCACGCATTCAACTTACAGAAACCGTCAAGAACTTCGAAGTATGCTTAAAAGAGTAACCAATATTTTTCGAATGACTTTCCTGTTAAGCTCGTTACCCTATCGGTCTCGTTCTAGTCAAAATTTTAGGCTTAGGTTCGCGTAGGTTACGTGTTCCTAAAGCGGGCAAGAAGAGAACGGTGATGAAATACGAACCCTTATCTTGTATGGACAGGCCTTGCCTTTTACTAGAAAAATAAATGTCCGTATTCAGTCCTCAACATATATGCATACGAAGGAGTCCAGTAACTCGCTGACAGGGGATTCGCGAGTGTTTAGAATCTTACCTCCCGTTCCAGACGGGGGATGAATCGGTTGTAGTCGACTCGTGCCACTGACTCCGATGTCAAGTGTACGAACCCAAGGTGCAGAGACAATATCGTAATTGTCCTCCTTCTCTACAAACAGTTTATATTTAAAGTACCCTTCCGTAGGGTAATAAAAAAAATAATGTCCCAAAGTCCCAAAGTCCAAAAAGAAAAGAAAAATTACAAAAATAATAAACCCTAATACTATTTTTTTTTTCTAAAAGAAAATAAACAAACCCTAAACTAAAATTGTCTAAAATAAAATTGTCTTCTTTTCTGTTCTTTTGGCTTTAATCTTTAGCTCCAAGTCTTTATGAAATCACCAAACTCTTTGGCTCAATTTTCTTTATGATCCAGAACCTGTAGACACAAGATAAATACCCAAAAAACATAAAAAAACAAAAATAATAACAAAAAAAAAATAAAATAAAATAAAATAAAATAAATCTAAAACCCTAAAAACAAGTCGGCGGCGCCAAAAATTGATGTGATTTGTAGATAGTGGTAAAAAGTGATTCGATTCTCGAACTTGTGAAGGATACCTTTAGACTTAAATTCAAAACTAAATAGAAAACTCGCTAATAATTGTAACAAACACCGACAAAGTTGGTATCAATATTAAAAGAACACTGAGGCTAAGATTCCACTATTTTCTGAGTTCAAAGTGATTTGGTCCAAATATTTATATTCATGCAATTTTCTCGTTTAATTTGATTCTAAAATATTGCAACTAAGAGATTTTCAAAAGTAATAATTGTAAATACCAAGTATGAAGCATCAAGAGTCTATAAACTAAGCATACTCCATCAAAATAGATCACAATCACTCAAATAAAAATCATATTCAATAATAGTTCAAGGCCAATAATCATAATAAATAGCAATAGGTTAAATAAAACATATTGTACCGCTTTTTGTTGGAAAAATAGCTTCCTCTATCGCCTCAACAATGGGGTTTAGCTTCTCATATTAATCATGATCTCAAAATAATTGTTTATGGTTCAAAAGATGATTAAAAAGATGAAAAGTGATAATACAGACGATTCGCAACAGTTTGCTGGTGTTGCAGAATCACTGTTACAGGGAGAAATAGTAGCTAAAGACATAATGCAACATCTGTGATGAACGACACATAGGTACTGCTGTGAAACAACGATAGTTTGCTGCGACAGTTGCTTGTGCGTCAATGTTCTTCGTGTTCTTCTCTTCAGCAGCAGAAGCAGAATAAGGTATTTTCCTGCAACTCGATCTCTGGAGCTCTGTGATGTTCTAAACTTATCTGAAAGGATTCGTCCCCCTTATATGACTTATCCCCTCTCCTTTTATAGGCCACAGCTCGATTAAATCTCCAGAAATACTCGAGATTTCTTCTCTTTTTCTTTTACTCCAAGTCACGGCAATATCTCCCTTTCTTTTCTCATACGCGTTTCCAGGTTCATTCAAACTCTCCTATTATGCCTCCACAAGAAAAATCCTCGGTTGATAATGCATATAACTTCCATATTAAGTCGAACAGGACCAAGATTACTCCCGTTTTTCCGTAAATAAGATATTCTTCCCTGTTTGAATCCAACTGATGAAAACTTCTCTTTTTCCTCCTACGCGGATACTTTGCTTTTTCCTGGACTCTTCCCAAAGATAGAATCAAATCAAAAGCACATATTCTTCACACGCAACTTAATCAGACCGAGATATTCTTCCTTCAAACAAATCCTGTAACTCTCCATGTATAGAAACTACGTGACTTTTCTTTCGACTTTAAACCCGAGTGCCAAGCCTGTTTCATCATGACATACTATTACTAACCAAAGCCCATGGATCTCTGCTAAAATATACCCAAAAATCGATCGGGAAATTGTTGCAGACGAGAATCAACTTTCCCTCCATTTTTGGTTTCAAACGATAGAAGATGCTGCCCCTTATCCACTCCTGGGGTACCGATAGCCGTGGGTGCAAATAGTAGTTATGGGGTGCAGATAGAGGTGAATGCCCTTATAAATTGGAGTGTCCCTTATCCAAAATGGGGGTCCGAATAGTAAGTATCCTATGGGTGCTTTCCGACAACTTTTCGAGCCAATTTTTTCCAAAAATGTTTATTGGCCAAAAATACCTATAAATAAATAAAACACCATAATAAGTACAAAAATGAGCCCTAACAATATATAGAATCGAGAAAAATCGGATACAAAAATGTGTCTATCACCTACCCCTTTCAACTCTGCATATTTTCATTGATGATTCTCTATTATCTATTTGCATAATCGAGATATGACACAATTGAAGCATCATATTCGTTCTGAGGGGTGTATAGTCAGGGAACAACGAGCAGTCTGACGTCCTGAAGGCGTTAAGCTCTCTTAATATCACGCACAAATGGGGACAGGGTCGGGTATGGGTAAGACCCGAAACCTAAGCCACGGGGATGGGGTGGGGACGGGATTCAAGGTCCCCGCCCCATTCCCGCCCCGCAGCTTTTATATTACAAGAGTTTTGACTTCTATGCATGAATTTGTATCGGATTTTTATATTTCCACCACTTAGTGGGGATTTCTTTCATTTATTATATTCTTGATCGTTCTTTTATATTCATCAATTTTGCTTCTTTGTGGTATTCTCTAAAAGTTAAAATAGTGAAAATGATACTATAATGAAAGGTAATGAAATGGTTAACATGGCCGAAGATAGAATGAGAAAGGAAAAAATAGAATAACTAATAAGTCATCTAAATATTCTTTTGTTCCTTTTTAGATGAATTTATGTATCTAAAATTTTATATTTATCTATTAACACCGTGTTACGGGTAACCCATGGGAAACCCACCCCATACGAGCATTTCACATACCCGCCCTGCCCCAATTCATGTGGGTAACGGGGTGGGTATGGGTATTTTTTTTACGAACGGGGAAGTGACTGGTATTGGCATACCCTCCCCATACCCGCCCCATGGCCATCCCTAGTTTAATGGTGAAATTAATTTTTTTTGCTAAACCATATTTTTCTGGCGTTCCTGTGGTTTAAAAATCATATAAAAGTAACGGTTAGATCTTCCTAAGAGAATTTTTATGTATCCGCTGCCATAGAATTTCTGAATAGAGCATAAATAAAGATTAGACAAAGAATTAGTCGTTTGGGCTTGGACCAAGTGTCTAAGTCCGGGCATAATATTAAAAGTAACATTTCGGGTTTTGGGTTTGGATTTGGGTTGGAATCCAGACCCGAAATTTGGGGTGTTACATACAAGGATGATATTTGTGGGATACTCAAGTTCATTCATTGTATGATACCATCTGATTTTTTGTCTGTATCTTTGAAATAAAGTTGTTTTCTTCATAGGTGAATGTTGAGTCATATCTTGACTCCTAGTAACTTATGCATCTTGTTGAATTTTTCATCTGCTCTAATTTATAGTGAATCTTCTAATTATCGATCTATGAAAATATACGAGACAACTGAAAACAAAGTGTATTTTCTTCCTGACCCAGTAACTTTCCATAACCGGTTCACAAACGTCCGTGTATTCTTCTTCTTAAGATATTCTTATAGGGTTTTCATAACAAGGGTTTTTCCTACTCTTGTTCTCGAACATATATATTATATTATTTTCCATCTCTATTAAATTTTTTTACGGAGAACTATTCAAGATCTCAGGAAGTGGTGAATCTTGATATGGAAGAAGACATCAAAGGATGAAGTTCGGTTCAAGAACTTGTTTTGAAGAAGATGATTGCAAGAAAAGAGTATAACTCTTGGATTGCTGAATTAGTCAAGGATTTAATTCATTTTCAGAACGACTCAAAGGTTGAATTTGCAAAAATTCAACTGCAAATAAATCATCTTATTGATGGTCAAACCTAAATCCTTGAAAATCAAAAGGTCTTGATACGGAACTAGAAGAAGCTCATATCTGACTGGATCAAGGCCAGGTAACTTGCTCGCACTGTTGATTGAAAGGTGAATGTTCTAACTCATGAACATGGAGTTTCTACGGTCAAAAGGATCAAGGATATCGATAATACCTTTTGTGATGGAGTCATGGAGAGGTATGAAGTTATCAAAGAAGTCTGAACCTTTTATTTTGTCTAGGAAACTTCTTATGAGAATTTATTCTTATGTTTTAAAAAGGATAACTAGGGATTGGAATAGAAAATATTGTGATTACACATAGCTATTTCAACGATTTTCATCTTGCAATGTTTTTAGATTTATTTATTTAAATTCTAGGTTATTTGGAAGATGATTTTGAAGTATTAATATTTATTGGTATTATATATTGCAAAAATATTTTATGAGATTTGTTGTGTTTACGTCCGTGAACTATGATTATTTTATATGCTCAAAAGTTAAGTCTATTGTGTCATTATGCAAATATTGATAAAAGATAGAATGAACTTTTGAAAAATTCTGCAATATTGATCTTTACCTAATCCACTTTTATGTGAAAGTACTGTATGGCTCCGTAAGTTGTCTTATGTTGAGCGTTTCCGATTAAATTATTCAATAAGGTCTCTTATGGTTAATTTATTCGAGTTTACCGGATACAAATCCATGTGATTTGTTACTGTCCAAAGAAATCCTTCTTATAAAAGTAAGGTCGCTCTTGTTGTTCTTTCGGGAATGACATATAATGGGGGAGAGTTCTTAACTGAACTTATGCTTAATTTCCATATCTTTGTGGGGAGTGCGGCTGTGGAATATTGTAGGAATTATCTTGTATCTTTATAAACTTCTTGATGAATACGCTAAGTTTCGACTATGTGAAATCATCGAAACAAGTTGATATGTTCTCCTTTAGTCACGAATTATCTCTTTGAGAATTTCATTATGATCCCGTATTTTTCGTACCTTTGCCAATTTATATTGACAAAAAGGGGGAGAAGTATTTGGTAGTTCACACTACATACATATGGTTTTCATTGGGAGATGAAGTATTGACTAAGGGGGAGTGATACATATCACTGTAGTATTATTGTCAAAGTTGTGATGCAATTGGACTTTGATTTTGTGTAATAATACTATGACACTGTGTAATAATGATTGAAAACATCTGTTTTCTTATTATTATGGATATGGATCTTCAACAACAATGATGCTAAGTTGAACACGTTCAGAATCGCTGGAGTACTTGGAGTAGCGAAGAATTCAAGGAATGTTGAAGAGACAAGGAAATCAAGCATGATGGATGAGAAGCTACAAAGTTTATGTATTTTTTAATCCATATGTATTGATAGTTTTATTACTAACATTGACAAAGGGGGAGATTGTTAGAGCATTGCTCGGTCGAACTTGCAAGCGTTGCTATCTCAAGATTTTTTGTCAAGTTTAGTTGATCAAAACTGTAGTCTTTATAGCTATGTATTGGATTAGGATATAATGTGTAGTTGAGATTTAGACTTCACGACGTTCATCGATTAAAGACGAAGATCTACTGAAGAGAGCTTCGAGGAACTTCATCAACAAAAGGTCTGTGGAGACTAAAACTTATTTATCACTCAAAAGTCTATTCTATTTTATCTCCTAATAAGACTAAGTCGTATAGCTATATAGACTTTCATATTATACACATTTGATATTTCGAGCTGAGTTTAACTCGGTTATCTATTCTCGAAATATGTGTTGGAAGCTTTTTGCTTTATCTACGTTCATCATATTCTTGACGAGTTTAGTTGGAAACAATTTATTTGTTGGAAACTAAATAATAAGTCAAAAGATGATCATGTGAAAATTTCCTTGAAACATCTTACATGATTTGTATGAGACAATCATTTGATGTCAACTCGGAAAGTTTCGTATTGATTATTCGATCACTTGAAAATTACTTATAAGCTAATAGTTTGTGTGAGACAACTATTGTCGTATTCTAAGGATGTTTCAATGATTGAAATGGGAGTTTAGAACAAAAACCTTTGTCTGGATACAACACGGTATGCATACCTACTATGCAAACTGTATTGTTATAATTCAGGTTCGGGAACCTTGTTAGCGTACCTAGTATGTGAACGGTTTTATCTGTAAAGGTCCGGGAACCTTGTTTGCGTACCTAGTATACGAACGGTTTCACCTGAGTTAGGTCCAGGATAGTTGTTTACATACCTGGTTTGTGAACGGCTGGACAAGACCAAGGTCCGGAGTCGTTGTTTGCATACCTGGTTTGTGAACACATTGGTTAAGTTCTAATACCGGTTAAGTATGATTCTCATACTCATGAACTAAACATTTATGAATTAAGGAATGCAATATTTTCAAACTGTGGCTTAATGTTCATGAATTAATTCTTGTATAAGTACTTTGTACAATTACGAATCAATCCGATTTTGTTTTAATTTGTTCATATATATTTCTATGAGATAATGAACAATTGAACAACTCTATGTGAAACACAATTAGATTCATTTGATTATCTTTCATGATTGATTGATCATCAAATTTGATCTAGAAGTATTATATGAATGTGGTTAAGACAAAAGTGTTCATATGGCTAACTTCGGTTAGATGCTATTGAGACAACTCAATATACACGTTTAGGTACGGTTACCCATATCTAAATTAAGGTATATTTTATTTATGTGTAACAAGCTAAGACTATCTAACGGTGGAGATTGATTGCTTTATTTAAAAACATACTTATCTAGAGTATTAAATCAGGAGTTCATCTAACGGTGAATATTGAATACTTTGTTACTAAGTGTTTTGGGGTTAAAACTGATTTTGCTGAAAATAGTAAATTTTGGTGTGCCGCCGAGAAACGAATCTAAACTCTAAACAAATGCACTGCACGGGAGTATTTTATATTTAAGAGATCAATCTGTACAATTCTGGCGTAAACAAAGAAATGGTCGTTCCAGTCTTGCTTCGGTCACAAAATGAAGGAGAAGGCTTGATCTTAGGGAGGGAAGCGAAGAAGGTGTTGAGATCAGAAAGGTTAATTCTGAAGGTATGGTTGTTTTATGACTTGTATCGGAACGTAGAACTTTCTTGCGGAATGTAAGCTATCAGTACTTGGTGTTTTCTGGATACTTGTGTTGATCACCGTTGTTGGTTGAAATAGGTTGAAAACCTATTTATATAAGTCACAGTTGAACGCACCCTGATCTCATAGGAAGTGGAAATAGTTGAGTGATGGAGAAGTGGGGATCGTGTATAAATGTTGAAAACCACGTCTTACTATGAGGGAAGACGGGTCAGTTTACACCCACTAGTTCTCTGCTGCCACTAACTGTCCGCCTTTCCTGACACTTTCTCATAATGGGCGTGTTACACGCCACACGCTGTAAACCGCTAGACCAATACCCTGATGAACATCCCCCAGTTTGTGACATGTTTGATGTCTCGAGTATTTTTGTGGAAAATATGTAGCAAGTTGCTGAGTGGGTTTTGCTTGCAAGTTCTAGCTATTTTTACCAATCACGCGCAATCTAGGTGGCGAGCGGTCATATGTAACAAGTCAATCCATAATACTTGTCGCAAGAAATAGCATGTAATGATTCTTAGGTCAAATAATTAAATTATTTGTGAAATCGATATTTATAAAACATCGTTTGTAATCGATGCATATAAAGCATCGCTTTTAAGCAAGCAGCTCGAATAATCGATGATCATAAAGCATCGTTGTATAAATCTTGTTTAAATTAGTCGCGAAGATTAATGTCTTAAAAGGAGCATGACCGGCCATCTTCAGGAAGCTGCAGGAGCTATTCGTGTACACCAAAGATGAGATGGTTGGTCCTCATAGGAGAGTAATGGCTGGTAGCCATTTTGACATCATATTGGTCGACCCAAGTTAGATCTAGACCAGTTGAATTGTCTAGCCAAATCGAGTGGCTGAGATGATTTGCGGCAGTTGTTGGTTGCTGTTGAATTCATTTAAGACCCTTGTAGGCAGCGCGACTAGCCACCTTTGGGTAGCCGTCCATCGGCTGTGGCTTGGCCGGTCCTCGTGGAAGAGGGACGACCGGTGATCAGGGCGACATCTTATTGGTCGCCTAAAATTAGATCTAGGTCGGTCGATTTGGCTAGCGAAGTTGGACGTCCGAGATCGTTTTGTAACAATAATGTGTTGCCGCTGGCCGTAATAAGACTGTTATGGCCGTGTGGCCAACATATTTTGAGCTAACGGTTTTATGTGTTAGCTGTAGGATGGGAGCAGTTCGATCGGCCAAGGATATATTCGTGCCGCTGGTGAACGTATCCATACCTTGACCGTTGATCTTAATTAAATCTAGGACGGTCAATTTGGCCGGCGAAGTTGGACGACCACGATTGATTTAAGACTGCCATATGCGGTCTTAATTCCTTTGAAACCCTTTTCATCCGCGTGGATGACCTACTTTTGGCTTACGTTTAGGGTTGTTGCCGGCGCACTATAAGAATTCCGATTGGTTAGAACAACAGTGGGACCGCCAGTGAGTATCACAGAGCTTGTCTGGACGCTCTGGGAGGAGACCAGGCTCGTCGAATTGGCTGGCCAAAACGTATGGTCGTGATGGTTTTGAGACTGACATGGACATCCTATGTTTCAATTCCTTAAGGAATTAGACGTGTTGACCAACCAACTTCCACTTTTAATCAAAAGTGTATGCGACACATTCTAAAGCGATATGATTGGTTAATGATAAAGAGGGGCCAGCATGCATTAATATGGGGGCGAGAGGTCGGCCACAGGCAGCGCCTGCTAAGGCAAACTGGTCGGCCAAGTGATGTGGCCGCGCCTCCTTTTGCTGCTGCTTTTATTCGCTGCAGTTTCTCTTTGTTTCTTGTTTTCTACTTTTGGTAGGATTTTGCTCCTACTAATCCATGGCGAATCAATTTCCTAGCTTGCCTAGGTTTAGTTTCGACCAATGGGGTTCGAGATATTGCGCAGGCCGTAAAAAAACTAATTTTTATAAATTAATAAAATCAGGTTAGAAAGATTGAATTTTTTGAGCTGACACAAAATCAATCAACTTTGGTGAATTTTGCGCATTGATACAAAATCACTAATTTTGTCTCAGAGGGCAGCATAACTTTGCATGCTTCTGATTGAGTACTTCCGTGCACATCTTAATCCTGACACTTCGGAAAATTCATGCTACTCAGATGCGAACGAACATTAATTGTCATGTCAACATTAAGAGTTCGGCTGGGGAACATGGCGTAGAATAAGTACCCGATAGGCCATGCATTAGTAAGTAACGCAGGCAGACAAATTTATAGAATATTTGGGATTGTTGTTGCACGCACCATTCTAGATAAATTTTATATATAAATATACTGAATTTCTCAATACATATGTGAGTAAAGAGGCCTAGGCACTCATTACTTTTAAATGGCTCTGCTTCTTTGCAGAATGAGGACACATTAAATACATGGTCTTATAGTTTTAGCTCTGAACTAAAAACCACCATCAACATTAAGTCCCCTGCTTAACACGTAACAATGACATTGTTACGAGGTAAGCAATAGATGGTGACAGACGAGAATAAAAATCGAAAAGGCGATACAGGTAAAGGTTACCAGGAAAAGTTTGATTGACTCTCGGCAACAGGTCTGTGCGGCTGGTGATCTTCGTACCAGCGCGCTGTTAATTCAGCCATAGAGTGTTGGCGCCGCGGGCCCAGCTTCCTATCCCCGTGCACGGTCCAAGAAGGAATCCCTCATTCACTCAAATTCTAAAAGCTCCATGTATATAAAAGGAAATCGACCTTCCTTCTTTTTCCTGTTTTTATTTGCTCGCCCATCTTCGTGCCTTCATTGTCAGCAGTCCAAGCGCGTCAATTGTTAGTGGCAGGGTAAAGTAGTCTTGTTCGCTCCTCTTTTCTCTTTTCTCTTTTAAGTATGAATTCTTGTATGTGCTGCTTTCGTAGTTTCGAAATTCCATTCAATTCTGAGTGAATCATCTTCATTGATAGTATTGGAGTGAGCATCAACGACATCAGTAACGAAGTGATCAACAATAATTAGGAGGGTTAGCAACAAAACTAGCAGGATAGTTCGAGGTGAGTGTCGTTGCTTTTTTTTTTGTAAAATCTAGTTTTTAGGTTTTCGGCCGCAGGCGTGATACCCGCTGCAAAATTTTGCTTGCTGCTTTTTTTTTGTTTGAGTGGGCGTAAGTTCCCCACCCAACTTGGCTGCGGATGTAATGTCTACGGCTTGAAACTTCCGTGATTTTTTTTTTGTTGTTGTTGGCATACGAACTCCATAAACTCGACTATTAGCGGCTGTAACGAATTTTGACAAGAACTTGTATGCACGGCTCTTCTCCTTTGAAGTATGAAGTAGTGACTCTTCTCTCATCTTATTTATAGTTCAAAAGTGAACAACAACACAAGGAATTCTTGTGTGAATAAGATGTCACCTGGAGACGCTTCTGCTGCTAGGCCATGAGGTATTAATGATTCCAAAGATGTGCCGAACATAGATGATGAGTTCTTCACAGTGCCTTATTCAACCATCAGGACCCATCTCGACCATGTGATAACTCTTCTTACCGATTCAAAAAATGATGAAGTTGTTCCATCAATTTCCCCAGATCATGTGATGAGGTTATGTCTCCAAAAGAACGAGTATCCAGCTTCTCCTATTGATTTTAAAGTTTCCCATAATCCGATACGCTCTTATGATAGGTAGATGAGATACATGTTTAGTAATTATCATGTTAGGGACAATTTGAATAAAGCACAAATCGCTGAAGCTGTCAAGGCGTCTGCAACACTCTATATTAGGAAGTATGTTCCCGGTTTTATTACTTTCATTTCTCGATGGTGCATTCCCACCCATACGACCATATATAGATGGGGCGAAATGAACTTTACTTTAGAGAGCGTAGCCGTTCTGTTGAGCCTTCCAATTATAGGAAGCCTTGACTTTGCCTTGTCTGAAGAAGAAGAAGTATTGTACGCCATCTTGATTAAAAAGATAGAAGAATTTAACGCTGAGGATAACCTTGAAAAATGCTTTTACACTTGGTGGACGTCTGAATGGTACCCCATGAATCGAAGACGGGTCAGGTATTGAACGACACACTCAGTGTTGCTGCATTTTTATCCATATGGCTGTCTAGGGACGTTTTTGACGATGGTTCTGGTACAAAGACAATAAGGACAAAACTTGTTACTTTTGCTATAAGGCTGGCGCAAGGTGTGGGCTACCTATAGGTAGCTTGTTTCTTGGCTCCTTGTATTCTCATCTGGATTCTCTAGCAGCAGATATTATTCTTCCAATGGACACATGAACATAGAATCACATATTCATATTGCATTTCTCCAAGCATGTTTGTGGGAGCACGTTGATGGCTATGATCCTAATCCTTCAACTTCATTTTCTAATATATATGGAGGTGCCAGAATACTTCGTTGGTTGAAAAAGTGCCCAAAACATGGTCTAAGACTCATTGATTTCCTCGATATCGTGCATGAAGTTAACTTTCGTCCCTGGGCGCCGGTTCACACATATATAATTCAGACGAATACTTTTTCTTATGTTCTTGGTACAACATTACACTCGGACAGCGAAGATATGAGTATTGGAGAAGCCATATTCCTGCGAAGCTGCACACCTGGACATGTTCCATCTTTCTTCATGGCATATTTTACTGTTACTCCTTATAACATCGACGGAGCCGCTAGTCATATGGGTTTTAACCAGGGAGTTCTGTTTTGTTGCCCGTCAGCACCCTCAGATAACCTCTTGGAATCTATTTTGAACACGAGTGTTCATGTGACAAAGAGAAGCCTTCCATTCTTACTTCCAAGAAGGGAACCAGTGGTGACTCCTAAATACAAATAATTCTGGCAGAAAGAGCTTCTTGATCTTCATAAGTTTGTATAAGAAGTTGTGACGGTTCCACGTGGAAAGCCTTCTTCTGAGATCTTGAAGAAATATAAGTTGTTGAAGCCACTCCCTGCGGGTAAGCGAAAACGTGGAAACAGTCCCTAGGAGAAAGAAATTAAGGTCAAAGAGGCGTGCAAGTGGTGTTAGAACGACTTCGACAGCTCCAGTTGCTTTTTAATTCTTCGAATATGCAGGGACGTATGCGTTTCTTCTTGATCAGCCGAATTTTTAAGTATTTTGAACTAACTTCGCGGAATACCTCCCCCCCCACCCCCACCCCGTTTTCTGAAACCAAGGGCTTGGGAGCATGAACACTTTTGACATGCTTTCCCGTAGCCAGAATATGGCACCTCCAGAGGAGAATCCGGTAATACTGAGTTTCTCGAAGGTGAAGACGAAGGAGAAGAAGGTTTAGGATCCGGCGGTGACGAGAGAAGCAATTCTAAGTGTGATAGCGAATCTAGCTCTTCCACTGAGCCAACAGATGAGTCCGTGATCCTCCCATACGTTTTTCTTCTTGGATTATTTATTCTTCGATATGAAATAAATATTCAACCGGTGATGTTTCAGAAGGAAACTGCACCTGGAGATAACCCTAAGATGGAGATTAATCACAATGAGGATGTAGACGTCATATCTGTGGATGGAGGTGCAATTGTTTCCAAAGAATCTTCTGAAATTGAAGGAGCGGTAGTCGACATTCCGATGCAGGTGCCACCTTCAACCCTCCATTTGTTGGTCCCTTTGCAGATCATGTGTTGATTGGAGGATTCAGCGTGCCAGCTAAGTATTCATAGTTGTACACCCAAATATTGGAAAAGCATGGACACATTTCAACGACCAAGAAGATCAACAGTTGTGTTTCGTTGGTTAAACGCGTGGAAGAGGCCCTATCTTCAATCCGTGATATTTGCAGTGTGACTGGACACACCGTTTATGAAGAATTAGTCTCAAACTGGGAGTACCATCGGGACATGTACGTGAACTTTGAATTTAACAGCTCCTGGTTCTGTGAAAGGCTTTCCAAAATCCAAAAGCTGCAAACTGAAATGAACGAAGTTCCTTATCTGGATCTCATTAATCAATAGGAGGTAGAGATCGAGAAGTTATCCTAAGAGTTAAAATTGAAGCAGGCTGCTATCCAAAACATGAAGGATGCTTTCTCTAAGATGAATGAGTTGTTGTTGGATGATTTCCCTTGAATGCTTTTATTTTCCTGAACTTTCTCCTCTTAGGTTTTTTTTTTTTTTTGGAAAGGAAAGAGAAGAGAAGCCTCTTTTATGGTTTGATTTTCTGGTCTTGACCTAGTAGGTAATTGCTTTGTGAGGATTTTTGTATTGATTTATTTTTTGAAATGATGTCGTGAGTAAATTTCTGAAAAGGAATGATACTTGGATCAACTAATAAGTTGAATCCTAATTATGAATGCAAATAATGCAACCATTTTGGAGAAATTGTAAATATTGCATGAAAAAGGGAAATACTAAAGTGATATGATATTTGGAATAATCGGGTTATTGGCTTCTATTCTCAATATGGGACTGACGTCTGTGTCAAGTCCCCAGCAAACTTCAAAACAATTGGTTGTGTAAACGATTGTTTGATGAAACTTACTTGTTCACGAGGCCTCCCAACAAACAAAACTGGATTTTCCCGGATAATTGCTTCAAATCCAAATTCATTGTGTGACGCAGCCCTAGCAATGAGAAGTCCCCAGCCATTTTTTTTAACATCTGGAATCAGTGGGAGTCATTATTCCTCCGATAAATATGAAGCGCCTATCGGGGACGGCGATGATTGGGGCCGTGAAAATATCTTTATGTCGATCCGCGGAAAAGTGGAGGATTTTCAGTTCCCAGGTGCAATTCTCCTGAATCAATATTTTCTTGGACAATGCGCTTCAGACCAACCTGTGGTAGTGGAAATATCTTGGTGGATGCCATTCGGGAGGCAGCAGTTGGTGGATGCCATTCGGGAGGTAGTTGAACCACTCCATCTCGTACGCAAACTTCCAGTAACTCCAGAACTCTTCTTAAAGGGAGCGGGAAACATGGGTACTTCGAGTCTGGATTCTCTCGCGTTAGCGGCTGTTGTCGTGGAAACTCTTGTAGGCTTTGACACGAAGCTCGTTTTGAGGGAGGAGTCGAGACTTGAGCGAGTGTTGACTCGGGCGCGGATCATTTAGTTCGGCAATTTTGTTGAAGTGAAACTTCTCTTGAGGGCCCTGCATCAGTGACAACAACGTGAAGTGGTTGTACTGAATATTGTTCATTGGCACGGTTCTCGTTTTCATAGATGCCTTGGTAGATTTTCCCTTCTTTAGGTGCTTCTCATTTTAGTAAAGTTAGAGCGGTCGTGGCTGCGGAATGTTGAACAACTCTCTGAACTTCTGCGAGGGTATGGAGATACAAGTTTTCCAACAAAGCTTCATAGGCCGGCTCCTTACATTTATCTTGCATATTTTGTGACACACCTGGTGGGTCTCCTCCCTTAGCCTTGTGAAACTGCCTCAACTCTTTGTCGCTGGCTGAATTTAGTTGGTCATTCCCTTTCTGTTCCGGTTTCATACGGCTACGTACTCTGTCTGCATTGTCGCTAGCGGAGGAACAAACTTCCAACAAGGATTCAACATTTTTTTTGTCATCTCTAAAATTGGTGGCGTTCCCCGAGCGAACACTTGTTGAATCTTGCCACAAACGGTTTGCCATACTCTTTAAAAGATAAAACGTCTCATTTTGCAGCTTGACGATATCAGTTTGATTTGCGACAACATCCTATAGAATTTTTGCCATACCTTCCATGGTGATTGGATTTCGAGCATTCGTGGCCTTGGAAAAGTTTGGATGACCGGGGTACATCGTAAAATGGAAACTTGGGATTGGTGATTGAAGTGAATTCTGGTTAATGATTGAATTTATATCTAAGATCCATCATTCTGAAATTGAGAAAATTTATATGAAATTGAAAACTGATCTTGCAATCGAGAGATTAATCTCCCACCGTGGTCGCCAGTTGTTTTGGGGTAAAAACTGATTCTGTTGGAGATGGTAAATTTGCGTGTGCCGCCGAGAAAAGAATCTAAACCCTAAAAAAAGGCACTGCACGAGAGTACTTTAGATTCGAGAGATCAATCTGTACAATTCTGGCCTAAACCAAGAAATGACCATTCCAGTCTTGCTTCGATCACAAAATGAAGGAGAAGGGTTGATCTTAGGGATGGAAGCGAAGAAGGTGTTGAGATCAGAATGGTTAACTCTGAAGGTGTGGTTTTTTTATGACTTGTATCAGAACTTAGAACTTGCTTGCGCAATGTAAGCTATCAGTTCTTGGTGTTTTCTGGATACTTTTGTTTATCACCGTTGTTGGTTGAAATAGGTTTAAAACCTATCTATATAAGTCATAGTTGAACGCACCCTGATCTCATAGGAAGTGGAAATAGTTGAGTGATGGAGAAGTAGGGATCGTGTAAAAATGTTGAAAACCACGTCTTATTATGAGGGAAGACGGGTCGGTTTACACCCACTACTTCTTTGCTGCTACTAATTGTCCGCCTTTCCTGAAACTTTCCCATAAAAATTCATATTGAAAACAAAACATTACAGGTCCTTCCCAAACCATGGAAAGATTAACAGAATCAACAGAATTATCGTAATGCAATTTAAACAGAGCATGGAATGCAGAAACATATAATGCATGGGTTTGTTAAGCATAAACTTTTGTAAAAGAAACAACAGTAGTTACAAAAGAGTTAAATGTATTCCCACAGGGCACCCCTTTTAGGATGACGTGCTTACCCATTCCCACTTTCAGTTTCAGAGACAGATCAGAGTTGCGCAACGAAAGCTTCAGGGGTTGAGTTCTCTAGTTGACTAACTTCTACTATGTTTATTATGTTGTATATTCTATTTGCAAACCAAATGACTATTGCATATGTATCAGTCGGTAGGAGATCTTGTATATATATATTTCAAAGCGGGGCTAGTTCTTGGATTAAGTTTTGTAGCAGATTTCTAAACTATATGTTTAAGTAAATGATTTAGATTCTTAGTGCCTCTTTATTTAGTTAATCTCTTGGATTAGTCAGCTACTAGCTTTGGGGGCGCTACAGTTCATAACACTTAACTACCATTAGCTATAATTGCAGTTCCACATAAGCCCACCAAAACTGAATCACCACTTGCAATCTGAACTGCAGTTACAACCCACAAAAACCATCTAAAGATCACAATTACATCCACAACAGACCATAATACATCTCCACCTTCAAATCCAACCACACATGCAACACCAACAACATTCATATCATTCCACCTGCAACTAGCTCAACATCAAACTCCATTTTCATTTCATATTATCCCCTGCAACTTCAACAACATTACCACCTACAATTCAACTTGACTAACAACATCATTATCAATTCAAGTAACCCTCAACATCATCAAACCACAAATACCTATTAAACCTCTTATTCTCTATAATTCATCACTGACCTATACAATATCCATTGTTTCCATTTTATACCGTTAATTTTAATATTCATACAGCATCAACACAACTCAATAATCCTCACTGGCCACAACCATTTCCATTTTCTTCTGTTAAGCTCATACGCCACCTGCAACTTGAGGTTCACATGCCTCTCCAAATTCTACTTTCAAACTCAATTCAGTAATACTCATCTCAAATCTTAGATCAAAGATTAACTTATAAACACAACACTTCAAACTGAATCAATTCTTAATTAAGTTTACTGATAAAGAAATTACCTCAATTTTGCAAGTCACCAAACGATTGAATCAATTCTTTTTTGCTTTAAATCCATCCAGCAAATCTTCTCAAAACTATCACCACTTCACAAGTTCTGTTCAATCAACCCTCAAAAATCTTCATCACTCTCATCCATACTCAGTAAAATCTTGAATACTTCCAAAACCTCTAAAATTCAGTTCATCCAACGCCATCGGTTCTCAACTGAACCTTAATTCAGTTCCTAAATCTTCTTTACTCTAATTCAAACTCAAATCATTAATAAAATCTTCCAATCTAACAAACCCGTTCTCATAATGGGCGTGTTGCACGTCGCATGTTGTAAACCGCCAGACCAATACCTGATGAACATCCCCTAGTTTGCGACATGTTCGATGTCTCGATTATGACCGACCATTATTTTTAATCGATGCATATTAAGCATCGCTTTTAAGCAAGCATCTCAAATAATTGATGCTCATAAAACATCGTTATATAAAGCTTGTTTAAATTAGTCGCGGAGCTTTTTGTCTTAAAAGGAGCATGACCGGCCATTTTCAGGAAGCTTCCAGGAGCTATTCATGTACGCCAAAGATGAGCTGGTCGGTCCTCATAGGAGAGTGATGGCTGGTAGCCATTTTTACATCCTACTGGTCGGCCAGAGTTAGATGTATACAAGTTGAATTGGCTAGCCAAATCGAGTGACTGAGATGATTTACGGCAGTTGTTGGATGCCGTTGAATTCATTTAAGACCCTTGTAGGCAGCACGACTAGCCACCTTTGGGTAGCTGTTCATGGGCCATACGGGTAGGCCGTGGCTTGGACGATCGGTTCTCATGGAAGATGGACGACCGGTGATCACGGCGACATCTTATTGGTAGCCTAAAATTAGATCTAGTCCGTTCGATTTGGCTAGCGAAGTTGGACGACCAAGATCGTTTTGCGACAATAATGTGTCGTCGTTGGCTGTAATAAGGTTGTTATGGCCGTGTGGCCAACCTATTTTGAGATAACGGTTTTAAGTGTTAGCTGCCGGGTGGGAGCAGTTCGATCAGCCAGGGCTATATCCGGGCCGTTGGTGAACATATCCATATCTTGCCCGTTGATCAGAATTAGATCTAGGCCGGTCAATCCGTACGGCAAAGTTGGACGGCAGCGGTTGATTTAAGACTGCCATATGCGGTCTTAATTCCTTTGAAACCTTTTTCATCCGCGTGGCTGGCCTAATTTTGGCTTGTATTTATGGTTGTTGCATGCACGCTATAAGAATTCCGATTGGTTAGAACAACAATGGGCCCGCCAGGAGTATCACGGAGCTTGTCTGGCCGCGTTGGGAGGAGGCCAGGCTCGTCGAATTGGCTGGTCAGAACGTACGGTGTTGATCGTTTTGAGACTGACATGCGCAGCCTATGTTTAATCCCTTAAGGAATTAGGCGTGTCGACCAACCAACTTCCACTTTTAATCAAAATTGTATGTGGCGCATTTAAAGCAATTTGATTGGTTGATGAGAAAGAGGGGCCATCAGGCAGTAATATGGGGCGCGACAGGTCGGCCACGGGCAGAGTTTGTTAAGGCAAACTGGCCGGCCAAGTGATATGGCCGTGCTTCCATTTGCTGCTGCATTTATTCGCTGCAGTTTCTCTTTGTTTCTTGTTTTCTACTTTTGGTAGGATTTTGCTCCTACTAATCCATGACGGATCAATTTCCTAGCTTGCCTAGGTTTAGTTTCGACCAATGGGGTTCGAGATATTTCACAGGCCGCAAAGGACCTAATTTTTGTAAATTTATAAAATTAGGTTAGAAAGATTGAATTTTGTGATCTGACACAAAATCAATCAACTTTGGTTTATTTTGCGCATTAATACAAAATCACTAATTTTGTCTCAGAGGGTAGCATAACTTTGCGTGCTTCTGATTGAGTAGTTCTGTGCACATCTTAATCCTGACACTTCGGGAAATTCATGCTACTCAGCTGCGAGCGAACATTAGTTTTCATGTCATGTCAATGTTAAGAGTTCGGCTGGGGAACATGGCGTAGAATAAGTACCCGATAGGCCATGCATTAATGAGTAACGCAGGAAGGAGATAAAATTTATAGAATATTTGGGATTGTTGTTGCACGCACCATTCTGGATAAATTTTATATATAAATATGCTGAATTTCTCAATACATATGTGAGTAAAGAGGCCTAGGCACTCATTACTTTAAAATGGCTCTGCTTCTTTGCAGAATGACAGCACATTAAATACAGGGTCTTACAATTTTATCCCTGAACTAAAAACCACTATCAACACTAAGTTATCTTAGCTTTGATTGTAAGCAAAACCTGATTTGAAAGACTATATAAGGGTGTTTGAGGGTAAAAACTGGTTCTGCTGTTTTTTGTAAATTTGGGTGTGTTGATGAGAAATGAATTCAAACCTTAAACAATGCACTGCGCGGGAGTACTTTTAGTTCGAGAGATCAATCTGTACAATCCTGGCCTAAACAAAGAAATGGTCGTTCCAGTCTTGCTTTGATCACAAAGTGAAGGATATGGGGTTGATCTTAAGAAGGGAAGCGAAGAAGGTGTTGAGATTGTGAAGGTGTTGGTTGTTTATGACTTGTATCAGAATGTTGAACTGGTTTGCACAATGTAAGCTATCAGTTTTGGGTGTTTTATGGATACTGTGAAAATACTTGGTTTTCCTTGTGTTGTTTGAAAATAAGTGAAGGACCTATTTATACAAGTCATTGAGCGCAACCCTCATCTCGTAAGAAGTGGAGTGATGGAGTAGTGGGGTCGTGTAGGTGATTGTCGCACGATCACGCCTTTGCCCACTTTCCTCATCATCGTTAACCGTCCACGCCTACTGACACGTTCTCGTAATGGGTGCATTGCACACCGCACGTTGTAAACCGCTAGACAAATACCCAAGTAAGTATCCCCCAGTTTATGACATGTGATGTCTCGAATGAGCGAGTCGTAGGACCCGCCGCAAGAAATAACATGTGGTGCTATTAGGTTAAATAACCAAGTTATTTATGGAATTGATATTCATGAAACATCGTGCATGCTCGATGCATGTAATGCATCTATTTTAAGAAAGAAACTCAAAACAATCGATATGCACGAAGCATCTCTATTTTATAGCTTAATTGAGTAAGTCGCGGATTAAGCGTCTTAAAATAACAGCACGTCCAACCATCTTCGAGTGATCGTTTGAAGGCCACATGAGTGGGCCATCATCTGGTCGATCGCTCCTAGTGACAGAGTGGCAGACGACGATCATTGAGGCACTTCATTGATTGCCTAAATTTTAATCCAAGCCGTCTGACCAAGATGGCAAATTTGGACGGAAGAGATGATTTACGGCACATGTTTTCTACCGTTGAAATAATTTAGAGTTTTTAGAGGTGCGCTAACATCCCTCTTTGGCTTGATCGAATTCAAGCATTATCGCTATTTTTGAGTGGGCCGATCGGGCATGCACGGAGACGGCTCACTGGCGTGCATGCCTACACCTCTCGGTCCCAGAAAGATTCGATCTAGGTCACTCAACTTGACCGGTAAAGATGAGTGGTTGTGATCGATTTGTGACAGAAATACATTGTCGCAAAGAGTTTAAAAGCCGTATGGCATGCCACCTTTGGGGCGCACGTTTCGAGACGCTGGGCCCTAGTCTGCATAGGACGGCCGGTCACATGGCATCCTTGGGACCTCTTGAGTATATATCTACACCGTCCGCTTAGGATGGTGAAGATGGATGGTCACGATCAATTTACGACAGATGTGCATTGCCGCAAACCCTAATTAGGGTTTTGAAACAGCCACGCCCACACGACTTTGGCTAAGCGGTTTGGCATGTTATGGGCCTCCTTTGGGGAGATCGATCATGTGGGGCCAACTTTGTTCTAACGGCGAACGCATGTGCACCTTCCTGATGGTCCTATATGCGATCTAAGCCATCCAAATAGGCTGGCTAAATTGGATGGTTGTGATTAATTTAAGACACTAATGGAATTTCGTGATTCTTAGAAGCATCACGCCCGCCATGGTTTAAGCAAACGTTTCAATGCTCCATGGCCTCATCGTGAGAAAACCGATCGGGTGAGGGAAAATTGGTCCCGCCAACGTGTGCGTTAGCGATTCCCTAATCATCCATGGGATGATCTACCGTCCAACCAAGCTGGCAAATCTGGACGATTGCAATGGTTTTAAGACTTCCCTGGAAAGTTTATGATCGTTTGAGCTTCTCCAAGCAGCGCAGATACCTTACTTTGAGCTTCTTGTTACTCTGTTGAGAGTGAACACTCAGTCGTCATGTCATGTCAAATGATGAGAGTTCGGCTGAGAACATAGCACGAAAAATACTAGGCAAATCATACACTAATAAATAATGCTAATAAAATTCACAGAATATTTGGGATTGTTGTTGGACGCACCATTCTGGGTGAATTTCGTGTATTTATTGAATTGCTTCAAATAAAGTGAAGAGGTTTTTTGTACTCATCATTTCTTAAACGGATTTTCCCTTTGCAGGGTGACATTGTATAAAATACTGGTTTTACAATTTTATCCTTGAACTAAATTCCACCATCAACAAGAACTCTAGAAACTGGAAAATCTAATCACGGCACTTTCCTGTGTCCTAGTTGCAAACTAGAGTCGATTCTCCTTTAACCTAGGTTTTTCCAAAACCCTATAAAGTTAGCAACTTGAAGACTTTATTTGGGATTCATCAAGCCAGATCCAACTATTTTCTCTGTAGTTGCATATTCTGATCTTACTTGTTCTATCGTGTTGAGTACTATCTTCTCTAAGATTTTCTCGAGATTTATCTCCGATAGGTAAGATATAAAAAGTAGTCACAAAGTTCTTCGTCTCATACTTTGTGATTCCGCCGTAACTTCTTCTACCACCATATAGTTAAGTTAGTGTGAGGTGATTGATATTTCTAGGATGCTTTTCGGGAGTATAAGACCGGATTATGAATTGGTTCCTGTTCACCTTGATTTATCATAAGACGGAACAAAACCTCATAGGTACTTCTGCGGGAGACAGATTTATCTATCAGAATAGACTTATATGTGTGAGACAGGTTTGTTTATAAGTTTTCGACTTTATGTCGTAGCAACTCTTAGTTGTGGGTGAAATTAGCTAAGGGAATCAAGTGCGAAGAATCTGGCGTGGTTCTAGAGGCGTAAGGAACGCGATTGTACCTTAATCGGCGTGAAACTTGGTTAGGGCTTAACTACATTCCAGTCTGAAGTTAACTTGTAGTAGGATAGTGTCTGTAGCAGCTTAATACAATATGGTGTTCAATCTGGACTAGGTCCAGGGGTTTTTCTGCATTTGTGGTTTCCTCGTTAACAAAATTTCTGGTGTCTGTGTTATTTCTTCGCATTATATTTGTTTATATAATTGAAATATCACAGGTTGTGCATAGTTCAATCAGTTGATAAATCCGACCTTGTTTGTTGGATATAACTTGATTGACACTTGGGCATTGGTCTTTGGTACAGTCCAAGTTGTTTCTGTTATCAATCAGGATCACAAACTTCTATCTGTTTGATTTGCTGATTGGATTGAGAAATAAAGATAAAGCTCTTTGATATATCTCTTGACCGAGCTCACTTTTAAGTTGGTGCTATCGGAATTATATTGGAGTTTAGTCCATACAAATTTCCTAACGAATTATTGGGTGTGGTTGTTATACCCCCGCTTTTTCAGCTCTTATGTTTAATCTAATAAACTCCTTTGTCTGGTTAGATCAATCTAACTTTAACTACCGAAATAGTCAACTATAGATTCACACCCAATCAATATAGATCTCAAAGAGAAATATAGAGAATGTCGATCTCACACAACTAATCAATCAGATCTATCAAAGACAAATCGATTCTAGTTGGATCTAGCCGATCAAGGTTTGTGCACTAAATCCACAAGATACGAAAACTAATAAGAATTCTTCTTCGTCTTCAAATCTTCTTTTATCTTCAAAACCTGCAAAACACCACTTGAATCTCTTGTGATCAATCACGCACAGAACGGAGTATGTTAATGATGGATTATCACAAGATGTCTTAGATCTGACAACAGTTCTAAAGATCCCGTCGATACTTTGATCTAGTCTGAGTGAATCTTATATCAGAAGAGAAGATTCTCAAGAATAAACAAACTAGGTGCAATCAAAGTTTCAACAACCGTTAATCAATCAAATCAAACCGAAAACTACTAACACTGCAATTATCTAATTTCCCACCAACGGTATCGTAGAGCTTCTTGATCCCACATAAGTCTTTAAAACCGAAACTATAAAGTAATTTAGTTTTAATATGTTATCAAGGAAACAATTGCCCAAAGTAATTTTCCCTATAATCCAACAATTCGACTAAGATACTCAATTCCCTTGTTGGACCTATTGGGTATGTACAATCGGTTGTTTCGATAAGACCAAAATAAAGATCAGAATTAACTTTACTTTTTTCATCAGGATCCAATTATTTAGACAATAACTTAGACCTTTCCCTTTAGACAAGACAAATACTAGGTTAGTTATCAATTGAAACAAATGATTCTGTATTTTTTTAAGCCTCAAAAAAGATATACAAACCAAAATAAATTGACTTGCACAATCATTTTCTTAACCGGAAGTAATTGAAACAAAGATAAACATTACAACACCGCAATTGTACCGAATTTCGTTAAGCAAAAACACTTGATACCCAACAATTAAGAAGATACCAAACAATAAGCCAAATAAATTGACACAGTTTTTCTTAACCAGAAACAATTGAATCACATAAACAATCCATACACAACATAATGGAACATATTAATTGTACCGAAGTTTTGTTAAGCAAAAGAAAACTATATGCAATATAAACAGGCTTTTCTTAAACAGGAAAACAATTAACTAACAAATTCGAAACCTCAATTTATGCAACCATTACTCCCCATAAAGATGTATCATTAAGTGAAAGTTCAAATAAGATATCTCCTTCAGTGTGTTGTCATCCTCTAGCAAGAACAAAAGAACAACAAGAACAGAAACCTTTACCAGAGAAAGGTTGAATCTGTTTTAACTAATGTGTTCCAATATCAAAAGTTGAAAACCCAAAACACATGTGTTATGCTAAACAGAACTCATGTAAACACAAATTGATTCAACATATTGTTTGTTTTTTGTTTTGTTTTTTCTGCTTGATAATACTCAAAATTTTATTAAGAACCCAAAAATGTAACAAATCTTACAAAATGACCCTTACATCAAGGGTATCAAGAAATAAAACAAAGAATAAAATGATAATCCTAGATAAATCTGTAATATGGAACTTCTGGAGTTTCCATTCTTGTTATAAAACTAGGACAATGACTATAATTTCTTCTTTATCCTTTAGCCAAAATAGAGCTCTTTTATGCCAATAAATCTGCTGAAGTATTTATCTCTCTGAAACTATGAATGAAGTACCAGGCCTAAAGAGAAGATTTGATTCTATTCCATCTACTAATGACCCACCAAGGAATTTTTCCAGATTAAAAAGAAGAGATTACAGCCTGGGAGTCTGACCTGAAGCATACCTTAAGAATTTGTTGGTTTACTGCCCATTCTCCTGCACCGATAATTGCAAAGATTTCTGCCAGAAAATTGTTTGCAGTTCCTAGACCTCCTGAAACAGCAAATTTAAACACTTCATTCCATTTCCTACAAATGAAACCTTAACCAGCTGCACCTAGGTTGCCTCTTGAAGCACCATCACAACAAATAAGGAAATAAGAAGGATCAGGCAGATAAAAGAAAATTTCAGTTATCCTTGATGTTGTCACTCTTCTACACTTCAAATCAAAAGTTTTTAGGATTTGCAGGTCATATGCAAAATTCCACATTGTACCTAAAATTCTAACATCACTTTATTTTGTAAACATTATAATTTTCTTCTTTAAAGAATCACAATTATAAGTTTCTTCTTCATAAACCATTTTGTTCCTCTGAAACCAAATTTCTTTCAACGTTACTAGTGCTGCAACTTTCCAAATCTCCTTCACAGCTGGGATTTTGTGTTTTGCAAAAGATACAATATCTTTAATGATTTTGTATTAGTGAAACTAAACATACCACCAAGCCAACTCCAAATAATTTCATTAAAGTCACAAAACCATAGAATATGCTCTAAATTTTCCTCTGAATTCTTTCAAAAAGGGCATCTGGAAGCTAATTGAAATTTTTATTTTCTTCATCTTATCATCTGCAGGTAGTATCCCTCTCACCAATTTCCAAACATTGCTAGCTAAATTAGGATGAATAGATTTATGCCATACAATTTTTGTCCAGTGAAGATTTTGAAATTTCTTTCTAATGCAATCATAAGCAGAAGCAACTGAAAAATCACCAGTATTAGTGCCAATCCAAACTCTTTTATCTCCTTTGTCATCCAAGACAGGTAATTCAGAAGGCTCAAATAATTCAAGTAAGTTATCAGGAATTAACCAATCACCACCACAGATTAACTTAGCTACTTTCATATATGGATTTTGGAGCATATCAGAATTATCTGGAAAAATTTCCTTCAAAGGTGTATCTTTAATCCAAATGTCAGACCATATAGAAATGTTCTCTCCATCTCCAACTAACCATCTGGAATGATCAAATACCTCAGGAGCAACCCACTTAATACCAGGCCAAATTGAAGATTTTTTTGTAATATTCAATCCATTTTCCATTTCTGTCTTGAAACTTTGCTTGAAAGAATCTTGACCATTAATCCTTACCATTCTGAATTTTCCAACACAATTTCGTCAACATGGATTTATTAATATCTTCAAGTTGTCTTATACCCAAACCACCTTCATATAACGGAGAGCAAGTTTTTTCCCACTTAAGAGTGATTGTTTTTCTAACAGTAGGGTCACCTGACCACAAGAAGTTTCTAATGATATTTTCACTCTCCTTGAGAACTTTTTTTGGCCACTTATAGACTAACATATTAAAAATTAGAATATGCAAAGAACAAAAATTGGCCACTTATAGACTAACATATTACAATCTTCTGCTATTTACTGTCTTCTTACAATACTTGTGCCTCCAATAAAACACTTGCTTTTAGATAAGCTAACCGTTTCCCTGAGAAATTTTGATAATCTACAAGAGTTCCCAAAAGTTTCCTTACATTCCTTCTATCTCCATTGCAAAACAAGAAAATATCATCTGCAAAGAAGATGTGAGTTGGTTGAACACCATTTCTAATAACCATTGGTTTGAGATGACCCTGAGATACCATGTAACTCAATTTTCTACTAAGTACATCTTCAGCAATAACAAATAGCAGAGGAGATAATGGGTCTCCTTGCCTTAACCCTCTGCTAACTTTGAAATATCCAGCTGGACCTCCATTAACTAGTACTGATTTCATAGCTGATTTTAAGAGAATATGAATTTAATTTATAAATTTTGCTGAAAAACCAAAACATTGTAAGGACTGAAATAGCAAGTCCCAGCTTAGAGAATCATAAGCTTTAGAAATATCAAGCTTTAGGCCCACATTCCCTCCTCTTCTTTTAGTTTCTAATTAATTTATCATCTCTGAAGCCAAGACAATCTGTTCTTGAATATTTCTCTCTTTTATGAAGGCACCTTGTTGAGGAGAAACTAATTTGTTTACCAGTAAACTCAATATGAAAGTAAGGATTTTGGTAATTACCTTAAAGTTGAAATTCATTAAGCCAAAATTGGTCTGTATTGATTTGCCTTCTTAGCATTTTTAACTTTTGGCAGAAGCATTAGGAAGTTTGAGTTCATACCAGCAGAAATGAATTCTTTCTCCCAACAGTATTGTATGGCTCTCACAAAATCTTCACCAATAATATCCCATGCCATTCTGTAGAACCAACCACCAAAACCATCAGGGCCTGGAGAACTATCTGGATCCAGTTCAAAGATTGCTTTCTTTATTTCATCTGTATTTGGAATAACTTCCATAATATAATTATCTTCGATTGTAGTCACCTGAGACACAACTTCAAAAATACCTTCAGTAAAGTGTACTTATTTAGCTTTAAATTTGTCTTCAAAAAATTGTACCAAAATATCAATTATCCCATGTTGAGAAGTAATAATTTCACCCTCATCATTTTCTATTTCATCTATTGCATTATACATCTGCTTAATTTTCATGTTAACATGAAAAAGTTTAGTATTTGCAGCACCCTTCTTTAGCCATTTGACTCTTTCCTTTTGTTTCTATATTTCTTGATTTTGTTGAGAAAGGAGTTCTTGAACACCTCTGGATGTTACAAGTTTATTTAAAAGAGTATTATCACAAGGATTTTGATCAAAAAGAATGGAAGTTTTCAACACTTCTTCATCTGCTTGCTGGAGTTTCTTTTTGATATCCCCAAAGACATTCCAATTCCAATCTTTTAAAATTATTTTCAAACCTTTTAATTTTCTGAGAAAAATGAAACCAGGATTGCCTCTCACCTCAATCTTCCAAGCATCCTCAATAAATTTTTTAAAGCCATCATGAAACATCCAAACCTTTAAATCTCTAAAAGGAGTTTTTAAAGGTTTAGGAATTGTAGCATTTTCCCCAAAAAGAGGACTGTGATCTGAAGTACCTCTAGTTCCAACTTTATAACTCCAACTTGGGTATGCTTCAATCCATTTGACATTAAATAAGGCTCTATCCAGATTACAAACAATTCTTTTAACACCCACTCTATTATTACACCATGAAAACTCCAAACCAGTTCTTGGTGCTTGCAAAAGCTCACAATTCTGAATGCAATTATTGAAGTCCAACATAGCAGTAGTTAAAGGGCTTCTACCTCCTTTTTTCTCCTCCATACTAAGAACAACATTAAAATCCTCAATAAGCATCCAAGGTTTATTTAAACAAGAAATTTTTATTAGCTCCTCCCAAAAAAATTTCTTATTTATAGTCAAAGAATCAGCATGAATTCCAGTTATTAAATGACCACTAACTTCCACTGTGATAGCTTGTTTAGTGTTTGAAATAACTACTGGATCTTGAATTGAAGCATTCCACATTAGCCAAATATTACCCTTATTTGTTTCAGATGAATTATCAATCACCATTTTATTCATTCCAGGAAGTCTAAGCTTTGTACATGAGTCAGGATTGACTCTTATTTTAGGTTCAGAGATCCAAACTAAAGTAGGACTAAAATGTCTAACCAAACTCCTCAATTTGTCTTTGGATTTAGATATTCTTAAGCCTCTGACATTCCAACAGAGGAATCTCATTTGGAAGATAATTGAGAAGAATTAGGACTTCTCATTCCTGTTAAAACCTTACTCCCATTTCCACTAGCAACAGAATTTTGTGCAGCTTGTTTTCTTGTAGTAACATTTATAATTGGCTTAGAGTTTTTAGCCTTATTTTTAGCACCAACTTTCAACAAATCTTCAGAAGCAGAAGGAGGAATAGAATCGGTAGTTTTCTTTGAAGTAAAAGGAAGAATATTAACCACATTATTAATTGAAGGAGTAACGACACTTACATCAAGGATCTTGTTAACTGGTAAAGCAGGAAAGTCTTGGAGTGACTCTAACAAGCTAGAAAATTCTTCAGACTTATCCTGCAGAACATGAAAACTCCCTGAATTTGAAGATTCACCTGAATGCTTAATTGGAGGAATAATTGCATCTATTGGTTCTTCATCACTAAAAATTGTTTCAACTTGAAAAACTGAAGTATGAGTTTCTTGACCTTTTTCTTTAGGTAGTAAAACATATGTCCATACCAATAGTAGTTTGAATTTTCACTTCTTTTACTTCATGTCTCCAGAATTTTTTAGGTTTTTCTTGAGGAAATTCTTCTTGCTGATGATCTTTTCTTTTGACCCTGCATTCAGCAACAAAATGGCCAATAGTCTTACAATGACTGCAAAACTTTGGGAGTTTAGGGATTTGAAAACTTTGCTCAAACTTGCCATATTTACACTCCACCCATATTTTACTAGGAATGAATTTTGCTAGATCAATTTCTACTAAAACACTTGCATAATAACTATTTTCCCTTTTCAAAGTTGTAGCATCAACTTTAATAGCTCTTCCAATTGTATTACCCAAGTATAACAGAATTGATTCCTTCCAATATTCAATACATAATCCAGGAAAAAAATACCCACACAAATGTTGTTGAAGTTTTTTGATTATCTGGGTTGAAATTAGGTTCCCAAACTCTGAGTTTCAAATTTTGATTCTCAATAATCCAAAGGCCCTTTCAAATATGATTCATATCTTCTTCATTCTCAAGTTCAATAATAAAGAAACCTTTACCTAAAGGGATGAGTTGAAGATTGCCTTTAAGATTCCATTGTTTACTCAAAGAAGCTTCAACCACCTCCATTTTTAATTTGACAAGATCCAATCTACCAATCAAGGTAAACTTCCATTCATCCAAGCATTCGTCGATCACCTCATCAGGAATGAAAAGAGATAGAGACTCATCCACCTTATGATTCTCCATTGAAGCAAAATTTGAATTATCCAAATTATTTTCACCAGGTTGGTTTACTCTAGACCTAAATTTAAATCCATTTTCCAAAGATTTAAAAGAAACTAACGATGAATTTTCTAACATCTAATGATCATAATTGATAAAATCGATGAATTTTCTAACATATTGTGTCTTTTCATGTATGAGTTTCAATCGGAACACCTTATGATCCTTTGGTAAAGCCTATCAACATGATCTCGAACTTAATCCCGCTAAATCAAAAATCCACACAAATCATAAGTGTCTCACCATATGAGATCGAATATTAAGGTTAATAAAACTGAAATCAAACATATCATAAACCGAAAACACATAGAAAAAATATAAACATTCATTCACAGGCTATGTAATCGGCTACTATCACACAAAAATTACATTTTATTCATAATAACTAATTGATAGTTTTATTAAAAATAGACCTATACAAAGATATCAAGATAATCAATACATTGATGTCTATGTTCATTGAGGTTTCTTCAGTGTTCAAACTCTTGAAGCTTGCCTCGAGAGACTTGTCAGCAACCACTTCTTATTTTTCAAGCTTTTCAACTTGTTCCTTCATGTCTGCAAGATCGGCTTTTGTTTCTTCAATTCTATCCTTTAGCCAATCTTGATTTCGAACCGTTATTATGGATAAAGTTTACCATAATATCAGAAGGTATCCACTTGGTATCTTTTGGATCTTGAAAGTTGAAATCCAACAAACATCACTCATCTTTGGATCCGATAAAATTATCAGATTCATAATCAGACATGATTTTTGATATGATCTTCTTCTTCCTTTCGGTACTGACTCCTTGACAATCCTTTACTCTTTGAGTTTCCTCCTTATTTACCTTTGTAATACTGTGAGCTATTGGAGGCATGCTCAAGTATTTAAATAAGAATTAACCAGGGTTTCTCAATACAAGCAAGAAAAAGTTTCTCTTAAGAAGAAACAACTTTCGGACCGAAAATATCCAGGGGTTTTTTGAAAATATATAAAGAATATATTTTTGTCTCATGTGTCCAAAATTCTCATGCTGGAAGGTTTATTAAAATTTGAAAATTTCAAGTAAAACCTAATTATGGAAGATCATGATAAACATGGACATTTTTTTTGTGGACAAAATGGATTCGCAGTTTATCCAAAAATTGTCACAGGTTTTCTGATACAAACACAAAAATATGCTCTTGTTTATGTGCTTCCTCATCCCAAAAGTTTTGAGCAAGAACTTGGATGAGGGTGCACATACTTCATACAACTAGGTTGTATCGGAGTAAGCCTTATCATGCTTACTACGAGTATCAGAAACATAGTGAAAAGGCGAGGGTACCCAAATATACCTCAAGCTAAAACTTTTCCTACCTATAAGTCCTTTCTCCGAAAGTGATTTTCTATGGACTGAGTCGATACAATACAAACAATCGGTTCACACTTCGTGTGATAGTCTATGGATACGAGATCGAGACAATACAACAACGAAGTATGTTTACTTGATACAAGGGTTCGAACTTAACCAAACACAATAGGATTTCTTATCAAGTAAATAGAAATTAACGTTTCTGTATTTTACTAGTAATTATAATAAAAACAATTATAATTGCAGAAATAGAAAAGTAAAAGACACAACAAGATTTTGTTAACGAGGAAACTGCAAATGCAGAAAAACTCCGGGACCTTGTCCAGAATTGAATATTCTCAGGATTAAGCCGCCATACAAAACCAAACCAACTTCGTATAGTTGAGAACAAGCAACTAAACCTATAGTTCACCTAGTTCCGTCTGTATTCCCACGCATCCAACTTATAAATAAGTCACGTACTTGGAACAATTCCTTTGGTTCGTATTCCAAACAGTAAAGGGACAACAAATATGTTTGGTATCAACTCTATTCAACCAAGTGATATGAGTCGGACAAAGGCTCTTCCGTTTATCTTAACATAAACTCCTTCTTCAGGTACTTAGATCTATCTTATGTTCAATTACCGAAATAATCGTTTAAGATTAATCCAACAACACTCTTAATCCAAAGAATTGTGTTGATGCCGATCTACTCAATTAATCAATCCAATCTACCACAAGGATAAACCGATTATTAATTGAATGCTCTTTAACCAAAACAAGTATTGTGCACACCAAAGATTATAAACCCAAGTCAGATCTTCAATACCTTCTTTGTCTTCAAAACTTTTTAAATCTTCAATAAAAACCTGCAAACAATCACTTGAATCTCTTGTGATCGATCACGCACAGAACAGAGTCTGTTAACAATGGATTATCACAAGATCGCCTTTAGAACTAACAACAGTTTAAAGATCCCTGTCGAAACTCTGAACTAGTTTGAGTGAATCTTATATCATAAGAGAAGATCCTCAAGCATAAGAAAACTAGGTGCAATCATATTTCAACCACCGTTAGTCAATCAAATCAATCGAAAACAAAAGATAAACCGCAATTATCTAGTTTCCCACCAACAGTACATGCTAGAGATTCTCAATCCCAAAGAAGACTTAAAACTGAGCGGTCGTAAGAGATTTCTCCTAATTAGGTTACTGTCCTCTCCGAATAGGCGTCTACACCAGTAACAACAACAAAAGAGGAAGTCTGTTGTTACGAAGGATTAGTTTGCTAGAAAGTCAAACTTCAAGTATTTATAGACAAGGAAGTTTGGACACCAAGGAATTTCCAAAACCGAAAATATTCTCAAAATATTTATTAAAGCACAAATTCGGTTTCCATAATTCCTGGAAATGCTCTGTCCAAAAATAATGATCGAAATCTCTCGGAAAATCTAATTAGTAAATGCACATTACTAATTCTTATATTTCCCTACAAAATGAAATTAATAACCTTAATTAAAAGATTCTTAACTTAGTTATGTTTCGATCTTGGGATTTTCTTCCTTTATCTATTAAGGGATAACTCTGAACAATTAAAGAAATAAATATTCACAGCATGTGTTCAAAAAAGTTTAGAATTGGTTCATCTGACTTTCAATAATTATGTGATTGATCAAACAAACATTCAATCACAATCATGGGTTTAACGGTTCTACCAAAACAAGTTTCGGTTCTACCTCCATGTGAGTATTGTGCATAGTCACACTAGCTTTCCAAAATTCGATTGACTGGGTACTAGGATTGGTTCCCCACATATATATGGTATCTAACTTATATGTGTTGCACATGTCCATAGGATCGGTTCCCCTTTGCCTAAAAACGTGTTGCACATGTCCATAGGATCGGTTCCCCTTTCTGCTATAAACCTTGTTGCACCTCATACAAGGATCGGTTCCCCTTTGTGATGTATTGCACCTCTTATTAGGATCGGTTCCCCTTTCCCAAATTTGGTCTGACAAAACACAAACCCGATCATACCATCTCAGGTGATTACTTAAGATCAGTTTCACTAATAAAGTCATACCAATACATAAGTCAGGCCTTTATGAATAGTTCTACCAAGAACACAAACAAGTTGTGAGCGGTTATAGTCAATCACACGTATTGGTTGTTCATAAGATATGCAATGAATAACAAAACCAATAACACCTGGCAATTTCCTTTTCGGTTCACAAACAAGTTTATGAACTTACTTCCTTAGAACACATGTAAAACATTGTTCCTCTAGGATGAAATCCTCACCTCATACCCATACATAATCATAATAGCATTCAAATGATTATGGCGATATCTTATCTACAAAGTTTAATGGTTAAGCAATAAACATTGTATTATATTCCTTAATACTATATCTATCTAGAGTTCAAATATGCTTCGCAGTTATGTTTTCAATATGTACAACTTGAAAGATACGTTAGGGAATGAAACAGTACAAGTCAAATATCACTAACCTCAAGTGGAAGGATGATTGTTGTCGTTGTATCTCCTTGCTTCTTCACATCTTCAAGTCTTCTCAATACTTGTAATGTCTCATATCCTAATACTTTCAAGCTAACCTATAAGAAGTTGACTCTAGTACATAATCAAGCGACTCTTAACATGAGTTTTGATTCACTAAAATATGACAACCAAACTTGACATACCAACACTTGGTGGGTTCAACCGAGCAATGCTCTAACAATCTCCCCCTTTGTCAATTTTAGTGACAAAACTCTTACATCATATGGATAAACAAATTACAAGAATTCATTACACATACGTTTGATTCCCGAATCCAACAGCACAGTAAAACTGCTTACATTCAATCCATGAAAATGAAACAACGGCATTATAATAACAAAGATATTACACCCATAAGGAAGATACGTAGATATTCAATCTGCACGTCTTTGTTATACCAATTTATATGACATGTTACTCCCCCTTAGTCTGTGCTTTCACTCTTTCGTTAGATAAACGTTCAAGCACCACTGTTCTTTTCCTTAGCGATACCAATCAATATAAAATCAATGCCAATATCACTTGTTTACTCCATATATTTATCCCCCTTTTTGTCACAAAAATGACAAAGAAACGAAAAAAAAGGACAACACGAAAAGAATCTTACAAATCTCAATATAGACTTGCAACTTGTAGAATTAGGAACGAGGGTTCCACACATCATGTTCTTGTTAGAGCATTGCTCGGTCGAACTCGCATGCTTTGGTATCTCAAGCATGTTTGTCAATGTTAGTGATCAAAACTATAAGTCTTGATTTCTAGTATATTATAGCTGAGTCTCGTACTAGTATAGAAAGTGTAGTTGAGCTCAAGGACTTCATGACGATTCATCATACAAGATGAGGACCTACTCAAGGAACCGGTGGAAATTCTTGACAAAAAGGTATGTGAACACTTAAACTTATCTGTCACTCAAAAGTCTATCTACTCTATCTTCTACTTCTTGAGACAAAAAGTCGTATGCTATATATAGACTTAGATTATATACATTTGGTATTTTGAGCCGAGTATACCTCGCCTATATATATCTCGAAATATGCGTTGGTAAGCGTTTCGCTTCGACCATGTTTATCTTTACCTAGTGACGAAAGTCATGATATGTTTCAATCACTTTGAAAATTGCTTTGACGAGAAATGGTGTAAAAATTATATAACGTCCTCTAAGAATTTTTCAATGGTTCCAATGAGAGTTTAGATTACATAACCAATGATGGACATAAGTCTTATCCCTTGAACCAAAGTTTGCGAACTTTGTTGATCAAGAGAAACCAGAAGAATGGCTTGTTGCCAAGTCCGCGAACTGCCAAACTTCTCATCCCGAGAAATTCTGCTGGAGTTGACAAACTTGTTGCGTGAGTACCAGTCCGCGAACCGGCAGAAAGTCTTTGCCGAGATTTTCTGCTGGAGTTTGAAAACTCTGCCCTGTTGCTTAAGTCCGCGAACCTAGTGTGCGAACTTAAGAAGGTTATATATCTGAATATGATTTCTGAACTTAAACTTTAAAGATTAATGAATGCAATTTGCAAACCGTGGCAATAAAACTTCATGAACCTATTCAAGTGAATCAAATCATATTTGCTTCAATTGTGTCTTGTGTATTACATAATATTTCCTTGCAATTGAACAACTCTCTAACTAGTTCATCTGAAGTCATTTGAACTAGTTACGGTGAAGAAGAATATGGTTGGTATGAAATGCTCATTAGGCTAACCTTTTGGTTAACTATTATTGAACCAACAAATGTACACGTTTGGGTACGGTCAACAAACCTAGAAGCGTGCATTTCATTTGTGTATAACAAGCTAAGTTTTCGATCTAACGGTTGAGAAATATTAGCTTGAATCTAAATCGGGTTTTCATCTAACGGTGGGTATTTTTTCTTTGTGACCAAGGCGAAACCCTTATTTGAAAAACTATACAAATGAGACATCTAGTATTGTGCAAAACTAATCCCCACACTTCACGTGTGATACTAGTTTGCGTGCTAGAGTCGATTCTCCTTTAACCTTTGGTTTTCTTCTTCTAAAACCAGGTTAACGACCTAAAGACTTCATTGATACTGTGAATCCAGACCGGTACTACTTTTATCGTAGTTGTGTGATTTGATCTTGCATATTCTATCGTACGAGTACAATCAGATTGATTGGCTTGAGATTAATATCTCCGATAGGAAAGATATAAAAAGTAGTCACAAACATCTTCGTCTCATTGTTTGTGATTCCACAACATCTTGTTTCGCTACCATACGATTAAGATTGTTGTGAGGTGATTGATAACTCTAGGCTGTTTTTCGGGAATATAAGACCGGATTATCAATTGGTTCCTGTTCACCTTGATTATTATCAAAAGACGGAACAAAAACTTTAGGGTTTTTCTGTGGGAGACACATTGATCCTTTGATATACTTGTATGTGTGAGACAGATTTGTTTATTGTCAAAGCCTGCGATTTTGGGTCGTAGCAACTCTTAGTTGTGGGTGAGATCAGCTAAGGGAATCAAGTGCGCAGTATCCTGCTGGGATCGGAGGCGTAGAGAGTACAACTGTACCTTGGATCAGTTGGAGACTGATTGGGATTCAACTACAGTCCAGTCCAAAGTTAGCTTGGAGTAGGCTAGTGTCTGTAGCGGCTTAATACAGTGTCTGTTCAATATGGACTAGGTCCCGGGGTTTTTCTTCATTTACGGTTTCCTCGTTAACAAAATCTCTGGTGTCTGTCGTATTTCAGTTTCCGCATTATAATGTTTTATCTTTATAATTTAAATAATACAGGTTGTGCGTTAGATCATCAATTAGAGTAATCCAACCTTTGGTTGTTGATTGTCATTGATTGATCCTTGGATATTGGTCTTTGGTACCATCCAATTTATTCCTTGTATTTGATTAGTACTCGCAGTTTCTGTTTGGGGAAATCAAAACAAGAGAGAGAGATATAAACTCGTTGATGTACTTTTAATTGATTGAGTCTTGTTGATTCTATTAAGAGTATATTCGAGTTTGTCCATACAGATTGGTAAGCGAAATATTGGGTGGTGTTGTTAGACCCCCGCTTTTTCAACTGGTATCAGAGCAGGAAAACACCGTAAACCTGATAAATTTGTGTTTTTTTGTTCCTTATAAATATTCCTATGGGAAATTTCTTTGGAAAACTTTCTCTTGGCATCTGTAACGCATGCCAGAAATCCTTAAAGATTGTTCAAATATTATTATGGCTAAAACCTCTGGTTTCTCATGATAATCTTACTTCATCTAAAAGGGGAGATTTAGATGTTAAGAATCAATCAGAAGGAAAAAATAAAAAGAAGAAAAGATTGAGAAAACGCTCAATACGCTCAAGGATATGGAACCTCACTAGATTAACTCTTTATCTCTTTGAGGAATACTATCATAATGTATCAATTGATAAATATATGTTCAAAGCGTTCGAAGGCGTTTTTAAATTCTTAGAAAAACTTAATTCTGTTAAGTCTAAGAATCATCCCGAAAAGGGTTTGTATGTGTTAAACCTGTTCATACTGTGCAACCCAGAAATCGGAGGTATCCTTCTTCTAGCCAGAACAAACGAAGGATAAAAAGCTCTAACTGCCCTGACTATCATCATTACTTTGATTATACTACAGGGACTGTTCACACATATCAACCAGAAATGTCGCATGAGAATTCCTCTGCGCATTATGCCTCTTGGTAACAAGGCTGGCATTTCCCCATTTGTATATATCTTGGAATGGTGCAAGAAATGGTTTGAATTATGTACAGTTTTGTTATTCGTTGTTTGAATATCAATTTTAGCTTTCTATTGCATCCATTGACATTCACATGTGTGTTGTCACAGAATGCATAACCTTTAATGTGCAAATGGCTAAGAAAATCCCATCTTTCTCATGTGGGTCGCGGTTCGTAAACGGGTCCAAGCCCATGTGTGGTCGTATAAAGAAGAGGTTCGCGCACTCTAGTCTTCTTCTTTACCCGTCCGCGTACGTGAACCTAGGGTTTTGTGTATTTTCTCCATTAAAGCTTCCTTGGAGAAATCGAAAGAAAGAGTGTTCAAATCTCACTCCAAGTAAGTAAAATCATCTTGCTCCTTTCAATTTCTTAGACCTATGATGAATTCTAAGGGCACAAAAAGGAGTTATAAAAACTAAAAATCCTCTAGCTTGAATCCTCCTTGTGACCAAAACTCTCTTAGAATTAGGTTTATGGATGATTCTTGTGCTAGAATGTTTGTTAAGATTGCTTCAAAAGGTTTCATTCTAGAAAAGAGGTTGGATTTCTCTAGTGGGTATGAAGAGGATTTGGTATGCTTTACAAAATTTAAGCTTGGAAATATCTTTGATGGTCTTGGTCAAGGATTTGATTCTCTTACAAGGATTTTCTATGTCAATATTCATGATGTTGATTACAACAAGATGGAATTCAAATCCATGATTGGTAGAGAAATGTTCCTTGTTGATAGAGAATTAATTTCAAGGATTACCAAAATCCCGTTGGGGAACGTACGTCTACCTAGACCATGTGATGAACGTCCATCTTGTGATGATATCTCGGTTGGGCTTTGTGGCAAGAAGGTCGTCTGGAGTCAAGGAAAGTTCCCTACTAATGATATTAGTGTTGCATTGATGGCTTTTGGAAAACTTGGTATCCCCAATCTTTGTCCCTCCACAATTGAAAATTCTTGGTGGAGTCACGAGTTTGCGGAATTGGTCTATTTCCTTGATTCGGGTATTTCAAGTCTCGATATTTGTGGTTTCATTATATTTCAAATGATTTCGATGACTTCACCCGTCAAAATGTTGGGTTATCCTTGCTTGATTAGTCAAATTTGCGGTGATCGTGGTTGTGATTCAATTGGAAACTCTCTTGGGGTTCCCAAACCGGTTCGTCCGTGTACCTTTAGGCGCATAAGGGAAAATGCTTTCAAGCGACAAAGAATTGCTTCTCTTGATTTGACTGACCCTACTACCATAAGCCTTCTTCAAAAAATTGATAAAGGTGTGTGTAAGGTTGATTTAAGAGTAAAGTGTGTTCAAGAACAATTTTCCTTGGTTGCAACAAAGTTTCCCGATCTCAAGGAAGATTTGAATGAAATTCAAGCATCTTAGAGTATCTCTGATGAGGAAGAAGATGAATAATTCGTGTTTTAATTGTTGCCTAGTATGTCTTCTTTTTGGTTTAGTTGGAAGAATAACTAGTGCTTGAATAACAATGATTATGACTACACATAGCTATTATTTTTCATCTTCTTGTTTTTTAGGTTTATTGGCTTAAATTCTAAAAATATTTGGAGGATGATGGTTTGAAGTATTTAATCTTTATGATTTGTTACATTGCAATTTGTTATGGATATTGGTGTTTACGTCCGTGAACTATGCTGTCCCATATTTTGTCAAAAGTAAAGTCGTTCATGATTGATATTCACGTATTGATTTAAGGATGAATAGACTTTTGACAAAAGTTAAGCTTACATTGTCAATTCTTTGATGGAAGATAGGTTAAAATATTTTGTGTTCAAGGATTATGTCTATTAAATATCGTTATGCAAATAGTAGTGGAAGATAGAATGAATCCTTATGTATTCCACAGTATTGATCTTCACTGATCCATATTTTACATAATACTGTGAGGCTCCGTAATGCGTCTTATGTTGAGCACGATACAACCAATTTGATTAATTTTTGATTAGCTTTGTTGGTTGTTCCGTAAAATACTTTATGTTGAGCATTCTTGAACTAAATTAATCATCTTTTGGTTATTTTTTTATTGCTCCATAAGTCTTTTTATGTCGAGCAAAATAAATGACAATTAAATTGATTACTTTTGTAATTAGTTTGGTTGTGTATTCCAATTAGATTAATTATGGGTTCTCTTGTAATTAATCTAGTTGAGTATTTTCATACTCCGTAAGATTCCTCTTATGTTGAGTATATGAACGACGATCCTAATTAATTTTCTAATGGTTATGTTAGTCGTATGCTCCGTAAGTTCTCTTATGTCGAGCATAATCAATTAAGTTAATAGCTTTTGTGTTTAATTTGATTGCGTATTCCGACTAAATTAATCATGGATTTACTTGTGATTAATTTGATTGAGTGCTTGGATATAGAAAATCATTCTCATGGTTTTTGGTGTCCAATCAAAATCCTTTTTTCTTTTGAAATTAAGGTCGCTCTTGTTGTTCCCTTGGGAATGACATCAAATGGGGGAGAGTTCTTCTGAACTTGTGCTTAATGGTCATATCTTGAGGGGTGTGCGGTTGTGGAATTTTAAAGGGGTTATCTTGTATCTTTAAACTGCTTGATGAATGCTATTAGCTTCGGATACATGATTGCATCTAAATTAGATGGTATGTATTTTCTTTTAGTCATGAAATATCTCTTACGGAAATTTCATTATGATCCCGTTCTTGTACCTTTGCCAATTTTATTGACAAAAAGGGGGAGAATTAATATGTAGTTCACGCTACAAATACATATGGTTTTCGGATCATTGTGTAAGGGGGAGTGGTTTCCTTATGAAGAAGATCATTGTGTAAGGGGGAGTGGTTTCCATGTGAGACGGAGTACTGACTAAGGGGGAGTGATACATATCACCATAGTATTATTGTTGAAGTTGTGATACAATTGGACTTTGACACTGTGTAATAATACTATCACACTGTATAACAATGATCGAGACCGATGCTTTCTCATTGTTATAGCTACAATATCTTCAACAACGGTGATGCTAAACTTACAACCTTTGGGATCATTGGAGTACTTGGAAGTGACGGAGATTTCGAGGAATGTTAAAGATTAGACATGTGGAATAGGAGCTACTAAAGTTTCTTTATCTTTTTTGTATTCCATATGTATTGATAGTTTTGTCACTAAAATTGACAAAGGGGGAGATTGTTAGAGCATTTCTCGGTCGAAATAGCATGCGTTGCTATCTCAAGCATGTTTGTCAATGTTAGTGATCAAAAATATAAGTCTTGATTTCTAATCTACTATAGCTAAGTCTCGGACTAGGATAGAAAGTGTAGTTGAGCTCAAGGACTTCATGGCGATTCATCATACAAGAAGAAGAACTACTCAAGGAACCGGTGGAACTTATCGACAAAAAGGTATGTGAAGACTTGAACTTATCTGTCACTCAAAAGTCTATCTACTCTATCTCCTACTTCTTGAGAATAAAAGTCGTATGCTATATATAGACTTAGATTATACACATTTGGTATTTCGAGCCGAGTATACCTCGTCTATCTATATCTCGAAATATGTGTTGGTAAGCGTTTCGCTTCGACCATGTTTATCTTTACCTAGTGACGAAAGTCATGATATGTTTCAATCACTTTGAAAATTGCTTTGATGAGAAATGGTGTAACAACTATATAACGTCCTCTAAGAATGTTTCAATGGTTGGAATGAGAGTTTAGATTACATAACCAATGATGGACATAAGTATTATTGTGGAAACACATATGTCCATAAGTCCTATCCCTTGAACCAAAGTTTGCGAACATTGTTGATCAAGAGAAACCAGAAGAATGGCTTGTTTCCAAGTCCGCAAACTGCCGAACTTCTCATCCCGATAAATTCTGCTGGAGTTGACAAACTTGTTGCGTGAGTACCAGTCCGCGAACCGGCGGCAAGTCTTTGCCGAGATTTTCTGCTAGAGTTTGTAAACTCTGCCCGGTTTCTTGAGTTCGCGAACCTAGTGTGCGAACTTAAGAAGGTTATATATCTAAAGATGGTTTCTGAACTTAAACTTATAAAGACTAAGGAATGCAATTTGCAAACCGTGGATATAAAAGTTCATGAACCGATTCAAGTGAATCAAATCATCTTTGCTTCAATTGTGTCTTGTGTAATACATACGATTTCCTTGCAATTGAACAACTCTCTAACTAGTTCATTTGAAGTCATTTGAACTATTTATGGTGAAGAAGAATATGGTTGGTATGAAATGCTCATATGGCTAACCTTTTGGTTAACTATTGTTGAACCAACAAATGTACACGTTTGGGTACGGTTAACAAACCTAGAAGCGTGCATTTCATTTGTGTATAACAAGCTAAGTTTTCTATCTAACGGTTGAGAAATATTAGCTTGAATCTAAATCAGGTTTTCATATAACAGTGGATATTGTTTGCTTTGTAACCAAGGCGAAACCTTGATTTGAAAGACTATATAAATGAGACATCTAGTATTATGCAAAACTAATCCCCACACTTCACGTGTGATACTAGTTTGCGTACTAGAGTCGATTCTCCTTTAACCTTTGGTTTTCTTCTTATAAAACCGGGTTAACGACTTAAAGACTTCATTGGGATTTTGAAGCCAGGCTGATACTAATTTTATCGTAGTTGTGTGATCTGATATTGCATCTTCTATCGTACGAGTACAATCAGATTGATTGGCTTGATATTAATATCTCTGATAGGCAAGATATAAAAAGTAGTAACAAACATCTTCGTCTCATTGTTTGTGATTCCGCAACATCTTGTTTCGCTACCATACGATTAAGATTGTTGTGAGGTGATTGATAACTCTAGGATGTTCTTCGGGAATATAAGACCGGGTTATCAATTGGTTCCTATTCACCTTGATTATTATCAAAAGACGGAACAAAAACTTTATGGTTTTTCTGTGGGAGACACATTGATCCTTTGATAGACTTGTCTGTGTGAGACAGATTTGTTTATTGTCAAAGCCTGCGATTTTGGGTCGTAGCAACTCTTAGTTGTGGGTGAGATCAGCTAAGGGAATTAAGTGCGCGGTATCCTGCTGGGATCAGAGGCGTAGGGAGTACAACTGTACCTTGGATGAGTAGGAGACTGATTGGGGTTCAACTACAGTCCAGTCGAAAGTTAGCTTGGAGTAGGCTAGTGTCTGTAGCGGCTTAATACAATGTGTGTTAAATCTGGACTAGGTCCCGGGGTTTTTCTGCATTTGCGGTTTCCTCGTTAACAAAATTTCTGGTGTATGTGTTATTTCAATTTGCGCATTATATTGTTTTATCTTTATAATTGAAATAATACAGGTTGTGTGTTAGATCATCAATTAGAGTAATCCAACCTTTGGTTGTTGATTGTCATTGATTGATCCTTGGATATTGGTCTTTGATACCATCCAAGTTATTCCTTGTATTTGATTAGTACTCGCAGTTTCTGTTTGAGGAAATCAAAACAAGAGAGAGATATATAAAATCGTTGATGTACTTTTAATTTATTGAGTCTTGTTGATTCTCTTAAAAGTATATTCGAGTTTGTTCATACAGATTTCTAACCGAAATATTGGGTGGTACTGTTAGACCCCCGCTTTTTCAGTTCTGATAACCAATATCAAAACCGAAACTACAAGTAGTTTTATTTATATATGTTACCAAGGAAACAATTGTCCGAAACAATTTTTCCACTTTAGTTTAGCAAAAAAAAAATCAACTAAGCACCTTAGTCCCTTTGCTAAACCGATTGTTCAAAGACAACCGCTTAATTCGATAAGACCAAAATAAAGGTAAATCTATTTTTCTCATCAGGTTCTAATTATCCATAAACTTAGACCTTTCAATTTTAAACAAGACAAGTACTAGGTTAGTTAACTAGCATTTCTTGTTAAGGCACTCGATTAGACTTGAATAACCTAAACCTCACTTTGATAAGTCTAACTAAGATCAGAATTAACTTAGTTTCTCTTATCCGTAATCGAATTGGACTAAACAACTCATCCCGTACACCTTTTATTTCGTTAAGCCATAAATAATTCATACAAACTAACATAAATCAACTTGCATAATTATTCACCTCAACTGGAAGCAATTGAAACAACATAGACGTTAAAAGCACCGCAATTGCACCGAAATTTTGTAAGCCTAAACAATTGATACCATACAAACGCAAGATACCAATAGTTTTTCTTAACCTGAACCAATTGAATCACACACAACATCAATTTTACCGAAATTTTGTAAGCCTAAACAATGACACCACACAATAAAGCAAGATAACAATAGTATTTCTTAACCGAAACCAATTGAATCACACACATCATGGAATAAACATCAATTGTACCGAAATTTTGTTAATTAAAAGCAATAAATATATATGATATAAACTCAGGATTTTCTTAAACCGGAAAATAATTAACTAACAAGATTGTTATCTCAAATTTCGCATCCACTTCTCCAATATGTTTGCATCTTCATCCAGGGAGAATTGATATCGAAATATCATCATGTTGTTATCCTTATGCATAAACAAAAGAATAACAACAACCAACCTTTACCATAGAAAGGTTGAAAATCGGTTTTAACAATTGCAAGCAAAAGTTTAAAACCGTCGAAATACATATGCTTTTATGCTAAATCAAAATCGAGTCAACATATTGTGACTTTTTCACATATTGTTTCTACCAGAACCCCTCATGATTCTTTGATAAAGCTTACCAACATGGGTTAGAACTTAATCCTGCTAAGTCAAAAAGTCACCCAAACCACAAGGGTTCACAATATATGAGATCGAATATTAAGGTAGTAAAACCGAAATCAAACATCCCATAAACATATATAGCAATAAGATAAAAGCATTCAATCACAGGCTACGTAAACCGAAAACTATCACAAGAAATATTACCAATCAAATAATTTTATTCACAATAGTTTTATTCATAATAGACCAATACAATCAATGAAATAAATCAAAAATTGATGTCTATTCTTTCTAGATTAAGTATTACAACATATAACTTAATCTCTAGTGGTGCTCTTGTTGTTCACTGAGGTATCTTCAGTGTTCAAACTCTCAAAGTATGTCTCAAGAGACTTGTCCGCACCCACTTCTTGTTTTTCAAGTTCTTCAATTAGAACTTTGAGCTCAGCAAGAATTCCTCTTGTTCCTTCATAGTTTTATTTTAACCAATCTTGATGTCGAATAGTCATAGCAAGATTGGTTTCCAGTTCATCAAAACCTTGGATATATTGAGACATACTATCAGAACGAATCCATTGGGTTTCGGTTGGATCTTGTTTGTTTTAAGCTAACAGACATGACTCATCTTGTGATCTAACAGAACTATCAGAATCATAATCAGACATGATATTTGATATGCCCTTCTTCTTCCTCTCTGTATTGATTCCTTGACAATCCTTAACCTTTTGAGATTCCTCCTTATTATCCTTAGAGACAGTGCGAGTTATTGGAGGCATGCTTGGTTATGAATAAATAAATATAAAAGGATTGATCTAGGTTATCGAATACAGACAAGAAAAAATTTCTCCTTTTAAAAGAGATAACTTTTGGACCAAAAGACCTCTGGAGAATCCGAAAATATTAAAGAATATATTTCGTTTCCTTAGTCTGAATTTCTCAAGCTGGAAGGTTTATTAAAATTCGAAAATTCTAAGTAAAACCTCTTTTTGGAAGATCATGTTAAACATGAACATTTTTCTAACAACCATGGATTCACAACTATCCATATAGTATCACAGAAATTTCTGATAAACAACTACACAAACACATGTGCTCCTATTTTATTGTGCCTTTCCCATCCAAGATTATGAGCACGAAAGGATAAGAATGCAAAACTTATGATACAACTAAGTTGCATCGGAGTAAGCTTTTTCCAGCTTGCAGTGAATATCAGAAACAGGGTTCATGTTTCTCTTCGGGAATTTCTGCCCAAAATAATTTCTCCCAAGACGATGATCTTTTATAACTCTAGAGATATGATCATGTGGAGAAAATGTACTAATGTGAGAATTCTCAGTGATAGATAAATCTTTCTTAATTCTTTCAATGAGATTTTCATAATATTTACTCATTCTAAGGACTTCCTTATTATTCCCATTAGTGTGATTATCTGAAACAACTATAGGAAATTCCTGATTGTTTCTTTTGGAAGAGATTCTCTCTTTCCCTTCCTTCTGAAGTCATTCCTTATCAAAACCAGAACTGTTTCGATATGGGAGCGGAGGAACCTTTTTACAGAAGCGATTATCAACTCTTTCCTCTGACTCCTTTGAGTTGATCTTATCGGGATGCGATATAATTTGTCTTTCTACTGAGGAATGATCTTTCGGTTTTTTAAGAAAACAAACTTCCTTCAAAAATATTACCACCGTATATTGAAGAAGTATAAGTTTCCTGTCAAGTGACTGAAAATTGTATTCCTTACAATCACCACGGAATCGGTTCAAAGTTTCCTTTGGACAAGATTTCGTTTGATCATCAGTAGATCTAGAAGCTGGTTTCTCATCCTCTTCTAACTTGATGTAGTTAGGCAAACTACCATCATCTTGATCTGTTTCATATGTGATTAAACCGGTTTTATCACAATCTGTAAAAGTCGAGCAAGGACTTTTAGTTTCCTCATCATAAGGAATCACAACAACATCATTAGTGAGAATCATAGGACGTCTCTCTTTATATGTAAGAGATTTACCAAGAGCTTCTAGTTTTACATTGAGATCCATTTTCTCTTTGGTTAGACACTTCAGTTGAATGTCTTTTTCTATGATCTCCTGTTTAAGAAGATTTGACTTTGTCTTTAAAATGAGTACTTTAGAAGATAGAGATTATATAGTCTTTAGGAGTTTTACCAACTCTTTATCAGCATCTTCTCTTTCATCGGAGATAGGCATAGATGTTTTCGTAACTCCTGGATCATGAGTCAACGAAGTGGTAACATCTTCAACTTTTGAGTATTCATACTCTTGCATAACATTAATTGAATCATACATTAGATTCAATTCTTATAGGATGGATCGCACCAAATACAGATTGTTAGATCTTTTCGTGTTTGCCTGCTGTGATACCAATTGAAAAGGAGAGGGTACCCAAATATACCTCAAGCTAAAACTTTTCCTACCTATAAGTCCTTTCTCCGAAAGTGATTGTCTATGGACTGAATTGAGACAATACAACTAATCGGTTCACACTTCGTGTGATCGTCTATGGATACGAGATCGAGACAATACAACAACGAAGTATGTTTACTTGATACAAGGGTTCAAACTTAACCAAACACAATAGGATTGCTTATCAAGTAAATAGGAATTAACGTTTCTGTATTTTACTAGTAATTATAATAAAAACAATTATAATTACAGAAATAGAAAAGTAAAAGACACAGCAAGATTTTGTTAACGAGGAAACTGCAAATGCAGAAAAACTCCAGGACCTTGTCCATAATTGAATATTCTCAGGATTAAGCCGCCATACAAAATCAAACCAACTTCATATAGTTGAGAACAAGAAACTAAACCTATAGTTCACCTAGTTCCGTCTGTATTCCCACGCATCCAACTTATAAATAAGTCACGTACTTGGAACAATTCCTTTGGTTCGTATTTCAAACAGTAAAGGGACAAAAAATCTGTTTGGTATCAACTCTATTCAACCAAGTGATATGAGTCGGACAAAGGATCTTCCGTTTATCTTAACATAAACTCCTTCGTCAGGTCCTTAGATCTATCTTATGTTCAATTACCGAAGTAATCGTTTAAGATTAAGCCAACAACACTCTTAATCCAAAGAATTGTGTTGATGCCGATCTACTCAATTAATCAATCCAATCTACCACAAGGATAAACCGATTATTAATTGGATGCTCTTTAACCAAAACAAGTATTGTGCACACCAAAGATTGTAAACCCAAGTCAGATCTTCAATATCTTCTTTGTCTTTAAATCTTCTTAAATCTTCAATAAAAACCTGCAAACAATCACTTGAATCTCTTGTGATCAATCACGCACATAACAGAGTCTGTTAACAATGGATTATCACAAGATCGCCTTTAGAACTAACAACAGTTTAAAGATCCCTGTCGAAACTCTGAACTAGTTTGAGTGAATCTTATATCATAAGAGAAGATCCTCAAGCATAAACAAATTAGGTGCAATCAGATTTCAACCACCGTTAGTCAATCAAATCAATCGAAAACAAAAGATAAACCGCAATTATATAGTTTCCCACCAACATTACATGCTAGAGATTCTCAATCCCAAAGAAGACTTTAAACTGAGCGGTCGTAAGAGATTTCTCCTAATTAGGTTACTCTCCTCTCCGAATAGGCGTCTACACCAGTAACAACAACAAAAGAGGAAGTCTGTTGTTACGAAACATTAGTTTGCTAAAAAGGCAAACTTCAAGTATTTATAGACAAGGAAGTTTGGACACCAAGGAACTTCCAAAACCGAAAATATTCTCAAGATATTCATTAAAGCACAAATTTGGTATCCATAATTCCTGGAAATGCTCTGTCCAAAAATAATGATCGAAATCTCTCGGAAAATATAATTAGTAAATGCACATTACTAATTCTTATATCTCCCTATGAAATGAAATTAATAACCTTAATTAAAAGATTCTTAAATTACTTATGTTTCGATCCTGGGATTTTCTTCCTTTATTTATTAAGGGATAACTTTGAACAATTAAAGAAATAAATATTGCAGCACATGTTCAAAAAAGTTTAGAATTGGTTCATCTGAATTTCAATAATTTTGTGATTGATCAAACAAACATTCAATCACAATCATGGGTTTAACGGTTCTACCAAAACAAGTTTCGGTTCTACCTCGATGTGAGTACTGTGCATAGTCACACTAGCTTTCCAAAATTCGGTTGACTAGGTACTAGGATCGTTTCCCCACATATATATGGTATCTAACTTAAATGTGTTGCACATGTCCATAGGATCGGTTCCCCTTTGCCTAAAAACGTGTTGCACATGTCCATAGGATCGGTTCCTTTTTCTGCTATAAACCTTGTTGCACCTCATACAAGGATCGGTTCCCCTTTGTGATGTACTGCACCTCTTACTAGGATCGGTTCCCCTTTCCCAAATTTTGTCAGAAAAAATACAAACCCGATCATACCATCTCAGGTGATTACTTAAGATCGATTTCACTAATAAAAGTCATACCAATACATAAGTCAGGCCTTTGTGAATAATATTACCAAGAACACAAACAAGTTGTGAGCGGTTATACTCAATCACACATATTGGTTGTTCATAAGATATGCAATGAATAAGAAAACCAATAACACCTGGCAATTTCCTTTTCGGTTCACAAACAAGTTTATGAACTTACTTCGTTAGAACATATGTAAAACATGGTTCCCTAGGATGAAATCCTCACCTAATACCATACATAATCACAATAGCATTCAAATGATTATGGAGATGTCTTATCTACAAAGTTTAATGGTTAATCAATAAACCTCGGATTGTATTCCTTAGTACTATGTCTATCTAGAGTTCAAAAATGCTTCGCAGTTATGTTTTCAATATGCACGACTTGAAAGATACGTTAGGGAATGAAACAGTTCAAGTCAAATATCACTAACCTCAAGTGGAAGGATGATTGTTGTTGTTAGAGCATTGCTCGGTCGAACTCGCATGCGTTGCTATCTCAAGCATGTTTGTCAATGTTAGTGATCAAAACTATAAGTCTTGATTTCTAGTCTATTATAGCTAAGTCTCGGACTAGGATAGAAAGTGTAGTTGAGCTCAAGGACTTCATGGAGATTCATCATACAAGAAGAAGAACTACTCAAGGAATCGGTGGAACTTCTCGACAAAAAGGTATGAAGACTTGAACTTATCTGTCACTCAAAAGTCTATCTACTCTATCTCCTACTCTTTGGGACAAGAAGTCGTATGCTATATATATAGACTTGGATTATACACATTTGGTATTTCGAGCCGAGCATACCTCACCTATCTATATCTCGAAATATGTGTTGGTAAGCTTTCCTCTTTAACTGAGTTTACCTTTACCATGTGACAAAAGTCATAATATGTTTCAATCATCTTGAAAATTGCTTTGACGAGAAATGGTGTAACAACTGTATAACGTCCTCTAAGAATGTTTCAATGATTGAAATGAGAGTTTATATTACATAACCAATGGTGGACATAAGCATTGTTGTGGAAACACATTTATGTATAAGTCCTATTCCTTGAACCAAAGTTTGCGAACTTTTTTGATCAAGAGAACCAGAAGAATGGCGTGATCCAAGCCCTCGAACGCAGTCCGCGAACTACCGATGTTCTCAAACCCGAGAATTTCTGCTGGAGTTGACAAACTAGTTGCGTGAAGCTAAGTCCACGAACTCATTCCGCGAACCGGCGAAGTTCTCATACCCGAGAATTTCTGCTGGAGTTTGTAAACTCTGCCCGGTAACTTAAGTCCGCGAACCTAGTCTGTAAACTTGAGAAGGTTATATATCTGAAGATGATTTCTGAACTTAAACTTAAAAATACTAAGGAATGCAGTTTGCAAACCGTGGCTATAAAAGTTCATGAACCGATTCAAGTGAATCAAATCATCTTTGATTCAATTGTGTCTTGTGTAGTACATAAGATTTCCTTCAATTGAACAACTCTCTAACTAGTTCATTTGAAGTCATTTGAACTAGTTATGGTTAAGAAGAATATGGTTGATATGAAATGCTCATATGGCTAAGGTTTTGGTTAACTATTGTTGAACCAACAAGTGCATACGTTTGGGTACGGTTAACAAACCTAGAACCGTGCATTATCAAGTGTGTATAAGAAGTTAAGTTTTCGATCTAACGGTTGAGAAATATTATCTTGAATCTAAATCAGGTTTTCATCTAATAGTGAATATTGAAAGCTTTGTTACTAAGCTAACATTGATTGCAAACCCTGATTTGAAAGACTATATAAAGGAGACATGTAGTATTGTGCAAAACTAATCCCCACACCTTACGTGTGATACTAGTTTGCATACTAGAGTCAATTCTCCTTTAACCTTTGGTTTTCTTCTTCTAAAACCAGGTTGACGACTTAAAGATTTTATTGGGATTGTGAAGCCAGACTGATACTACTTTTATCGTAGTTGTGTGATCTGAGCTTGCATCTTCTATCGTACGAGTACAATCAGATTCATTGGCTTGAGATTGATATCTACGATTGGCAAGATATAAAAAGTAATTACAAACATCTTTGTCTCATTGTTTGTGATTCCGCAATATCTTGTTTCGCTACCATACGATTAAGATTTTTGTGAGGTGATTGATAACTCTAGGATGTTCTTCGGGAATATAAGACTGGATTATCGATTGTTTCCTGTTCACCTTGATTATTATCAAAAGACGGAACAAAACCTTTAGGGTTTATCTGTGGGAGACAGATTGATCCTTTGATAGACTTGTCTGTGGGAGACAGATTTGTTTATTGTCAAAGTCTGCGATTTTGGGTCGTAGCAACTTAGTTGTGGGTGAGATCAGCTAAGGGAATCAAGTGCGCAATATCCTGGTGGGATCAGAGGCGTAGGAGCATAACTGTACCTTGGATTAATGGGAGATTGATTGGGGTTTAACTAAAGTCCAGTCCGAAGTTAGCTTGGAGTAGGCTAGTGTCTGTAGCGGCTTAATACAATGTGTGTTCAATCTGGACTATGTCCCGGGATTTTTCTGCATCTGCGGTTTCCTCGTTTACAAAATTTCTGGTGTCTGTGTTATTTCAATTTCCGCATTATATTGTTTTATCTTTATAATTGAAATAATACATGTTGGGCGTTTAGATCATCAATTAGAATAATCCAACCTTTGGTTGTTGATTGTCATTGATTGATCCTTGGATATTGGTCTTTGGTACCATCCAAGTTATTCCTTGTGTTTGATTAAAGACTCGCTGATTTCTATTAGCTCGAGTAAATCAAAACAAGAGAGAGATATTAACTCCTTGAGATACTTTTACCTAGATTGAGTCTGACTGTCTAGTTGATTCTCTAGAAAGTATCTCGGAGTTAGTCCATACAGATTGCTAAGCGAAATATTGGGTGGCGTTGTTAGACCCCCGCTTTTTCAATTGGTATCAGAGCAGGAAAACACGTTTAAGGCCTTACAAGTCTGTGTTTGTAGCGATCTGAATCTATGGACAAGAGTACTATCTCTGATAAACTCTTTACCAGAATTAAAAGTTCTATCTCGTCTAACTCTATTAAAGAGAAGGGTTCTACAATCTCGAATATAGATGAACCTTCTGTACTGACAATACAGACTAACATTGACATGTGTACTTACGATTACCCTTAAAATGTGAGCTTCTCCATTAATGAACGGGATTCAGCTGAAGAGAGTGAATTGATTCTGAATCTTGTTAGAATCCAAGCTGATAGATTCAATCGGTTGAAGCACCATGTCAATATTCTACTTGGTGTAATAAGATATTGCAAACCCAAAGGAAATTCTGAAGTTCATTCTCCGTGTACGTCTCTTGAAGCTATCCTCAGAAGAGATGCCTTGGAAATTGACCATCGCTTGAGTAAGCTCTCTATTCAAGGATGCTCAAAGCAATATAATATGCCAAGTACTTCTGACACAACTAAAGATGGTTCATTCTCAGAGTAAAAACGGAAGCCCCTTCTAGTAAAACGGATGTGCCTGAAGTCACCAACACTCAAGGATGGTGCACATCAAATGAAGGGAATAAATCTTCTAACGATGATATTAAGACTGTACTATCTAATGATCCTGACGATCAGAAAGTATGTCTTGTCTGTGAGACAAAGAGTTCTGTTAAACGAAAGGGAACCTCTAGGTTGAAGAAAAACTCCTTGGTTCAACTTCAACACACCTTAGATTTAATTCTTAAAGGTGTAACTGACATTCGTATGACCAAACCAAATGGTTTTTGTACCTACCCTATGTATGTAACCAGAAAATTCAGTTGAGTTCCTCGAACACTCAAGAAAAAAACATACGTCTTAATAAACATCGTCTAAAGGAAGATCGTGTCGTGGTCTCAAGAAATAACGCTGCTCCTGTTGAGAAAGGAAGTTTAGAAGAAAGAAGAAAAATTGATGAAATGAGAGATAATTTGAAAAAGATAATTGAAGGGTATAAAGAATTCGTCAACAGGTTGTCCTCTTCCTCAAACCCAAATTCTTCTCGTAAGAACTCAAATTATGTCTCGTATTTTGATGACAGTAAGTTTTATGATAATTTCTCACATAAAAAGGAGTCCCTCTATAGATTCAGGAGGAAAAAGAGACTTGACCACAAACACAAATCTCTTGATGAGCTTGTGGCTCATACTTATGCTAATTAATCACAAGGGTTGAAGAGCTTACTCATAAAAACCCTGTTGAGTAAGATGTGTTAATATTCAGGTATACTTTTGGCATTTGCGTCTGTTAGGTTGAGTTATCTTCTTATCGTCCATAGCTAAGCTTTTTGACTGCAGACTCATTGTGCTTAAAGTATTGTCTGTGTTTAAAGTGTCATTTTCTTTAGGAAGTATTCTTCTGAATCTTGTTTCTTGCTACAATTGCGCTCAAAAATTGTCTTCCTGTGTTATGGATTATTTTTTTTTAGTCTTTTGTTGAAAAAGTCCCTTTTGGGCTTTATTTTTTTGGGGGGGTCATGTTGTACTCGAACGGATATCTGTGTTCTGGGACGAGTCAACTGTCCCTAAGAGACCCTTAAATATCAATCTATTGAGTTACGAACGTATACTCTAGGTTGACTTCTGGGTTATAAGAATGTCTTCTTCTTCATCTTGCTATGGTGGTTTTGCAAGAGGATTCCTTGACGAAGGTTGTGTTGTTGAGTCCAAGAAGAAAAGAACCCTTGTAGATTAAGATCATCCTAATGCTTCATTTTATTTTGCCTATGTTCATGAGGATGCTGAAAAGGATGATATGATTTCTGCTGAAGTTGTTCATGACTTTCTTAAGTACTTTGGGGAAGCGAAACAAGAGCTCATTGTTACTCTGAAAAATCTTGATGCATTGAAAACTGAGTTGGAAAAGGTTACTGCTGACCTTGGTCTCATAAAGTCGTACATCAATGATCTTCGCAAAGAGAATCACCTATCTGATGTTGCAATGAATGTTGTTGATCACAAGATAAAAGACCCTTTGTCTCGTGAGGATTCTGAACCGTACATATGATCTTAGTTCGTGTTCGGGATAGCACTGGAGTCTGTTTTTAGCTTGCTTTATTGTTTCCTAGTATGTCTTCTTTTTGGTTTAGTTGGAAGAATAACTAGCTTTGAATAGCAATGATTGTGACTACACATAGCTATTATTTTTCATATTCTTGTTCTTTTTTAGATTTATTGGTATTAAATTCTAAAAATATTTGGAGGATGATGTTTTGCAGTATTAATCTTAATGATTTGTTATATTGCAATGGGTTATCGGATTGGTGTTTACGTCCGTAAACTATATTTGTCCCATACTTTGTCAAAAGTAAAGTCATTCGTGTTCGGTATTCACGTACTGGTAAAAGAATGAATGGACTTTTGACAAATACAAAAGTTAAGCCTATATTGTCAATTATCTTGATGGAAGATAAGTTAAAATCTTTTGTTTTCAAGGATTATGCCTATTATTGTCGTTATGCAAATAATGATTGAAGATAGAATGAATCCTTGTGTATTCCGCAGTATTGATCATCCCTGATCCATATTTTATGTATTACTGTGAGGCTCCGTAATGTATCTTATGTTGAGCATTATACAACCAAGTTGATTTTCTTAGCTTAGTTATTGTTCCGTGGGATATGTTATGTCGAGCATATTGAACTAAATTAATCATCTTGTTTGGTTATTTAGTTATTGCTTCGTAAGTTTTCTTATGTCGAGCAAAACAAATGACAATTAAATTGATTACTTTTGTAATTAGTTTGGTTGTGTATTCCAATTAGATTAATTATGGGTTCTCTTGTAATTAATCTAGTTGAGTTTTTTCGTGACTCCATAAGGTTTTCTTGTGTTGAGTATATGAATGGTTAACCTAATCATTATCTTATGGTTAACTTAGTCGTATCTCCGTAAGTTATCTTTTGTTGAGCACAATCAATTGAATTGATCACTTTTTGTGTTTAACTTGATCGTGTATTCCGATTAAATTAATCATGGGTTTACTTGTGATTAATTTGATTGAGTTTTTTGGATACAGAAAATCATTTTCATGGTTTTTGGTATCCAATAAAATCCTTCTTTTCTTTTGAAATTAAGGTCTCTTTTGTTGTTCTTTCGGGAATGACATCAAATGGGGGAGAGTTCTTTTGAACTTGTGCTTAATGGTCATATCTTGAGGGATGTGCGGCTGTGGAATTTGAGAGGGGTTATCTTGTATCTTTAAACTCCTTGATGAATGCATTTAGCTTCGGCTTTATGATTGCATCTAAATTAGTTGGCATGTATTTTTTCTTGTAGTCATGAAATGTCTCTTTCGGAAATTTCATTATGATCCCGTTCTTGTACCTTTTCCAATTTTATTGACAAAAAGGAGGAGAATTAATATGTAGTTCACACTACAAATACATATGGTTTTCGGATCATTGTGTAAAGGGGAATGGTTTCCATGTGAGATGGAGTATTGACTAAGTGGGAGTGATACATATCACCATAGTATTATTGTTGAAGTTGTGATACAATTGAACTTTGACACTGTGTAATAATACTATGACACTATATAACAATGATCGAGACCGATGCTTTCTCATTGTTATAGCTACGGATCTTCAACAACGGTGATGCTAAACTTACAACCTTTGGGATCATTGGAGTACTAGGAAGTGACGAAGATTTCGAGGATTGTTGAAGATTAGACATGTGGAATAGGAGCTATTAAAGTTTCTTTATCTTTTTTTGTATTCCATATGTATTGATAGTTTTGTCACTAAAATTGAGAAAGGGGGAGATTGTTAGAGCATTGCTCGGTCGAACTCGCATGCGTTGCTATCTCAAGCATGTTTGTCAATGTTAGTGATCAAAACTATAAGTCTTGATTTCTAGTCTATTATAGCTAAGTCTCGGAATAAGGTAGAAAGTGTAGTTGAGCTCAAGGACTTCATGGAGATTCATTATACAAGAAGAAGAACTACTCAAGGAACCGGTGGAACTTCTCGACAAAAAGGTATGTGAAGACTTGAACTTATCTGTCACTCAAAAGTATATCTACTCTATCTCCTTCTCTTTGAGACAAGAAGTCGTATGCTATATATATAGACTTGGATTATACACATTTGGTATTTCGAACCGAGTATACCTCGCCTATATATATCTCGAAATATGTGTTGGTAAGCTTTTCGCTTTAACCGAGTTTACCTTTACCATGTGATGAAAGTCATAATATGTTTCAATCATCTTGAAAATTGCTTTGACGAGAAATGGTGTAACAACTATATACCGTCCTCTAAGAATGTTTCAATGATTGAAATGAGAGTTTAGATTACATAACCAATGGTGGACATAAGCGATATTGTGGAAACATATTTATGTATAAGTCCTATTCCTTGAACCACAGTTTGCGAACTTTGTTGATCAAGAGAACCGGAAGAATGGTGTTAGCCAAGTCCGCGAACTGCCGAAGTTCTCAAACCCGAGAATTTCTGCTGGAGTTGACAAACTATTTGCGTGAATCTAAGTCCGCGAACTCAGTCCACGAACCCAGTCCGCGAACAGGCGAAGTTCTCACACCCGAGAATTTCTGCTGGAGTTTGTAAACTCTGCCCGGTAACTTAAGTCCATGAACCTAGTCTGCGAACTTGAGAAGGTTATATATCTGAAGATGATTTCTGAACTTAAACTTAAAAAGACTAAGGAATGCAGTTTCCAAACCGTGGATATAAAAGTTCATGAACCGATTCAAGTGAATCAAATCATCTTTGTTTCAATTGTGTCTTGTGTAGTACATAAGATTTCCTTGCAATTGAACAATTCTCTAACTAGTTCATTTGAAGTCATTTGAACTAGTTATGGTGAAGAAGAACATGGTTGATATGAAAATGCTCATATGGCTAACCTTTTGGTTAACTATTGTTGAACCAACAAGTGCATACGTTTGGGTACGGTTAACAAACCTAGAAGCGTGCATTGTCAAGTGTGTATACCAAGCTAAGTTTTCGATCTAACGGTTGAGAAATATTAGCTTGAATCTAAATCAGGTTTTCATCTAACGGTGAATATTGAATGCTTTGTTACTAAGCTAACATTGATTGCAAACCTTGATTTGAAAGACTATATAAAGGAGACATCTAGTATTGTGCAAAACTAATACCCACACCTCAATGTGATACTAGTTTGCATGCTAGAGTCGATTATCCTTTAACCTTTTGTTTTCATCTTCTAAAACCAGGTTAACAACTTAAAAACTTCATTGGGATTGTGAAGCCAGACCGATACTACTTTTATCGTAGTTGTGCGATCTGATCTTGTATCTTCTATCGTACGAGTACAATCAGATTGATTGGCTTGAGATTGATATCTCCGATAGGAAATATATAAAAAGTAATCACAAACATCTTCGTCTCATTGTTTGTGATTCCGCAACATCTTGTTTCGCTACCATACGATTAAGATTGTTGTGAGGTGATTGATAACTCTAGGTTGTTCTTCGGGAATATAAGCCCGGATTATCAATTGGTTCCCGTTCACCTTGATTATTATCAAAATACGGAGCAAAACCTTTAGGGTTTATCTGTGGGAGACAGATTGATCCTTTGATAGACTTGTCTGTGGGAGACATATTTGTTTATTTTCAAAGCCTGCGATTTTGGGTCGTAGCAACTCTTAGTTGTAGGTGAGATCAGCTAAGGGAATCAAGTGTGCAGTATCTTGGTGGGATCAGAGGTGTAGGAGCATAACTGTACGTTGGATCAATGGGATATTGATTGGGGTTCAACTACAGTCCAGTCCGAAGTTAGCTTGGAGTAGGCTAGTGTCTGTAGCGGCTTAATACAGTGTGTGTCCAATCTGGACCAGGTCTCGGGGTTTTTCTGCATTTGCGGTTTCCTCGTTAACAAAATTTCTGGTGTATGTGTTATTTCAATTTCCCCATTATATTTTTTTATCTTTATAATTGAAATAATACAGGTTGTGCGTTTAGATCATCAATTAGAATAATCCAACCTTTGGTTGTTGATTGTCATTGAATGATCCTTGGATATTGGTCTTTGGTACCATCCAAGTTATTCCTTGTGTTTGATTAAAGACTCGCTGATTTCTATTAGCTCAAGTAAATCAAAACAAGAGAGAGATATTAACTCCTTGAGATACTTTTACCTAGATTGAGTCTGACTATCTAGTTGATTCTCTAGAAAGTATTTCGGAGTTAGTCCATACAGATTGCTAAGCGAAATATCGGGTGGTGTTGTTAGACCCCTGCTTTTTCAGTTGTCGTTGTAGTTTCTTGCTTCTTCACATATTCAAGTCTTCGCAATACTTGTAATGTTTCATATCCTAATACATTCAAGCTAACTTATACGAAGTTGAGTCTAGTACATAATCAAGCGACTCTTAACATGAGTTTTGATTCACTAAAATATGACAACCAAACTTGACATACCAACGCTTGGTGGGTTCAACCTAGCAATGCTCTAACACATAGTTCATGTTTCTCTTTGGATGTTTCTACCCAAAGTATTTTCTCCCAAGAAGGTGATCCTTCTTTGTAACGAAGTTATGATCATGAGGAGAAAATGTACCGATGTGAGAATTTTCAGAGATAGATAAATCTCTCTTAATTTTATTAATGAGATTTTCATATGATTTTCTCATTCTAAGGGTTTCCTTATTATGCACATTATCTTGATCATCGGAAACAATTACTGAAAATCTTCCTTGATTGTTTTTTTTGGCAGGAATTATTTCCTTCCCTTTCTTATGGAACCATTTAGTAGGTGAATTACCTTCATGTAAACAGAGAATGTTTCGACATGAGTGAGGTGGAACCTTTTTACAGAAGTGATTATCAACTGTTTTATCTTATTATTTTGAGTTGATTTTATCATGTTGGGGTATATGATATCTTTCTACTGAGGAACGATCTTTCAGTTTTTTAAGACAATATACTTCTTTTAATACTTTTACAATAGTATTTTGAAGAATTATAAGTTTCCTTTCAAGTGACTGAAAGTTGTATTACTTAAGATATTTCTCAAGGAATCGGTTCAAAGTTTCCTTTGGACAAGATTTCGTTTCATCATCAGTAGTTGTAGAAGATGTTTTGTCGTTCTCTTCTGACTTGATGCAGTTAGGTAGACTACCATCATCATGATCTGTTTCAGACGTGATCAAGGACTTTTGGTTTCCTCATCAGAAGAAATTATAACAAAATCATTGGTCAGAGTCATATGATAAATCTCTTGTTCTTGAGTAAGAGATTTACCAAGATCTTCTACTTTGACAGTGAGATCCATATTCTCTTTGGCTAGAATATTTAGTTGAATGTCCTTTTCTCTGATATCTTGCTTAAGAAGATTAGATTATGTCTTTAATATTAACATCCTCGTAGACAAAGATCTTATAGGCTTTAGGAGTTTTACCAACTCTTTCGCAGCATCTTATTTGACATCAGAATTTGACTCAAATGCACCATTAATCTCCTTAACTCCTGGATCATGAGTTAACGAAGTAATAGCATTCTCAACTTTTGAGTATTCACAATCTTGCATAATGTTAACTGAATCATCCATTAGATTCAAATCTTATAGGTTGGATCGTATCAAACACATATTGTTAGATATTTTCGTGTTTGCCTGCTCTGATACCAATTGAAAAGACGAGGGTAACCAAATACACCACAATCTTTTTGTTTCAGCCTATAATTCCAATACCAAGTGTAATCGTCTATGGACAAAGTCGAGACAATACGACAACTTGATATTCACTTGATAATAGTTACGGTCCGAAACCGATTTATGATAGGATCAATATCAAGTGATTAGGATTAACGCACAAGTGTATTAACTTTATTATAATATAAAAGAATTATAATGCGGAAGTAAAGTAAATAACACAACACAAGATTTTGTTAACGAGAAAACCACAAATGAAGAAAAACCCCGGGACCTAGTCCAGTTTTGAATACTCTCAGAATTAAGCCGTTATACAAAAACTACCAACTTCGTATAGTTGAAACCAAGCAGACTACCCCTAGTTACTTAGTTCCCTCAGTATCCCTGCACATTCGACTTCTAGTGTCCCACATGTGAATAGCAAGTCCTTTGGATCGTATTCCAAACAACAAAGGAAGAATTTGTTTGGTAACCACTCTAATCAATCTTGTTACAAGATATAGATGAGTCATTGACAAAGGCTCTTCCATTTAATCTAATAAAATTCTTTGTCTGGTTAGATCAATCTAACTATTGATGTAGTTTTTACAGTGGTAAGAAAGGGTTTGATTCTCGGACTTGTGAAGTTGTTGATTTTAGACTTAATTAAAGAAAATACTAAAATTAGTAAGAATATGTAAATGAAAGTAACATGATTAAGAATTACTTGGAATCAGGATTCCACCAAACTTATATACTATGGTTCAATATTAATTCTTAGACAATTATAGGTCCAAAAATAATAATTATTGACTCTTAATCTTTGCCAAGGTAGATTTTATAAAATATTAATTGTAAATGGTAAGCACGAGTTATCAAAACACTTAAGCTAAGCATAAATCATCAAACTAAATGAAAACTAATTAATTTAAAATCATAATTCAAATTATATTAATGCAAAAGTCATAAAAATAATTAAACAAAGTTACCACAGTGATGAGAAATGGCTTCCTTCGTCATCCCAGTGGTGGGGTTTATCTCCACATGGGGAAAACACGATCAAAATATTTATTCATATCTCAAAAGTGTGTTTACAATGGTGAAAAGAGAAGAATATTAAAAACAGATAGCTGCAACGTTTATAAGCGTTGCGAATTAACTGTTACAATGAGTTGCACTGTAGCAAGAACGATAGTTCTATTTTGTAGCAGATTTCCGACTGTCTTCTGCATGCTTTGTTCTTCAGTTTCTTCTTCACACTCTGCAGCAGGAAATTTCCCAGCAACTTTGATTCTTCCCCTATGTTACGCTCTAAACTAACCCCTGACTCTTGATACCCCTCTCTTATTCCCTAGCAACCATTTTATACTCAACATCCTCAAGGAAATCTCCAAAAATAATCCGAAATAAATTCATTATCTTCTCGGTAATAATTTCCTTTTAATTTTCTTTTCTCCATTCTCACGTGTTTTCTGTAGTTGAACTCTATCGACACACGTTGTATACTCATTCAGTTAGAGAAAAACTTGGTCTACCCATGCGCCAATCTTCCAAATATATAACATATGAGTCACGAAAATTATTTTCTTCCATGTTTTAAAACGAACACCAAATATAACAGAATTTGGCTTATCCAACCACGTGATGATATGTGCACATAGTGAGAAAATAATATCTATACAAATCCCTCGAATTTTTTTTAAAGAATGATAATTGTGTTTGCTCCCACTCTCTCTCTTTCCTATCTTTTCTCTCTGAAACTTCCCAAAACAGTGTTTGATTTCCCCAATTTCTTTCTGATTTTCCTTGATTTGTTTGGTATGATATGATATTACAGATCTGTAAGGCATATCAGAATCTTATGTAAATTATAAATAAATAAACCATCACTCTCTTAAGTGATTTAGGTTTTAGTTTGTTTTAATAATCAATCATCAATGGCATGTAGTTCTTGCCATTTAGATGTTTTCTCATCGCTAATGGTTTATATTGGCCATTTAGTTGTTTTCCTATCTGTATTAACAACAATCTTTGATATATTCTGCAACAATTTGTTCAAGTGTGGTCATATGTTCAAGTATATTTTAGGAGATACTTCATTCAAACATGGTGTGAATCCTTTTATACTAGATCAGTGGATGCTGGTTGTAACTACAATTTTATGGGCGATTTTCTTTTTCTTAATGGAGAATCAGAGTTTGAAGACTCACAAGTCATGGGCAATTTTCTTCTTTTTAATGGAGAATCAGAGTTTGAAGACTCACAAATCAAAATCAAAATGGTTGAATTTAATTTCAAAAACCATTTGTTGTCATTCCAAGAGGAATTACATATAATTAGTATGTATGGTGTACTCTAGTTCCTTTGTAATAGGAATTTTCATCATCACTTGTACTAGTATTTTTTGTTTGAATCTGATGTACGAATTGTTTACAGTTTATTGATCAAAAGTTCGCTTTTTTCCTTCAAAAAAAAAAGAAATTTTCCAACAGAATCTTCCTAAAAATAACTCAAACAACCGGAATAACTTTACTTTCCTGTTTCGCTTCAATCGTCTTATCCACCCTAACTGGATCCAAGCCAACAACTATATCATCCTTGTTCTTGCATAACAGGCCCATCCGAGCTAAATCCAACGATTCAATCTCATTAGACCCTTACCAAATTTCGAGCAATCCCGAGAGAAGTTCTTGCCCGTGTTTTGTCTCCAATCCGAATTCTAGCCAATTTGGGTCCAATTAAACGACTATACCTAGCATGTTTATGCTTAAAAAATAAACACGATCATTTTAATCCCTTTAGTCTCCCCAGAACTCGATCAAAATATCAACCCTAATTATCCATTCGCTGCACACATTTTTCCCGCCAAATTCAGAATTTGAAATGAAGAAGAAATTCCCCCCATCCTCTGTTGGGGTGCGAATAGCGATTTGGGTGCCCCTTATCCACTGTTGAGGTCCCTTTAGAAATTCTTCTGCGGTGTAAAAGCATTTTTCTGGGGCGTCTTTAACATACTTCCGGGTGCCTTTAATACTTCTTTTGTGTGCCTTTAGTAATTTTCTTAGGGAGTCCAAATGCCACTTTTTCAAGCCAATTTTGCCGCAAAAGCTTATTTCTCCAAAAACACCTACAAACACATAAAATAGCAAAATAAGTACAAAATGGGTACTAACAATATAGACAAATTGAGACCAAAGTAGACACATAAATGTGTTTATCAACTATAACTACCGAAATAGTCAAGTATAAATTCGTACTCAATCAATATAGATCTTAAAGAGATATATAGTGAATGTCGATCTAACGCAACTAATCAATCAGATCTATCAAAGATGAATCGATTCTAGTTGGATCCCAGCTAATCAAGGTTTGTGCACTAAATCCACAAGATATGAAAACTAATAAGAATCTTCTTCTTCATATTCTTCATCTTCTTTTATCTTCAAAACCTGCACAACACCACTTGAATCTCTTATGATCAATCATGCAAAGAACGAAATCTGTTAACAATGGATTATCACAAGACGTCTTTAGATATAACGACGGTTCTAAGGATCCCGTCGATACTTTGATCTAGTCTGAGTGAATCTTAATCAGAAGAGAAGATTCTCAAGCATAAACAAACTAGGTGCAATCAAAGTTCCAAAAACCGTTAGTCAATCAAACCAAATCCAAAACTAATAACATTGCAATTTTATATTTTCCCACCAACGGTATTTGTAGAGCGTCTTGATCCCACAGAAAAATTTAAACGAGCGGTCTAAGAGATTTCACCCAATTAGGATACTTTCCTCCCTGAATAGACGGCTCCACCAGAAACAACAAGAAATGAAGTTTTCCTGGCTCTTAGGATAGTTTGCTAGAAATGAAAACTCAATTATTTATAGACCAAGGATGTTTGGGCACCAAGGAATTTCCAAAACCAAAAATATTCTCAAGATATGCAATGAATGCTCAAATTCGGTTTTCATGATTCCAATAAATGTTGGTCAAATAGTTTCGAAATATCTCAATAAAAAATCTCCAATTAGTAAATGCACATTACTAATTTTTATTCTCTAGAGCTATGCATTAATTGCTGGTAATTAAAGCATATAAAATCAAAAACCTTAATTAAAAGATTCTTAATTTATTTCGACACAGGATCACCTTGAGTACCAAATAATATCTTTGAACAATAAATGATAAGAGTTACTGCTCATGTTCAAAATATGTTGACATCTTTTCACTGCAAATCCTTATTTCCTATTTACATGGATTTGCTTCTTCAAATCAGTTATACCATACTTCCAAACAAGTTTATAATTGGTTTGCCAGAATTCCAAGACTACTATATGATTGATCAAACCAAATCACAATGGTTAGTTGTGATCGGTCCTTCCAAGTCACACACATGGGTTCAGATAGGTTATATACCAATCACTAGGATCGGTTATACCTAAACATGGCATCTGCTTGTGATTGGTCACATCAGTCACTAGGATCGGTTACATCAATTATAATGATTGGTCACACAACACTTATGATCGGTCACACCAATTACAAGGATCAGTCACACCATCTCATGGTGATTACTTGGGATCGGTTACACCAATTACCAGGACCGGTCATACCAAATCATAAGTTTAGGCATTGTAATCGATTATACCAAGATATATAACTTGAGTTAAGATTGGTTCTACCAACTCACACATATTGGTCATCAAAAGATATGCAATGAATAGAAATACCAATAAACCTATTGATTTCCCTTTCGATTCACAAAACAAGTTCATGAATGTACTACCTTTAAACAAATGTAAAATATTGTTTCCTAGGATGAAATCTTTACTATAACCCATTCAAATAATCATAACACTATATACAAGATTATGTCGATGTCATATCTACGAAGTTCAAAAGATAAGCGTTATACTTCGTAGTCTAATTCCTTAATACTATGATCATACTATTATGATCATGTCAAATCACTAGAGTATTATATACAATATGTACAACATATACAGCTTCGCAGTTATGTTTTCAATATAGTACGACTTGAAAGATACATTAGGAGTGAAACAGGTCAAGTCAATATTACTAACCTCAAGTGGAAGGATGATGTCATCGTTGTAGTTCGTTACTTCTTCACATTCTTCAGGTCTTCGGAGTAATACCTGTATGTCTCAACATTCCTATACTTTCTAGTCTAACCTAAACGAAGTTGACTCTAGTATTTAATCAAGCGACTCTAGATGAGTTTTGATACTAATATATGACAACCAAACTTGACATACCAACACTTGGTGAGTTAAACCGAGCTATGCTATAACAAAAAAAGACTGTCAAGTGTATAATATAGGGTTACAAATTTAGTCTTTGCAAATCAATGTAACTCTTTATTCCCTATCATTTCTCTCATCAAATGAAATACTTGAAAATGAGCATAACTTATGTAACAACTCTCCTACCTAGAGTAACAATTATTGTTATTAGTGTAAGATTTTTATCAAGATATCCCATCCTTAAGTTGACACCGTGGTAAGCACATGGAGTCCAACATAAGGTTGGATGCTCAATCATTAAGAGCTTCCCATCAGCCTTAGAATTAAGACCGTTATCAATAACAAATTGTATAGTATTACCAATCCCAACATGTACAATCACCTCATTGAAAAGTTCAGCTATATAAACTTGATCATTGGTTCATGATGAAGCCTCCACCTAGTTCAAGAATATTGATACTTTTGCATAATTTACCATGAACTTAATAAGATGATGCCCTTTTCCATCTGTCCAACCATTAGACGTAATAGAACAACCAAATCTCTTCCAATGTGGTCTAAACGTCTGAAAAACGTTCTTCAGTTCTTCAAGTTGCTTATGAAGAGATCCATATGAATATGATGGTATGATGGCGCCGGTAGAGCTAACAATAAAACATATAAAGAAAATATAAGTGCATGATAAATATAATGTGTCAATAGATGTGTTTCAAATAAGGTAAATGTTCATGTGTTTCAAATGCAGTTTTATATTAATAGTAAGCTACTTAAAATTGCATCCGAAATAGCATTGAGTATTTATGTTTTTATATTTTGGATGACAAGTATTGAATAAAGATTCACCATATATACATATTCCGGAATATCACACAATCCATAATGAATTAATAGAAGTACTAAAACAATATACATTCAACGTCCAATAGACTGACATAAGAAGAAAAAAAATCACAGATCGACATATATATATATATAAACATACAAAACCAAGTATCAATTAAAACAATACACATTCAGTTTAAGCCAACGAAAACTAAGTGCCAATTAATAATAAAAAACTCTGGGAAAACCCTCCAACATACTTAAAAGCCACAATTAGAAACAAGTTGCAGGAATTCCTACAGATACTCTATGTTTGGTCATATGAGATACCAAAGTAGTCACATCACATGAAACATAATCACCATCCCAATTAAAAACAGATCGCAATTATAATTAACAAACAACAAACTAAAAACTGAACAAAGTCCAATGATATCTTTCAGTGAAAAAACAGAACATAAGAAACTGCCATTAACATCATCAACCAATTATAACGTGGAACACAAAGCAAAGAAGGAGTTTGTGACATACATTTTCATTAGGTGAACAAAAAGTATTAAAAGGTACAATATTTTCGGTCATCCAAGCTGATACGCTATCCCACACATTATCCTTCAGTTTTTTTTTTGATAGAAGTTTGTCTCTCGAATATTGTTAGCTGCACTATTGAGTAATCAATTTTCATGATTTTTTTGATAGGACACCTTACATTATTTACACCTTTAAATTATCTTTTAGATGGAATAATGACACCCGCTTTAACCTACTTTACCTAAATATCTTCGTCATCTCCAGATTCTCTGTTAAAATCAACAGTTGCACACATCATATCAGTCTGATTTTTGCGAACCTTTTGCTTCTTCTTTATTATATCAAAATCCCTAATCTTGGCAATAATTCCTTTAGTTACTCTAGGACATACTTTAGCTTCTCCTTTCCTACTCAATATATGAGACTTGAATCTAGTGATTCCACCGTATATTAGTTTTTGACATAACTTACAAGTTAGAGTGTTTCTTTTATAAGGACCTTTGCTTTTGCCCATTCCCAACCAATATATTTCTTCTGATCTTGAGCGGGAGCCTGAGATTGAGTGGCAGGCTAAGATTCAGGATCTATGTCCAAGGGTAACAAATCATTTGCCATATCTAGCCAGAAATTAAAAACTACATAATTCAGTTAGAAATAACTTTAGTAGAAGACATGAAGTAATATCCAAGGATCATGCAGATGTACAAACATGTTATAGTTCAACTAAATATATTATGATGGTGATCGTGCAGTTGAATAACAATCAAATATCAATATAAACTATGATTTTGAATCAAGATAAAATACTAATAAGATGTTATTTGGGTGAACATGCATGCAAAAATCAAGATGAAATACGAGTTAGGTGTTATTTATTATTATAACTATGATTGATTTGTGACTTATCATACATATTAAGGAAGAGTTGGTTGAATCCAATACTTAAGTCAAAAATCAAATAAAAAAATCGAAAGATGATTAATATATAAAAATTACCAGTTGAATTAGATCCTACATCGTAGCACAAATTTGAATGACAAGAAAATATGAGGCAAATTAGTACTTACTTCTCGGCTGCAGATATGGGAGTGAAACACGACGCTATAGTGCAAGATATGGGATTAAAAACACTGATGAGATTTGGGTAATTATTAAATGGTAAGTGAATTACGCATATAAGATTAGCTGATATTATCAACGCACAAGTGAAACTGATATATCGGTCTGTATCGGACGGTAGACGCGTTTTATCATCTCGTCTTTGTATGGCCGATATTTTCTATATCGTAAAGTTTTTTTTTCCGATACCTGATAAAAACCGGTAATATTGGCCATTACAACCGACATTGACTACCTACCATAAACCTATCATTATTATAATTATGATAAGACTTGACACAAGTTCATTTATTCAATGACGGACATCTAGTCTCAGGATATCATGGCTATGACTCAGCAAAAATAAGAGGTAGTCCATGACTATACTAATATCACATGAGGGATACTAACTGGGGTATAGGTCTGGCGGTTTACAACAACATGAGGCGTGACAACACTCCATGATGAGAAAGTAGCAAGTTGTGGTGACAGTTAAGAGAACTTAGAAGAGTGATGGAGTAGTGGTCATACAGTCTTCCCTCTTTCCTGACATAACAGACATGACTTCACTACTACCTCTATTTTTGCACTTCTCGACTCCTTCACAACCTCCAATAATTACGAGGAATCAATGTATGCTCATTAAAACTATACATAGATGGATTCTTTTATTTCCCGAAAAGGTGATAAGACACAATAGTTAAACAAAATTTCACACTGCAAAGACATCATCATCGTGATTCCTTAACTTTATCTGCTTCCCTCCCATAAGATCAACCCTTCTCATTCCTCTATGACCGAGCAAGTATGAATGACCATCTCTTGGCTTAGGAAAGCCTTGTACGATTTTGATCTATTAAATTTAAAGTACTTTTACATTATATTGTTTTACCATAGAAACAAATTTTAGGTACAAATAATTTTCAACCACAGTAGAAGATCAATCTCTCTGTTGCAAAATCAAAATAAAAATTAAATTTAAGTTAGGCTCAGAAACTTCCAGTTATCTCTCTGTCAATATCGAATACACCATCCAGGTTATTCCTGGTATCATTTTCCGTCACTCATGGTGTTAATCCGATCACCACCAACTCTCTTCCAATCAAACTCCTAAAGAATATCTTAATACTCCATATCTACCGTGTGTTCTGAATTTAATGAAGACTCTCGTCAAAAACCAAGTCGATACAGAAGCCACTTAGAAGGAGATACTTATTTATCTCAAGACCCTAACAGAGTAATCATCACCAGAGAAACGCCAGTATCATATGGAGCAAGAAGGAAACACCACCAAATTTGTCCATATGCTATCACCTTAAGGGATCCTGACAACGAGATGGACAATATATTATAAAAAGAAGTTAAAAACAAAATTTCATCGTCGTTGGAGATCTGAAAAGGCTCATGCTAAACCCTGAAAATGAGGGTCTGTCTCCATTTCCCCAGCACCAGCCTCCTTATCCACTTGGAATCATTAAGAGAGCGCTATTGTAATCAGGTGTTACATCTCAAGGAATTCTCAAAGTCTCTTATCGGAAGAATATACACGATTTGGGGAGAATATTTCAGATAAACAATAAGCACCACAACTATTATGTGAAGTAGCTCAGAACTCAGGCTCTCGACTGTCATGAGTGAACTCGAGTCGGTGGAACTCTGCATCAATATATGATTATTAATCCATCATGAATTGTTAGAAAATTATGCTTTCACACCTTCTATGAGCTTTATAAGGCCGCCAAGAAACCAACCATAACCGCTCCCTCCCTATTGGAGAGGCCTAGGACTGTAGAACGAGAGAGTCTTGTAGATACCCATGACAACAGGCGTTTTGTCAACAAACAATATAGTGTCCAACCATCAATGGATATTGTCATCAACGAAGGACTCAAGAGAAAGGTTTTCGACTCTCCCATAAACTAATCACTTTGCATCAGCCTCAACTTTATCTCCATATTTAACCCAATCACCAGCCGAAAGACAAGCTCCGGTTCATACTCCGTCCAAAGATTCATGACATGAATAACCACGACATCTGAAGGAATCCCATGTTTTCCCAGATTCTACTTTCCCCAAGGAAGAGGTTATAAAGTTAATGGAAGTATAGATACAAGACGTGGACATAAAATTGTCTGACAGTCAATGCTTACTGATCATACATGATAGAATCACGTGAACCACAGTTTTGGATTGAGGGTTTACACAAAATCTCCTCACTGTAAAAAAAACTTCTCCATCCCAAAGAGACGGTCAACCAAAGAGTGACAACCTTGATGAGGTCATTTATTCCTTAAAGGAACAACGCAAGGATATTCTCACCTCTCTCAACTACTTAATATATGATAAGCACCTATAACTCCTAGACGAGGCTGAGACGTATCCGGAGCCCACTTCAGACAACACAATTCCAGTAACTAAAAGGAGGTGTGACTGGGGACTGCTCCCCGCAATCCATCTTCTACAACAATAAAAGATTCAAAAGATAACTCAAGATACGCATACAAAAACATATTCCTTGAGGACGCCCACGGTTTCTGTGAAGCAAGGAGATACCTCCATATCGCCATCTTCATCCTCGACGTCTCTAGAGAAATTTTTCCCTATGAATGTCCCAAGCATCCCATCATCACATCCAAAAGAGTAAAATAATCTTATGAGTATAAAGACCGGGATAAGGCACGACTTCATTCATTCAATGCTCACAAGGTAGGAGAACATCCCAGTTACGGCTCAAGATCCCAGAGGCCAACGAAGGCTTCAAATTCAATTCAATTTCTTGCTCCAGCCTTAGCGCGACAACAATAACAAAGGGAGACTCCAACCTTCGTGACTTCCCAAGCCTGATAAAGTCCTGGAGGCATGTGAAAAGACGAAGGTACCCAAGTATACTACTATCTTTTTATTTCAAACTATAAGTTCGATTCCAAGTGTGATCATCTATAGACAAAGTCGAGATAATACGAGAACTTGATATTCACTTGATAATAGTTACAGTCGAAAACGATTTACTTTAGGATCAATATCAAGTGATTAGGTATTAACGTAAAGTGCAATTTACTTTAATTATAATAAAACAATTATAATGCGGAAAAGTCTAGTAAATGGTCACTCTTTGTATGGTTAGATGAATCTATCCAATAACTACCGAAATAGTCAAGTTTAGATTCGTACTCAAACTATATAGATCTCAAAGAGATCTATAGAGAATGCCAATCTCACGAAACTAATCAATCATATCTATCAAAAATAAAATGATTCTAGTTGGATCCCAGCCGATCAAGGTTTGTGCACTAAATCAACAAGATATGAAAACTAATAAGAATTCTTCTTCGTCTTCAAATCTTCTATTGCCTTCAAATACCTGTACAACAACACTTGAATTCTATTGTGATCAATCACGCACAAGATACGAAAACTAATAAGAATTCTTCTTCGTCTTCTAATCTTATATTGCCTTCAAATACCTGCACAACAACACTTGAATCCTCTTGTGATCAATCACACACAGAACGGGGTTTGTTACAATGGATTATCACAAGATGTATTTAGATATAAAAACATTTCTAAAGATCCCGTCGATACTTTGATCTAGTATGAGTGAATCTTATATCAGAAGAGAAGATTCTCAAGAATAAACAAACTAGGTGCAATCAAAGTTTTAACAACCGTTAGTCAATCAAATCAAACCGAAAACTAATAACACTGCAATTATCTAGTTTCCTACCAACGGTACTCGTAGAGCTTCTTGATCCCACAAAAGTCTTTAAACGAGCGGTCGTAAGAGATTTCACCTAATTAGGATATTTTCCTCTTCGAATAGACGGCTCCACCAGAAACAACAAGAAATGAAGTTTTCCTGGCTCTTAGGATAGCTTGCTAGAAATGCAGACTTAGATATTTATAGACCAGGGATATTCGGACACCAAGGAATTTCCAAAGCCGAAAATATTCTCAAGATATACAATGAATGACCAAATTCGGTTTTCCTAATTCCAATAAATGTTGGCCCAATATTTACGAAATCTCTCATAGAAAATCTTCAATTAGTAAATGCACATTACTAATTTTTATTCTCCAGAACAATGCATTAATTGCTGGTAATTAAAGCATATAAAACCAAAAACCTCAATTAAAAGATTCTTAATTTATTTCGTCACGGGATCACCTTGAGTACCAAGGAATATCTTTGAACAATAAATGATAAGAGTTACTGTTCATGTTCAAAGTATGTTGACATCTTTACACTGCAAATCCTTATTCCATATCTACATGGATTTGCATCTTGGAATCGGTTGTACCACACTTCCAAACAAGTTTAAAATTGGTTCCACCAGACTTCCAAGACTACTATGTGATCGGTCATACCAAGTCATAATGGTTAGTTGTGATCGGTCATACCAAGTCACATACATGGGTTCGGATCAGTTATACCAATCACTAGGATCGGTTCTACGTAGATTTTCTAGTCTAACCCAAACGAAGTTGACTCTAGTATTTAATCAAGGGACTCTAGATGATTTTTCATACTAAAATATGACAACTAAACTGACATACCAACACTTGGCGAGTTCCACCGAGCTATGCTCTAAAAATCCTCCCTTTGTCAATTTTAGTGACAAAACTCTTATTACATATGGAGCTAAACGAATTACATAATTAACTCATTCTTCATACGCTTGATTCCAAATTTCAACAACACAATAACCTGTATATATTCAATCAATAAATGTCGTCGTTGACATTTGAATAACAAAAGCTTTTACTCCCCCTAAATGAAAGTTAGGTAAATATTCAATACGAACATCTTTGTTATTCCACCTTTGTACTAAGAATTACTACACAACAATATGATATGTCTCTCCCCCTTAGTTAATGCATTACTCTTTCGTTAAATATAACGTTTAAGCACAATTTTCCTTCCCTAGTGATCAAAATTCACTTGTTTACTCCACATATTTCTCCCCATTTTTGTCACAAAATGACAAAGGTTCGAGCAAATAAAGGACAAACCAAAAGGATCTTACAAATCTATAAGACTTGTACAACATATAAGAGTAAAGCACGAAGGTTTCACATACCATTTTAGATAACCGATATTAAAACCGAAACTACAAAAGTAATTTAGTTTTAATATGTTATCAAAGAAACAATTGCCTGAAGCAATTTTCCCTATAGTCCAACAAATCAACTAGGAAACTTAATTCCATTGTTGAACCGATTACGTATGTAAAATCAGCTTGTTTCGAAGACCAAAATAAAAAATAAGAATTAACTTTATTTTCCTCATCGAGCTCCAATTATTCAGACAATAACTTAGACCATTCCCTTTAGACAAGACAAACACTAGGTTAGTTAACTAGCTTTTCTTGTCAAGGCATTCGATTAGACTTGAACAACCGAATCTTCCAATTGATAAGTCTAACTAAGATCATAATCCTCCAATTGATAAATCAAACACAAATTCAAACTTCCCAAAATCACGATCTCTGAAACAAAAAATATGATGAAAGAAACAAACTGGAATCAATCATGAAGACAAAAAACTACGAATCGAACATGCAAATATCATATACATCTGTATTCATCTTCAATTATGAATCAACATTACCAATTTATTTCAGAAAAACATATCGGGTAGATTATGTTGATTTCGTTATTGATGAAGAAACGACAAATCTCAGATTTTATGATTCTATTGATTCAATTGATTTACGAAACATATGAAGTAGAAGATTAAAAAATTCAACTGTTGATTCAAACCCTAGATTTCTCAGGAAAAAAAAATCAAATTCTTTTTTTTTCCAGATTTTTAGCTCATGAAGATCGACTTCTCTCTCTCTCATTCTGTTTTTCTTTCCGTTATTAACTGATTTTTTATTTAGATTAATAAATACATATGAGGGTAATTTTGTAATGTTACAAAATCCTTAATGGACCCGTTATGGGCTTTAGATTGAGAGGGGTATATTTGTTGTATCATAAAGGTATTTGTGAAGGTCATCAAAACAAGGGACATCTTCCCTCTTAAAGGCCTTGACAAAATAAGCTCTCACGTTGAACAAGTGATAAAACCCTCACTTTCTACTGGCTTAGGCCTTGTTTACATCAAATATTTAACCGTCCGTTACTAACGCTGTCAACAAAAAGGAAGGTGGACAACACTTCTGAGAGAGTTTTAATCTAATTAATTTCTTTACACCGTGTTTACACCAAATACTTAATTGTACGTTTGTAACACCGTCTAAGGTGGACAATACTTCGGTCGAACCATAGAAATTTTTTCCAGCTTTTGTTTGGAAAAATCTTAACTTAATTTAATGGAAAAGGAAAACTTAATTTAGAATTTTATGGAAGTTCAATACCTAATATATTGGGATTTTTTTTCCAAATTAATACATAAAGGGTAAAAAAAACCACAAATAAGAGAAAAAAAATATGTACATATTTCCTATCGTTTCTCAACCTATTTAACGCATTGAGACGGGACGGGGTGACACCAAATCAATTTATTGTCATGGGGCGGGACAAAGCACCACACACACCAAATAAAAAAATTGGCTAAAAGAAAAAAAATGGCCGGTGCATAGCATGGGCACTAATCTAGTTTATATAATTACCACTTCTTTTTAGTAAGAAATACCATTTAGCCCTAGGAATAATTTACTCCCTCCGACCCACTATTAAGTGACCTATATCACTAAACAAGGAGATATTTCTTAAATTATCCTTTTAATTGATTATAAGAAATATATAAAATAGCATAATTTGATAGGCATATTTGTATTCGTTACGTAGGTGTTTTAAAATGATTTTCAATGGTATAAAGTTTGGGAACATCCGTGGTGTAGTTTGAGAGATAAATCATTTCAAAATTTCACTAATTATTATCCATAAGGGTACAATTGTAAAATATGCTTAAAATACTCTTTTTCCACTTGCTTGCCTTAAAAATTGTGCAAACTTGAACTAGGTCACTTAATAGTGGGACGGAGGGAGTATTAGAGAAATTCTAGTCCAGTTGACTCAGTCAACTATCTGTTTGGTCCTTTTTGAAAAAATATATTATAGTTTGGTCCTAAAAATTATAGTTTGGTCCTAGGGTGACGTCATGGATGATGTAATTGTCATCTTGTAATGGCAGAAATACCCTATTGGGTCCATATATATACAAAAATAAAGTAGAAAATATCTTATTTTCAGATTCACTTTCTCTCTCTTCTTTATTTTCAGATTCACTTTCTCTCTCTTCTTTAGTTTCACATCTAGTTTTTTTTCTTCTCTTCATTTTTTCTCTCTGCTAATGATGAAGAAGATGAAGATGATGATGAACGTCGACGTTTTTGGTTTTTTTTTTCTCTACTACTACTACTGTTGTTGACGAAGACGATGACAAGATGATGATGATGAAGTTTTTGCGTTTCTTTTTCGTTTTTTTATCACTGTTGTTGCTGATGTTGTTGAAGAAGATGAAGATGATGAAGACGACGATGATTTTAGGGTTATTTCTTTTATATTGTTGTTGCTACTGTTGAATATGATGATGAAGACGATGATGTTGTTGTTCGTAGCTTTAAATTCTTTGATTTCTTCATCGTTTTCTTCTTCTTCTTCTTCTCCATCATCGTTTGTTATTGTTGCTGCTGTTGAAGATGATGAATACGATGATTTTTGATGAAGTTCATTGATTAGAATGAACTCTGTTAAACAATGTTGAAGATGCCGAAGTTCATCAAACAGAATGAACTTTGATTTTTTATGATTTTTTTTGTGTGTTCATGTCAAATAATGAACTCTGTTTTAGATCTTGAATTATTTGGTGTTCATCTTAAAGAATGAACTCGGTTTTCATATAGGTTTTTGATTATGAGTTCATTGGAAAGAATGAACTCTGTTTTTCTTGTAGGTTTTTATTAAAAGTTATTTGAAAGAATGAACTCAGTTTCCATGTAGGTTTTTATTAGGAGTTCATTTGAAAGAATGAACTCGGTTTTCATATAGGTTTTATTAGGAGTTCATTTGAAAGAATGAACTCTGTTTTCATATTGTTTGTGAGAAACGAGTCTAAACCCTAAACAATGTACTACACGGGAGTACTTTAGATTCGAGAGATCAATCTGTACAAATCCGGCCTAAACCAAGAAATGGTCGTTTCAGACTTGCTTCGGTCACAAAGTGAAGGAGAAGGGTTGGTCTTGGGGAGGGAAGCTAAGAGAGTGTTGAGACCAGAATAGTTGATTCTGGAAGAGTGGTTGTTTTACGACTTGTATCAGAAAGTGAAACGCTAGCAATGCAGAAAGCTAACAGGTGATTTCTGAGTGTTGTATTCTCCTGACCAAAACTTGTCGTTTGGTGGAAATAGGTGAGACCTATTTATACAAGTCGCGACAAAACGTACCCTGACCTCGTAAGAAATGGAAACGGTTGAGTAATGGAAGATAATGGTAACGGGTAATGCCTGGAATTGATGTTTCCATAATGAAGGATACGTTTCACCATATGACACTTTCTTATAACGCCGCATGTTGTAAACCGCCAGACCAATATCCTGATGAGCATCCCCAAGTTTGTGACATGTCTTGATGTCTCGAGTGTTTTCATGGAAAACGTGTAGCATGTTGTTATTGTTTGGCAAGTTAAAATTTAGAGGCTTGCCGGTTCGGTGGCGACCTTCGATGGCCGAGATTTTGCATCTTGAGTGGAAGGGTAGCCGTTGATTGTGGCTACCTTCCGTTGGTATCCAATGCCATGGCCACGGTGCTGGAATGGCTTGCACATGCTCTTGGCGTGGCCAATTAGGGTGGCGTGGCCAATTAGGGTGCCGTGACCAAAGAGTTGGCAGCGTAGCCAAAGGGTTGCCACAAGTCGTGTGGTTTGGCGGCAAGCTTGTACGGATGAGATATGTGTCTCAGGAGGAAGGGTGTCGTTGATTATTGCAACCCTCCGTTTGACAGCCAGCGGCATGGAGGCATGTCCGGCATGGATCGTGCATGTTCTTGTCGCGGCCAAATTAGGGTTTGGCGCAAACCGCGGAATTTTGGCATCGCAACCAAGAGGTTGCCACAAATCGTTTGGTTTGGTGGAAACTTGTACGGCTGAGACTTGCATCTCAGAAGGAGGGGTATCCGTTGATTGTTGCAACCCTCTGTTTGGCAGCCAACGGCGTGGAGGCATAGCCAGCATGTCTTTGGCATGTTTTAGGCGCGGCCAAATTAGGGTTTGGCATAAACCGTGGAATTTGGCATTGGGCCAGAAGTTGCCACGCGTTTGGTGGCGAACTTGTATGGCTGAGATATGCATCTCAGAAGGAGGGGTAGCCGTTGATTGTTGCAACCCTCCATCAGGCATCCAGCGGCATGGAGGCATGGCCGGCATGGCTTTGGCATGTTTTAGGCGCGACCAAATTGGGGTTTGGCATAAACCGTGGAATTTGGCATTGGGCCAGAAATTGCCATGCGTTTGGTGGAGAACTTGTACGGCTGAGATCTGCATCTCAGAAGGAGGGGTATCCGTTGATTGTTGCAACCCTCCGTTTGGCAGCCAGCGGCATGGAGGCATGGCCGACATGGCTTTGGCATGTTTTAGGCGCGGCCAAATTAGGGTTTGGCATAAACCGTGGAATTTGGCATTGGGCCAGAAGTTTCCATGCGTTTGGTGGAGAACTTGTACGGTTGAGATATGCATATCAGAAGGAGGGGTATCCGTTTGATTGTTGCAACCCTCCGTTTGGCATCCAGCAGCATGGAGGCATGGCCGACATGGATTTGGCATGCCGTTGGCACGGCGGTGCGGCTGGCATGGTTGGGCCTTCGGCGCGTGAGGTGTGGATGGCATGGTTGGAATGTCATTGGCACGGTGGTGCATCTAGCATGATTGGCATGCCTTTGGCACGGAGATGTGGCTGGCATGCCGTTGGAACGGTGGTGCGGCTTGCATGGTTGGCATGCCTTTGGCGCGGAGGTGTGGCTGGAATGGTTGGCATGTCGTTGGAACGGTGGTGCGAATGGAATTCCTTTGGCGCGGGGGTGTGGCTAGCATGCCGTTGGCACGGAGGTGCGGCTGGCATGCCTTTGGCGCGGAGGTGTGGCTGGCATGGTTGGCATGTCGTTGGCACACTTGGCTAGCATGCGCGGCTGGCATGTACGGATACAATGCCAGTCGATACTTGAGGGTTTTGTCGTGGAACATAGCGTATAGATATATAAAAAAAGGTACCCTGGTAAATTTATCGTAGACGTATTGAAAGGCTCAATAAATGCGGTAGTGGAGATATTGGTACTTACGGCTCCGTTTCCTTACAGAGCGACGTCACGCCAGACTAAGGTTTTACGATTTTAACCCTAAGATAAAACCACCATCAACATTGAGTCCCTGCTTAGCTCGGAATAGGAACATTGTTGTGAGGTAAGCATAAGTGGTGACAGACAAGGACAAAATCGAAACGGCAAGTCATGAAAAGATGGTCAGGAAGATCCGGCTAACTTTTTTCGGAGGCAAGGAACATCTGTGATTCCCATGTTGGCGCCTTTACGCGAATTTGGCTTGGTGGGGAGCCGCTTGCATTGCTTGGTGCGAAGTGAGCCGCTGGCATTGCTCGTCTTGGAATGGAGCAGTTAGCGTTGTAATGGCTTGGAGTGAGCCGTTAGCATTGGTCGGCTTGGGATGGAGCCGTTAGCATCGGTCGACTTGGAATGAAGCCGTTAGCATTGGATTGGCTTGGAATGATCCGTTAGCATTGACCTGGAGGGACGTTGGCATAGACTTGGCGTGCGTGAGCTGCCGGAGTGGCGTGGAGTGGGCGCTGGCTTGGTGTGGCGTGGGCGCTGGCTTGGTGTAGAAATGGGAGCTGGCATGGGCTTGGCATGGCGTGGGAGCTGGCATGGGATTGGCATGGTGTGAGTGCTGGCTTGGCGTGGCGTGGGAGTTTGGCGTTGCTCAGCTTGGACGCGGACTGTTGGCACTGTGCAGCTTGTCGTTGCGGACCAGGTTTCCTCTTTCCATGCATTGCTCAAATAGGGAATCCTTTCCTTATTCAAATTCCAAAAGTGTCACGCCTATAAAAGGGGTTATCTCTCCTTTTCATCTCTTATTTTTGTTCTCACATCCTGGTGTTAGCGGCAGAGTGGTACCGATAAAGCGAGCAAGCATATTCCAGGTATGTACTCCACCTCTTCTCTTTCAGCTTGTTCTCTTGTTGGTGCAAACCCTAGCCGTAGGTATACTTTCCAAAATTTGTAGAAATATTGTTCCTCTGTATTGATGTAAACCCTAGCCATAGGTCTGTCTTCCGTAAATTTGTAGAAATACTTCATTATAAACGATTCCTCTTAGAATATCACAACATTGGTCACCTCATGAATAGCGTTGGAAGCAATTATTGTGCAAAGTAGGCATGCACAGGTAGGCGACCGCCATTGATCCCATGAAAAAATTGGCGTTAGGGTTCCCCCGCCTTTTTTTTGTGGTCGTGAGCATAGTTCCCCCGCCTTTTCTTGGTCGAGAGTGTACTTCCCGCTGCAACGCACGGTTTAGGAGAGGGGTGTGTCTCTTGGTAGCGTAGGTATTTGTATTGCATGAGTATCAGTCCCCACTCCTTTGACTATGCGTGTTATGACTTGCGGCTGAAATAGAGTGGCTTGCAACCAAAATGAATTTTCAATTGCTGATAAAGTAATCTTCATGCACCCTACTTCCGGTAGTAACTTTTCTTCATACCCCTTTCTTTTTGTTGTAGTTACTTTGAAAGTGAAAGCAGTTTAAGAAGGTTTCATTAGGATGTCACCTGAGAAAAAACCTGCCGCGGCCTTGAAAAACGTTGGCATCTCCAAGCCAAACATGGATGATGAATTCTTTACAATGTCCGCCACAGCTAGGAGGAATCATCCCAAGTTTTTGGCGTCCTTCTGACCGAGTCAGAGGGTGAAGGAGACGCCCGGTCGGTTCGACCAGGTTGTCTAATACGGTTTTGCCTTCATAGGAAATAGTATCCTGCCTCTTCTATTGACTTCAGAATCTGTCAGAGTCCGTTGCGCTCTTTTGACAAATGGATGCAATTCATGATAAGTCAGGATTGTGTAAGATCCAATTTTACCAAGGCGCAAATCATTGGTGCCGTCACATCTTCTGTGGTACTTCAAATCAGGAAAGACATCCCGAGCTTAGTTGCCTTTATCTCCCGATGGTGTCCAGATACTCACACGGCCATATCCAGGTGGGGTGAAATGACTATCTCTTTAGAGGGCGTGGCCGTCTTGATGAACCTTCCCATAACAGGGAATCCTGATATCACCTTGTCTGAAGATGAAGAACAAATGCGCGCCGCTCTTGTTGCGAAGTCAAAAGGTTTTGTTCGGAAGGAAAAAGAGACGAAGTACTTCTACACCTGGTGGGTGTCTCAATGGTTTTCAGATGAGTTGGAGACGGATCAAAAAAATAGTACGCTTCATGTCGCGGCATTCTTGGTTCTTTGGTTATCCAGAGATATTTTTGACGACGGCTCTGGAAAGAAAGAGATAAGACAAGAGCTCATTAAGTTTTCCATCAGATTAGCGGAAGGTGTTATTCTCCCCATTGGCGGCTTGTTTCTTGGTTCTCTGTACACATATTTGGATCATCTGGTTGCGGACATGCGTGTTTCAAATGGTTACATGAAAGTGTACTCGTACGTCCATGTCTCTTTCCTCCAAGCGTGGTGGTGGGAGCATTTCGAGAAGTACGCTCCCAAACCGCTGGCTTCACTTCCCGAGTCTTGGGGCGGTTCTAGGATACGTCGCTGGGTGAACAGGCGTCCAAAATCCGGTTCGAACCTAGTTGAATTCCTCGACAACTCCTACACAATCAACTTTCATCCATGGACCGCGGTGCATGCCTCCATAGTTCAAAAGGACACTTTTGCCTCTGTTCCGAACACATCTTTGCTTTCTGAAAAGAATACGGGCGTTGGGGAGGTTGTGTTCATGCGAAGTTGCACGCCTGGTTATGTACCGTATTTCTTTCGAGGATCTTTCCAGGAAGTTTCTTACAACATTAACATGGCGGATCGGCATATGGGATTTGACCAGGGGGTCCCTCTCTCTCGTCAGTCGGCTGTTCCAAAAAACTTATTGCCAGCTGCTCTTGATGTTAGTGCTCTTGCGCCGGGTATAAGTCTTCCCTTCTTGCTCTCAAGATGAAACCCGACAACAACTTACAAGTATAACATATTCTGGCAGGACGAGTTCCTTTCCATTCATGGATTCGTGAATGACGTAGTGAAGAATACTCGTGGTAAGCCTTCTGCTGCAACTTTAGAAAAACATCCATTGTTAAGGGATCCCTCCTCGCCCAAACGGAAATCTCCTAACGCAGACACGGACAATCCCCAAGAAATGAGCGAAGGTCGAAAAGTCGTGTAGGTGGCTTTCAGTCGGATCCGACGGCTCTCGTGACCTTCAGTTCTTCCAACGTTCGGGTATGTATTATTTTTCTTGCCCACTCAGTCGGATTGCACAATTCTTTCGTTATTGAAAATATTTCCTTATTCCTTAATCAGGGTGTGAACGCATTTGCACAGCTTGCACATAGTCAGAAAACAGCGGCTCTCGCAGCAAAGGGTAGCAATACCGAGCCTCAGAGAATGGCGGCTCTCGCGGCAGAGGATGGAAATGATGAGCCTTCTTGCGGTGAAGAAGATCCCAAAAAGGATGAAAGCTCGGAATCTAATGATGATGAAAATAGCTCTTCCAACATCAGCGCTGAGTCTTTTTCTAATCGGTCTGAAAGTGAATCAGTGAGTCTTCCACGCATTTTTCTTCTTCCCTACTCTCTCTTTTTTTTTTTTTTTTTGAACAACGTCTAAACCGTGATATCTCAGGGAGAATCCGCTCCTGAAGATGGCCCCGGGGTGGAAAACCGTGGAGATACATCCTTGTCTCCAACCGTGGCAGCTGCGCCTGGCGACCCGGAAATGGAGATGTTGTTGCGGCTCAAGTAGAGGAAAGTGCTCCAGCGACTAATGGCGCAATTGTAGTTAGGAATCCCTTGACGGTTACCGGTTCAGTTGTGGGCGCCGCTTTCGCTCCTCCATACTTAGTCCCTTATCCAGATCATGTGTTGATCGGCGGCTTCAGCGTGCCAGCCAAATACGAGATGTTATATACCAAGATATGGGAAAGGTATGGACACTTCGCCACAACCAAAAAGGTCACTAATAGGTTTGCTCTAGTCAAGCGTGTGGACGAAGATTTATCTTCGATTGTCGACATGTGCAAAGTGACTGGCCATACCGTTTCTGAGGACCTGGTCTCAAGCTGGAAATTCCATCGTGATATGTGCGTAGACCACGGGTTCAACGTTCCCTGGTTTTTTGAAGGTTTCTCTGAGATCGAAAAGTTGCAGACCATGGCGGTTGAAGGCCCTTCTGTGTATGAGGTCGCACAACAGGAGGCAGAAATCAAAAGGTTGTCCAGGGAGCTGAAGCTGAAACGGGCGGCTCTCGAAAGCACGAAGGAGGATTTCTCCAAGAAGAGCAAGCCAATACTAGATGGTTTTCCTTGAATGTACTCCTGTCTTCTGAACTTATTTATTTAGTTTTTTTTTTAAGGCAAACAGAACGCCTGGTTCATGGTTTGATTTGAATTGATAGATAATCGTCACCTATGAGGGTTTTGGATTATTCTTTTGGAATGAATTGTTTTTAGAATAATGCTGTTTTTGGTTATGACTATAAGTAGCATAAATACCCCAGGAGAGTCATGGAATTGTAAACGTTGTGTTGTCGGGCGTGGGATAAAACATAACATGGCTATCGATTTTATCATCCCTTAAAAATTTTAAAGTAGTAAACCATGTATTTCGCCTAACAAGACTTACTCGGTTTTTGGATCTCCTAACAAAATTGGATCTTCCGGGTGCAAGTCCAAGTTTTGTGGGAAGCGCCGCGCTGATCGAGATAAGTCCCCAGTCACTCCTTGTCGTGTGATAGCTGATAACTAAGCCATCGATTCCCGAGCGGACTTTTGCTTCTACCATCTTGAGATCGGCGTCTGAAAGATGAAGTCAGGAATTGGAAATTGATATTGTAACCGAGAGATTACTGTGGTCACCAATTATTTGAGGGTAAAAACGGTTTCTGCTGATTTTGGTAATTTCGTGTATGGGTGAGAAACGAGTCTAAACCCTAAACAATGTACTACACGGGAGTACTTTAGATTTGAGAGATCAATCTGTACAAATCTGTCCTAAACCAAGAAATGGTCGTTCCAAACTTGCTCCAGTCACAAAGTGAAGGAGAAGGGTTGGTCTTGGGGAGTGAAGCGAAGAGAGTATTGAGACCAGAATAGTTGATTCTAGAAGAGTGGTTATTTTACGACTTGTATCAGAAAATGAAATGCTAGCAATGTAGAAAGCTAACGGGTGATTTCTGAGTGTTGTATTCTCCTGACCAGAACTTGTTGTTTGGTGGAAATAGGTGAGACCTATTTATACAAGTCGCAACAAAACGTACCCTGGCCTCATAAGAAGTGGAAACAGTTGAGTAATGGAAGAGAATGGTAACGGGTAACGCCTGGAATTGTTGTTTCCATAATGAATGATATGTTTCAACATTATTTCCTGTCATTACTAACCGCCTTACTCTTATGACACTTTCTTGTAACGGGCGTATTGCACGCCGCATGCTGTAAACCGCCATACCAATACCCTGATGAGCATCCCCCAGTTTGTGACATCTCTTGATGTCTTGAGTGTTTTCGTGGAAAACATGTAGCATGTTTCTATTGTTTGGAAAGTTAAAATTGAGAGGCTTGTCGGTTCAGTGGCGACCTTCGACGACCGAGATTTTGCATCTTGAGAGGAAGGGTAGTCGTTGATTGTGGCTACCTTCCGTTGGTAGCCAGTATCGTGGCCACGGTGCTGGCATGGCTTGAGCATGGCTTGAGCATGCTCTTGGCGTGGCCAATTAGGGTTTCGTGACCAAAGGGTTGGCACAAGTCGTGTGGTTTGACGGCAAGCTTGTACGGCTGAGATCTGTATCTCAGGAGGAGGGGTAGCCGTTGATTGTTACAACCCTCAGTTTGACAGCCAGCGGCATAGAGGCATGGCCGGCATGGCTCGTGCATGCTCTTGGCGCGACCAAATTAGGGTTTGGCGCGACCAAATTAGGGTTTGGCGCAAACCGCGAAATTTTGGCATGAGCCAATAGGTTGCCACAAATCGTTTGGTTTGGTGGCAAGATTGTACGGCTGAGATTTTCATCTCAGAAGGAGGGGTAGTCGTTGATTGTTCCAACCTTCTGTTTGGCAGCCAGCGGCGTGGAGGCATGGCTTTGGCATGTTTTAAACGCGTCCAAATTAGGGTTTGGCATAAACCGTGGAATTTGGCATTGGGCCAGAAGTTGCCATGCGTTTGGTGGAGAACTTGTACGGTTGAGATCTGCATCTCAGAAAGAGGGGTAGCCGTTGATTGTTACAACCCTCCGTTTGGCAGCCAGCGGCATGGAGGCATGGCTATGGCATGTTTTAGGCGTGGCCAAATTAGGGTTTGACATAAACCGTGGAATTTGGTATTGGGCCAGAAGTTGCCACGCGTTTGGTGGAGAACTTGTACGGCTGAGATCTGCATCTCAGAAAGAGGGGTAGCCGTTGGTTGTTGCAATCCTCTGTTTGGCAGCCAGCGGCATGGAGGCATGGCCGGCATGGCTTTGGCATGTTTTAGGCGTGACCAAATTAGGGTTTGGCATAAACCGTGGAATTTGGCATTGGGCCATGCGTTTGGTGGCGAACTTGTACGGCTGAGATCTGCATCTCAGAAAGAGGGGTATCCGTTGATTGTTGCAACCCTCCGTTTGGCAGCCAGCGGCATGGAGGCATGGCCGACATGGCTTTGGCATGTTTTAGGCGCGACCAAATTAGGGCTTGACATAAACCGTGGAATTTGGCATTGGGCCAGAAGTTTCCACGCGTTTGTTGGCGAACTTGTACGGCTGAGATCTGCATCTCAGAAAGATGGGTAGCCGTTGATGGTTGCGACCCTCCGCTTGGTAGCCAGCGGCATTGAGGCATGGACGGCATGGCTTTGGCGTGTTTTAGGCGCGGTCAAATTAGGGTTTGGCATAAACCGTGGAATTTGGCATTGGGCCAGAAGTTGCCACGCGTTTGGTGGCGAACTTGTACGGTTGAGATCTGCATCTCAGAAAGATGGGTAGTCGTTGATTTTTGCAACCCTCTGTTTGGAAGCCAGCGGCATGGAGGCATGGCTGGCATGGCTTTGTCATGTTTTAGGCGCGGCCAAATTAGGGTTTGACATAAACCGTGGAATTTGGAATTGTGTCGGAAGTTGCCACACGTTTGGTGGCGAACTTGTACGGCTGAGATCTGCATCTCAGAAAGAGGGGTAGCCATTGATTGTTGCAACCCTCCGTTTGGCAGCCAGCGGCATGACCGGCATGGATTTGGCATGTTTTAGGCGCGGCCAAATTAGTGTTTGGCATAAACCGTGGAATTTGGCATTGGGCCAGAAGTTTCCATGAGTTTGGTGGCGAACTTGCACGATTGAGATCTGCATCTCAGAAGGAGGGGTAGTCGTTCGATTGTTGCAACCTTCCGTTTGGCAGCCAGTGGCATGTAGGCATGCCGTTGGCACGGCGGTGCGGCTGGAATGGTTGGGCCTTCAGCGCGTGAGGTGTGGCTGGCATGCCGTTGGCACGGTGGTGCGGCTGGCATGGTTGGCATGCATTTGGCGTGGAGATGTGGCTGGCATGGTTGGCATGTCGTTAGCACGGTGGTGCGGCTGGCATGGTTAGCATGCCTTTGGCGCGGAGGTGTGGCTGGCATGCCGTTGGCACGGTGGTGAGGTTGGCATGCCTTTGGCACGGGGGTGTGACTGGCATGGTTGGCATGTCGTTGGCACAGAGGTGCGGCTGGCATGGTTGGCATGCCTTTGGCACGGAGGTGTGGCTGACATGGTTGGCATGCCGTTGGAACACTTGGATAGCATGCGCGGCTGGCATGTGCGGAGACAATGACCAGTCGATACTTGAGGGTTCTGTCGTGGAACATAGCGTATAGATATATAAAAAATGTACCTTGGTAAATTTCTCGTAGACGCATTTAAAGGCTCAATAAATGTGCTAGTGGAGATATTGGTACTCACGGCTCCGTTTCTTTACAGCGCGACGTCACGCCAGACTAAAGTTTTACGATTTTAACCCTAAGCTAAAAACCACCATCAACACATATAGATTTTATTAGGAGCTCATTTGAAAGAATGAACTCGGTTTTCATATAAGTTTTATTAGGAGCTCATTTAAAAGAATGAACTCGGTTTTCATATAGGTTTTATTAGGAGTTCATTCGAAAGAATGAACTCTGATTTTTTGGAATAACAAATTTTTTGTAGAATTTAATGAAATGTAATGAAGTTCATAGAATATAATGAAGTGTAGAGTTTTCATAAAACAAAATGAATTCAAATCTACAAAAAAAACCCTGATAAAGTCTAAACTCGACAAATGAATGTCCTCGGGACCATGAGAAAATATTCGTTTAGCGGGTTATTTATTTATCGTTCAATGAATATTTTATTCATTTATCGATAAACGAATATTTCTTAATTTAGACAACATTTTCCTAATCAAGAAGTTAAATTTTATCAGAGAATATGTACAAATGTACCTAGAGGGTATTGGTCAAAATTCTTCCCCACTAGCACAACATCTAAAATTCAACCATGTGATGCTGGTATTATTCGATCATTCAAAGTTCATTATCGACGTCGTTTTTATTCTATCATCTTGCAAAGCCTTGAAGTTAACCCACCGAATCTTGAAAAGATTAACATTTTGGATGCTATTAATTTTGCTACTACATCTTGGAGCTTTAATGTGATGGCAAAAACATTTGCAAATTATTTCCGTCATTGTAAGATTCAGTCTGAAGATTTGATGTTCTCGAACCAGAAAATGGTCCATTAAAAGAACATATCCAAGGATTAATCGGTGTCATTTCTAATTTACGTTATAGAAATGCGATTGACATCAAACATCTTTTAAACTACCCTAACGAGAATGATGCATTTACGGAATCTCCAACAGACGAAGAAATTAGTGGGTCGGTAGAATGATCATCGTACTAAATGTGTCATCTAATGATACCTCTCAAGCGGTGGTCACATTAAAAAATTATTTGTTACAACACGAGCAAACTATACCAAAAATTATGCAATCATCGCATAAAATTAAGGATGCGGTGCATTTTGGTTTGGGTGGAAGAAAAAAAACACTCAACCATAGATGAATTATTTTGATTTTATTTCTACATATATTTTTAATGTAAAATTTACTGATTATGTTTTTAGGTTTATTCTTATATATAATTTAGTGATTATTCGTTTATATTTTCATAGGGCCTTTAAGGATTCAATTTTTTTTGTTCATTAATGCATTAAGCGAAGTTATTCACTTATCACCTTGGTCCAAATCAGGACCGGAAAAAATTATTCATTTGGTGAAGTTATTCATTTATCGAGGTTAGATTGTAGTTCATTAAACAGAATGAACTGCTACAAAAAAATAAATAGGAATTGGGACAGAAGGGTATTTGTGCCATTTAAATATTTTCAAATAATTATGGATCAAACAGGAAACGGTTTTTCTCGCTGGACCAAACTGTTGTGGTCCCAGATGAAAAAAGACCAAGCGATATTTTTCCCGGATAAAAAACAATGCTCGGTGCATAGCACGGGCACTAATCTAGTTTATATTAGGGTAAGAATATAGATTAACTCAAGATAGTTGCGAACCCATTGAGCACTGAACCCTTGATAAAGTCCAAACATACAAGCCCAAAACTACGGTTGGGACCATATAAAGGAAAGACCTTATAAAGGAAACTAAGTAGGGATGATGATATTGATTTGACACCGCCATATAGGTCAGTTGCAGGTCTCGTTAATGTTATCATTCCGTTCACTTATACTCCGTCAATTACGTGCGATCATAATCTCGTCCCTTGCCTGTCATTCGGATTCTAAATTTATCTGGTAGATGGTAATCGGTCCATAGTACAGTACTGTATTTTACAAGCACGGGGTTTTGCTTATTGGTCTTGGTTACAAGCACTGGGTTTGCTTATTGGTCTTGGTTTTTGCATAATAACCTTGCAAGCTTTAACCAATACGAGCCCAGGGTCATGCTAATTGAGTAAATTTTTGATGGGGCATCATGTCGATGGGTGTATGGGGGACGAATAGGAAGGCGCCATCTGTCTTACCTGTCAACAGTTCTAACAGAATTCAACTTCTCATTGTTTAAAGAAAGGGCTTTTTCGGATCTTAGATTTCTTCTCCGGTGAACTACTTGAGTTATCAGAGAATCTACTAACACCAATCACCAGCCGAAAAAGATGATGAGATCTTCGCACTGTAAACCAAAAACACGTTCTATAGTTGTTCCCAAAAACAAAACAAAAAATTGGAACATAATTCTCCATTAAATGATCATAGTATTTTACAGAACCTAGGATCAAAAAATCATGTTTAACCCCATCAAGGGTTTACTAAAGATCATAGTATCTTTTACAGAATCTAAATCAGGGACCCAAATCACGTTCAACCCCATTCAAGGGTTTACAGAATCCAACCCAAAATCCTAGAAATTCAACAAATTTGAATCAAACCCATATTTGTTTATTTTTAGAAAATTGGCCCCTGGTCAATCATAACGAATATATTTCTACTTCACAAATCGAAACCCTAAAACTTGATGATCATAATAAACTATGGATCAAAATGTGCTACTGCATTTCAAACCCACTTTATGATTGTACTGTTGACTGATTTTTGATCTCTCAATGAACAAGACTTGAACCGTGGAATACAGACGTGGAAATAGATTATCAGGAGTTAAGTGGTAATGAAAGTTGGGTGAGAAATATGGAGGTGGTGGAAGAGAAACAGAGGTGAACACCGAAAATGCCCTTTCTTTGAACGATGAGAAGTTGAGTTCGGTTAGAAACAGTTAACAAGTAAGACAAATGGCACCTCTCTATTCGTCCCCCATACCCCCATCTACATAATACCCCCATCAAAAATTTACTCCATACCAATTACGTGTGCGCCGTGGAAAGATCACTATCAAACAGTGCCATTTTTGATTGGGTAATTTCAAGTGCCATTTTTGATTGGGTAATTTCAATTAACAGTGACATTTTTGATTAGTATACTACTGGCCAGAGATATTTGCATTTATACATCGCATATTTTTCTAAGGTTTGCCGATGTAGTAAAAGGTCTAGCAATGAAAATTTACAAACGCATTGTTTTTCAAATAATTTGAGGTGGGTTTTATCTTACAAATCAAGGATGCATGTCGGCGCAAACAAAATTCCAAATCTCTTCTCCTTTCTTGTTGTTCTTATAAGAAAAAAAAATCAAAAATAGGAAAATCAAGATTTGGTCTAACAGTCACAGTATTACGTCCTAGAAGAATCAAAACTCAACCCGTTCAAAATAGAATAATCAAAACCTTTATCTAAGTCTAACAAAAGAATCAAATACTCCCCAAGTAGATAAAATCTTTGATCCTCTCTATAAAAAAATTTAAAAAAAGAAAGGAAAAAAGAGGAAGAGGAAATAGTAATATCTACTCCATAGTACAGCAGAAATCAATGAGAGATTCTTTGCCCAAATGGCAAATGGCATATATTAACGATCTTTTCTTTTGCTCTGGGCATGCCTCGGTAAGAAATAAAAAGTGTCATGGCTTTTGAAGATTTTTATTTGTTAGGCACCATAAGAACTTAAGAACCTAATAAAGCGAAAAGAGAGGCATCGTATCAATAAGGATCGATCAAACTTAGATTGATACTTACGATATAATGATAATTAGTGGGATTTAAAACGTGCATTTTATTAGTAAGGATTTCGCCTTGAATTTGTCACACGCAATTTTCTTTTTCGATCTTGATTTATCTCCTTCACTATAAGTACGATTTGTGCAACTATTTGTGTCGGTGTCTTTTTTTGAGGAAAAAGTATCAAAATGTGTTAAAGTATTACAACTTCCTGTCATAGGCATGCCCCCAAAGAAAAATTGCTCTCTCAATTTCATTTATTAAAACAAATTCAGACCTGGGAAAATATGAGTTTTTGACGAGTATCACGAGTCAATTTCTGAACCTAGACAAAACTTTTGCAACGAAAGAATTGACGAGTTCTCGAGGGGCTCTCAAGAATCAATGTTGACAATGCATGAAAGTAGAAAGTAGGTGAATAAATTACAAGTTAAAAATTTGATCATTAGGCAGCGTCTACATGTGGATGAGTACAATTACATGAAAAAGGACCCAAGTGGGTACTGCCTTGAGAACAGTAGCCGCAATTGGTACAGCAGTCAGCATTGTACCCGGCTGATTTGGAAAATGCTTCATGCCCCTAAAGCTTCTCCACCAAAATCTTTCACTAATGTTTCACCCATTTGCGTATTATCCATTGTTCCCGGGAATCCGTTGTTTTCAAAAAGATTCACCATTCTTTTATAGATTTTGACCATTCTTTTATATAATCAGCCACTTCTTGGGTCACAAATGAACATGACAACATTGCAAGCATGGGTATCAGAAGGAAAAGGATTCCGAACTAGACCTTGCATTTTGGAATAAAGTACCAATTGTTTGTACACCATCCATATTTGGGTGAAGTAATGTTTGAACTGTTTTGGGAGAATAATTCAATCTAAAAATTTGATACCGATTTTGGGGGTTGAAAATAGATCTTTATGTTCTACCAGTATACTATCGATAAAAATATTCTAAAAATAAGAACTCTCAAGTCAAGCTTGAGAACGAACTAAATGCTTTTAGTTAAGAGTGACAGCAAGGTGGCACGGGTTCATGGATTAGTTTTTTCTATATTTGGTTCCATGTTTTTGTTTTCCAATCTAAAATTATGCTTGTTAGTGGCATATTGTTATTTCATATCCTGCACATTATTTCGTGTCTTATTAATTTAGTATGATTCTCCTTAACGAATTGAATCGCAGCAAGTACAGGTGTTCCTTTGGCTTATATGTCGATGAGTATATATTTTTGTTTGGAGAAACTAGATATTTTATGTAAACAAATACTATATATTCAAGAACAAGCTCAAACTCAGATCAAAAATAAGAAGAAAAGTAAGGAGAAAAAAATTCAACAACTAGTTGGTGCATTTTGAGGTTTAGATTTTTGTTTATATGATTTGTTTAACATAAGAAGTGTTAAGTATCAACGTAGTGCAGTTAGTAATATCTACACTACTGCTTGCCAAGCGGAGAGAAAACAACTCTGCAAAAACCTCGCACTCAAATTAGAATCTTGATGCTTGACAAGATAATAATCCCAAAAATGATTGTAAAAAAATATCGTGGTAATTATAAATATTTTGATCAATAAAAATGTTTACATAATGATTTTTAAAAAAAAATAAGTATATCGAGAGCATGAAATAAATACAAAAATAGATACAAAATATAAATAAATTGCAAAGAAAAAGAGCAATCTACCGTATTGATGTGGAGCAACATCCGAAAAACTTAGACCACCTTTGAAAAATAATTGGTTTTTACACAAATTTATGTTAGAGAAAGAATGGTTTTAAACTTGTTAAATCATCATCTAGTTGGAATGGTTATAGGGTCTAAAAATAGTTTGTCTTATTATCACTTGTGAATAAAAAAGTTTAATCACGTATAGGAAAAGTCAGAGTAGTTAATTTTGGATCCAGCCCTTCTAAACATACCGTCCAAAAACAACCATAAAACAACACTCTCACAAAAACTCACAAAAGAGTAGGCCCCTTGGTAGGGAGTTAGCAGGGGGGTCGGGATTAGTGGGCCATCATGTTTGGTCTGTGAGGAGGTTGTTTTTAGGATGTCCAAACAGGTGGTACACCAAGAGTTTTTATTTTGGATCTCGCTCCCGTCTAGGTTGCGATTTTGGTGCTTTGACAACAATCTGCATAAGGTCAATGAGTAAGACTATGCTTTTGAAAAAGATAAATGGGAGAATGACTTACCCAAGGTTCATGAAGTTAATCTCGTCTGAGATGGCCGAAGTCTCGGCAATTCTCTCACAAGCTTTTTTATTATTTTTCTTATCTTTTTTTAAACCTATTAATTAAATAAAAAAAATGGAAACAAGAGCTGGTACAAATTCGAAATCTCCTAAAAAAATTGGAAAAGCGAAAAATTGCGTGAACAAGCTTATATATAAGCGATTCATCCGGGAAGTCTCGGGAGTTTTTCATGTAAGTTTTATGTTTTGGGCCAATTTTTCCTCTTAGCACCACAAAAAACTAGTTAAAAACCATCTGAGCGGGAAGAAGGAGTATCTTTTCACTATGTTCTTCGATACCAGTGATAATGAAAATGTTGAATAATCGTCATAGTCATCCTCATTTCTCATACCCTTCAAAAGCTCTACAACTATTTTTATGCCCTTCTATCATTTGACGACCGAAATGGAAAAGAAACATAAAAAAGACAGCAGAAGAGGCACAAGCTGATCGTTTAAAGATTTTCCAATTAGGTGAACAAAGCCCACATTTTACTATTTCTGCAAATTTTTAAAGCCTGTTTTTTATATTTTCTGGTTCTCAAGAAGCCGAGTATTTTTCACAAGTCAGAAACAATATATTTTTGCTTCATATAATAGCTTATCTTTTTGCATCTAGCTTGAAATCATTCTGAAATTTCGTTCTTAACCTAATTTTTGATATTTCGCCTTAATTAAGTAGAAAAGTTACTTTAAGATGTATCTAAATACCCTCTTAAAATAACATATCTAAAAACTGTATGTCAAAATTTTCGTGATTTTTTTCTCTTTCAAAAGCTTTTGAAAAATTCTGCAGGGTAAATATAAATAATGACATCAATATTTTAATTTTTACAAGAATAAATAATGGTCATTTTATAGGTATAAACATCGTTCAAGTGGATACATATGTAGCGCTTGTTCGTTTTTTCAAAGGATGCATATGTATCCATTAAAATACTATGTATCCGTTGTTCATAGTACAATAATAGTAAAATTACGCTTAATAATTCAAATATTTTATTTATTTTCCGCATGGAATTTTCCGCGGATGCAACATTGTTTAATTGATGCATGTATAATATGCAACCATTTTTTCAATGGATACATAAACACGACATGCAACCGTGTTTTGTACATGTTTATATTTTAAAATATTTTGAACTTGTGATTCATCTTTTGACTCGAGAGGGCTGTGATAGTAATTTTTTTTTGTATGAGCATAGTTTTCACCTAAAAGTGAAATTACTGCCAAATATACCAAAACATTTTTTTGGGAGGGTGTCTAACTGTTACCGGCATAGTTAGTGAAGCGTAATGATGGAACACTACTGAAGTTAGTGGCCTGGCCAATGGAACCGCATAATATGAGGATGAAGCGCTATAATACCGAGACAAGAAAGACTATTTTACACATGCAATATTATGCGATAGTTTTTCATATCCTTGATTCATAGTTAGCCCAACTCAAGGAAGAAATTAGGGAGACAATGCAAGTCATTGAATGACTTAAGCATTGGTCAAGGCTTGAAAAAAGCATGTGCAATAGTGGCGTTGCCAAATGTGACATGGTTTCCTATTGCTCGGCAAAAAGAATGCAACTGGTGCACTTAAAGTATGGAGCTGATCCAAGCAACAGAACAAGGAATGATTGGCATGACTTTACTCGGATGTTGGCATCAATATGAGTTAAGTACATGGCCAGGATAATTATGGCGCTATAATAGTTGTACATTGGTCTGGTTTAGGCCAAGTTGAGCATAGCTCTATAATAGTTGTACATTGGCTCAGGCCAAAAAATGTAAAGCATTATGATGACGAGAGTTTGGCTCAGGCTATCAGTTATAAGTTGTATGCGCATCACATATATGCCAGAGAAAGGAATTTATTTGGGACGGTCATAGAGTGGCTTTATAACCGAGTTTTTCATTCCCTAACCGTTGAGGACAAGTATGGCGTCAATATGAGATACAACACAAAAGCTAGCAGTTATAAAGTATTTTTCCGGTTAGGATAACTACCTACAGACATATTATTGTTTAAAGAATGTGCAATCAGTTACCACACCGATTGGTTGTGTTCTTGGAGCTATATATATGCCAACAAACTTCTGGAAGTGAAAGTCTTCAAGCATACATGAACCATATTATAAACCATATTATAGTAGAAAGTGAGTTTTAAGCTTAGTTAGAGAATAAGCTTATAAGTCCATTGGTTGGACATGATTTTTGTAATCTTCCCCTAAGCTAGTGAAAACGAGTTTGTTGGCTTAAAGATTGTCTTAGTATTCAATTGATTCATAATTGCTCCACAATTTCTATCAAGTATAACCATGTCAATAACCCCTTTGTAGTATGGGCTACTACCGAAAGAAATGAGAAAATCTAAGTAAGTCTTTTGTTGCATAAATCAGTGGAGTGTTGTTGTTTGCATAGGTGCAAACCTATAAGGCTGGAGTACGAGTGGGTGGTTATATATCACTGAAACACTGTGTTGTCGGGTTACATCGCGTTAAACATTGCAAGGTGCATTTGTGAGTGTGATAATTCGGGTATCAGAGCAAAGATTGCTCGTGTTTTTGGAAGATTTTCTATGTTTTGCTCGTGTTTTAGTCGTTGAACTAACAATAGCTGGTAATAAAAGTTAGATGGATCCCTTAACACTTGAGTATAAGATTTGGAAGATAGGATTGGCGAAGAGGTACGGCATCCCAATAATGTTAATTACGATGCTACGTTAATGGCTCACATTCAGGCATTAGAATGAGTATGCTGCTGATATGCTCGAATATATCTAGGCTGCAACTAATAAGCATGCTGATTTGGAATGCCAAATCAATGTTGTTAAGACCATGTTCACAGACTTTATGAAGAACTAACTGAGGAGTACTAAGGAGAATAGTGGGTATGATGGGTACGGATCATGCTACTGTTGGTGGTAGTAGTGGTGGGGATTTTACTAAGATTAGAGTCCCAGAACCTAATGCATTTTTTGGCGCAAGAGATGTGAAGGCATTGGATAATTTCATGCGGGACATGGATCAATACTTCAAGGCCACTAGGACCCCGGAAGAGCAATAGGTCACTCTCGTTAGCATGTACCTGGAAGGCAATGCAAAATTATGGTGGAGGACTAGAACTGATGATGACTTTACAACTGGTCGTCCAGGCATCATTACATGGGATGTCATGAAAGAAAATTGAAGGGTCAATTCTTACCAAGAAATGTGGCTTGGCTAGCCAGAGAGAACCTGCGTAAGCTACGGCATACCGGTACACCATGGGAATACGTCAAAGAGTTTTTCGTCTCTGATGTTAGATACTCGGAACATGGATGAGGAAGATAATTTGTTTAATTTTACATCTGGTTTGCAAGCGTGGGCGCAGGACGAAGTAAGAAGGAAGGGCGCCAAAGACGTACCTTCGGTCATTGCAATAATGAACATCCTTGCTTCTTTTAGATCATTTAGTACCTCAACTGATGCTAATAAGAAGGGTATGAACAAGAAAACTTAGAAGTACGAGGATAGTGGAGTATAAAAGGTTCTGAGGCTGAGGAAAAGAACTATCTAACGGATGATAGTTTGTCCGCAAAGAATAAAACCACTGGGCGTTCCCTATGCAAGGGACCTCACCTTTTACGTGATTTTCCTAAGAAAATTTTTTTGTCCATAATAGTCACTGAGGTAAGTAGCGAGAAAGATGAAGGTTATAAGGTAGAGCATGTTAATCCTAATCAACTATATACAACATAGTAGCACCAGGGAAGGAGGCAATACAACAAGGGTTGAATGGTGCTGGCCTGCTTAATATGAAAGTTGGAATTCACAACCATCGTATCTGATGCATGGCCGATACAGGTGCTTCAAAAACTATGATAATCTTGTCCATGACATAGTACTTAGGGTTTAGAGGTCTATCAAGCTGATCACTGCATGAAAAAAAATGAACGATATAACTAAACTAATCAAGGAGATGGTCCCGGCAAATGTTGAAGTTGGAGAATAGCGTGGACGTATCAGTATTATGTTAATGCATCTCAATGACTTTCATATGATACTTGGTAACAACTTTTCCATATAGCAGAAGCAACAATGATGCCTCACCTAGGCGGGATATTCATACGTAGTCCAAGTGCACCGTGTTTCATACAGGGTGTAAGGAACGTCAGTCCGTATTTTAGAGGCACGACAAAGGGAAGGTAAGTGAGTTTTCCACTGTCCTCTCATTTGAAGAGAGTTTTGTTGAAATCCATCAGGAGTTTGGGTACCTTATGGATCTCAGTATCACTTGTTCTCCGTGAATGACTCATGTATGAAATAGGGGCATTGCATTACGTAATTGCAAGTGCATGAACCTGCAAGGTTGCTAGAGTATGAGTACTTCAGTGTTTATCTATTTATATTTGAAGGTTGAAGTTTAAATTGGGTGCAGTTAATGTTATGGTCTTGAAAAGATTGCTCAATGTTTCTTAATGCATTTTCTTTAGTTGTTTATTTGCTTTCAGTAAGGTCGTGTGTTGGCCTATGGTAATAAATGGTAAGGAGTCCCTAAGTCTCTTATATAAGGTTAGCGTAATGAATGAACGTGGTGTTTAAACAAAATCCATGTCTCTTTTTGCTTAATGTAAAGATAGTCCATTGGGGACGTACTACAAGTATACTAAGCAAAAGTATACAATAAGAGACATTGAAAGTAAAAGCAACGCAAAAGAAGTTGGTGGCATAAGAGAGTTTTCTATTGGGAGTTATGTGGAAGTAAGATGGCATTTGGAAGTGATAGCATGGAGTAATACAACATGAATGAATATATAAGGCCATCAAATAAGATGAGTTAAGATTGAATCATATCTTGGAAGAAAATGTTGTTTTTCTTATATATTAAAGCGTAATTATTTGAAAGAAAAAGTGAGGTCTTGTTAGTTTCATAAGCGCGTGAAGAGTTTACCTTGTCCAAAGTGACGGTGGGATATCCCTGGTATCCTAAGTCATGTCTAAAGTCATGCATTTCAGACGTATTTGCATAAAATAGTTGCGAAGTCATTGAAGAACACTTAGACTACAGTAAGGCATGTTGAGTTGCAAGATTGCAACATAAGTTGGAGCTGGAGGTAGTAAGCTAAGTTATTCATATCAGTGGTGATATGTTAGTCATTCTGCATGTACACTTAGGCACGGAATGGATGAGAAAAGATTTGTATGCTAATGCGAGAGCATATCAACATATTTGGAATAAATTTTGGGTGTTAAGGTATGAATCAAGTGAAGTTAAAGCATAACGATGATGGAACAACAAAGCCAAAATCATAGGCTTAACAGAAAGGCGCTTAAGCTAAGTGGTGCCATAAGGTACTAGGCAAAAAAATTTTAGCATGGATAAAGGCCAAACGAGGTTTGCTGATTTCTGAGAACGACTGAGATATGTACAAGGACAGGTAGTTCAGGATATCCTGAACTGGTATTACATTCAAGAGGACGTTGAAGCATTAATAAAGTCAGTATCCTGGCCAATGGAGCTGCGTAATCCGACATTGAAGCGCTATGATGGCCGAGACAAAAAATGCTACTTGACAATGCAATACTAGGCGATAGTGTTGCATATCCTTTATTCAGAGTTATCCAAGATCAAGGAAAGAATTAGGGATACGATGCAAGTCATGGAATGTCTTAGGTATTATTCCAAGCATTGGCCAAGGCTTGGACAATGTGTACATAACAATAGCGTTTCCAAACACGACATTGTTGTCTATGCTCGGAAAAAAGAATACAAATGATGCACTTAAAGTATGGAGGTGATCCAAGCAGCAGATCAAGGTATGATTGGCATGACTTTACTATGATGTTGACATCAATATGAGTTAAGTGCATGGCCAGGATAGTTATAGTGCTATGATAGGCAAATGACGGGATTTTGGCTCAAGCTGTCAGTTATAAGTTGTATGCGCATCACGCGCATGCCAGAGCAAGGATTTGGTTTGAGACGGTTATAAAGTGGCTTTATAACCGATTTTGGCATTCCATAACGGTTGAGGGCGAGTGTGGCATCAATCTGCGAGATAGCACCAAAATCTAGCAGTTATAAAGCATTGTTGCGGTTAGGATAACTGCCTATAGGCATATGGTTGTTCATAGGGTGTGCAATTAGTTGCACACGAATTGGATGTGTTCTTGGCGTTATGAATAGGCCAGAGAACTTCTGCAAGTGCAAGTCTTCAAACGTAGAGGAATCACATTGCAGTAGAGAATGAGTTTTAAGCTTAGTTAGAGAATAAGCTTGTAAGTCCATTGGGTGGACAGAATTTTTGTAACCTAAGCCGATGAAAAGGAGTTTGTTGGTTTAATAATTGTCCTTATGTTTTGTTGATTCCAAATGCTCCTTAGTTTTTGTGAAGTATAATCATGGCAATAACTCTTTTGTAGTATGGGCTACAATTGAAGGAAAAATGAAAATCTAAATAACTTTTTCATTATATAATTCAGTGGGCTGTTGTTGTTTACGTAGGTACAAACTTATAAGGTTGAAGTACAAATGGGTGATTAGATACAATAAACCCATTATGTTGTCGGGTTACATTCATGCTAAAAATTGCAAGATACGTTTACAAGTGTGACATTAAGAAAATATTAAGATCCTAATACATAGGTACAAACTTCTCTCCTAACCGTTTTATGGTACTGTTGTTTGCATTGACGAAACTATCAGCCCTCACTCCTAATATAGCCATCATATGCGAGTTCCTAATACATTTGCTAGTAGAAGCCAACTTTACCAATAATATTAAGATCATAAACGGGCAACGTAGTCGTACGTAATTTATAATATTTATCACAATTCGTAATGTGCAAGATTACTAATGGCGGTACATATTGCTTAGAGGTGTACCAATTTACATATACGACGAAAAAAGTAATTGTATTTGGGTTGGTATCCCCATTAACAAAATGGTATCCCATTAACAACCTTGGTATTGTGTAACCACTCCTAGAATCGCATGTTTGATCAATGATATAAACTATTATCATCATTACCTGACCATAATGAGTTTGTGTCTATCTAACGAAGTAGGGATTTAGTGAAATAATTGAACCAACTTAACTATTTACGTGTCTTAATCATACTCATTTGTGTAAACATGAAATCTTATGAAACACCTACTAAATTTTAACTTTAAGGTTAACATCGATAACAACACCTCATTCCCATGTGATGGTCATTTTATAACACACATTAAAACGTGGCATACCTATAATCTACCGACTTAAGTTCTAAACTTCAATCTCAACTTTAATCCAGAATGAATTCCTATACACAGACAAAATATTAACTATATATGGCTTCTGTGACTCATGATTCGTTATGTATTCGCGTGGCTTAACAGTAGGTTTCTTTCCTTTACGTAATCATATAAATCGGCACACAACAACAAGGACGTGTTATATGTTTGGAATGCTCGGCGAACTCAAAATTTTGGGACCTTTTTATGGGTTACCAAATTAGGAAGACATCTAGAATCCTAGACTATAGAAAGATATATTTAGCGCCATATTTGAGTTAAGTTATGCGACCGATTATGGTCGCAGTGTTTTCTCCAGCCTTTCCGGTTGGATTTGAAGTGGCCAAAAATTAAAACTTTAGTAGCTTCATATCTGTCGCAGTAGCTTTATATCTGTTGCAAAATACTTGGAACAGCTGATAGCTGTTACAATTGTCTGGAATGTGCCAAAATACTTTACTCACACCTGCCTAGTGTCACAAATTCACTACTATCAAACAATCTTTTTTTGGGGCCTTCCATATTTTTGGTTGCTTTAGGTGACGGAAAATGGATCATTTGTCCAAATATTTTTAAAACATGGTTCAAATGGACGATTAAAAATTATTATGGATAAAATAGACATCAAAAAAATAGCAAAGATGAAACTTGATATATCTTGACTTAAACTTAAAAAATAGCAAGGATGAAACTGGGTGCATCCTGCTGTAAATTAAAAATAAGAAAGACTACTTAAAAATGGGTAGGATGAAACTGTTCACATCTAGTTATTTTTACATTTTTGTCCATTTAAACAGTGTCAAAATCTAAATGTCCCTTTCACCCAGGAATTGTTGATTTTGATCTTTTTAACCAATTTTGTGTTTAGGTGATGACCAGACTGCCTCATCCATAAGACGGCCGTGTACAGCAGCATATCCAGGGCTTTTTAGCTCTTACTATCACAAATACCACCATACCATACTACAAAGATTAGCCTATTTTCATATTTTTCACCCTTACGTACAGATATTGGAATGTTTTTTTATGATGTCTACGGAAGGTAAGAAAACTGTACCAAACCCAAAACAAAAAGAGAAGATAAAAGATCAATTAACTTCCCGCGAAAATCAACAAAGTGTAAAAATATGAAGTTCTTCAAAACAGTGTGCAGCCAAGAAGTTAAACCAAAGGTCAGAGAGAACTAGGGTGTTCCACTAAGACCAAAAAAGGATTAATCTAGCCACAATTTAAAATTCTACAACACTTGACGGATTCGATCAAATGAAGCTATTCTTCGGGATCAAATCAGATCATGGATATTAACTTTTTAATCCCATTGGATTAACTTTTTCAATCGATTCTTTGAAGATTATTTATTCAGAGTATCTCAACACAAATATGAACCAAGTTGCTTATGTTTTTAGATTTTTTTCTACCCACTCGCCATATGCCACATGGGTTCCACGTGCCCTTTTAGAACCTTAAGATGTCTCATTAAGGTTCAACTATAAAGAGAAATGCGGGACCTCGCCAATCTCTCTAAACATTTTTATACCTTATCAGTATGAAAAGAGAAGAACAGGGATTTGTTATTAAAGAATGACCCTTTTTCAAAGGATCTCACGGACGAAATCAGTTAGAATTAAGCTGGTTTTTGAAGGTTGGGTTATAAATGGACCTTCCGAAGCTTCAAAGGCTCCTTGATAATAACTTTAATTTGTCTCTCTATAAACCATCCTCTAAGCTTGAAAGAGTTATTATTTAATGTGCAATTGGCCGGGATATCAAGTGTTCATGATAAGGGGATGGAGATAACAACATATATGATTACAAAAAGAGACCTAAAATATATGAAAAAGATAGATAGTTTTTAGGTTTATCTTATTCTCAGCTAGGGTTCACTTTGGAGCCAATCTCTCTTGATTGTTTTGATCAAAAAGTCCTGTTAAATTACATTTTCATTAGTGAATCTAGCCAATGCAGACCAAATCCAGTGGCATCTGGAGAAAAGAATGATATGGAAATTGTACCTTATATTAATTATAAACTTAGCTTTAAATCAGCGAACGGGGGTTTTAGCACTCCAAATGGAGAAGCCACTTCTACCAATATTGAATATGAGCACTAATCTCTTATTTAAAAATCTATTCGAAATGATTTTTTAATTGTTTGTAGTTGAAACGGTTAACAGAATACAGTTTTAGTCGAGAGGTGGGTTATCGTTTCCATTTTGTATTGCACGTGTATATGCCACTCAGAAGTGTAATCTAGTAAAATAAACTAAATAGATGACTCATCCAAACTGCATAGGCACAGCGACTCGCAGATTAAAACCTTGTTAGCAACAAAAGCACGAGTTACTACCACAATGTGGAAACTATCCTCTACACTTTCAGGTAAAATCTCACCAGTGTACAACCGCATGCATTAGAACGACTAAAGTACTAAATACAACGTTGCCCAAATAACACTTCAATCATGACTCCAAGAGATCCTAAAGAGGTGAATGTTCGTAGGGCCATGTTGAACTGGAAACAATTGGTTGTTTCTGTGTGGCGCTGCCCTTGAGATTTTCAAGAAACGGGTGTAAAGTTAGTATGGCCATATTAAACTGTACAACTTGGTCGCTCTTGCTGTGAGAAAACAACAAAGGATAGTAGGTCCGACACCTGGTGCAACAAAAGAAGACATGAAAGTAGTAGCTACCAACTCTTTGCGAAAGAAAATCAGCCACCAAACTTACTAAAAAAAACAAATAAGAACGAAGTTTAGGGGGAAGACAAAAAACATACAATAGGCGCGCACTCATAACAGCGTTAAGCTGACTGTGTAGAGTGGGGTCCAAAATGAGTCACTCGAAGGCCACATCTACATCGCAGATTTTTGTAGACCATATCGTGCGTGGCGCTGCGTCTATGTGAAATATCTCTTTTGTTAGTGCCATTTTGATGGACCTACTTTAACATCTTGGATTATGATATTTCATACTCACCTTACAAGTAGATGCAAGTTTGACACCACCATCTTCATCTGTTTTTCAATTTATCATTTTCGATTGAGTCGTGAACTGGTGGGAAAATGTGTTCATCAAGGACAACAAATCAAAACAAAATAAGAGAAACAGCGACTTGGCAAGTAGGTCAATGGTTAAACTTACCACAATATTAAAACTTCTTTTCTGATAGAAAAAGAAGAATTTTATTAGAAGGAAAAAATTTACAGAGAAGCTACTAGAGGGTGGCCAAAGAAAAAGGAAAAAACTAAAAAACACAAACAAAGAAGATTACATGAAGATTGACTCCCAATTGTTGTGAAGTGAACTTGCAGAGCCCAGATACACCTTTTTCCCGCTGCTGCTGTCCAACTGAGAACCGAAATTTTTGCACATATTACCAAATCTTTAGTTTTACCAAATATTAAAAATTCACGGGTATATTTATAATCCTTAGGGGCCACCCCAAAGGATTTAGGGGCCATCAATTTATACCCAGCCAAAGACTCTAGTTAAGGGGTACCCTATATAATATTGAAGTTACATAAATGCCCTTATGGTAAAACTGTATGAAAACCAAATCAAAAACAATTCTACTCATTTCAACTCTTCTTCTTCCAGTTTCCTATTATCTTTCGATTGTGGAAGAAAAAAAAAATTCCGCTCCAAAGTCAAATGGCCCCAATTAGGTAAGAATCTATCATTTTTGGGGTTTATTTCGCTTTAATTCGGCGAATCGAGAAAAAATAATTCTAGGGTTTTCGGTTATTTATCCAGATTCGGGCGATATTCATGCTCCTTTACTTCCGAATGTAGTCGTGTTCTTCATTTCTCAAGAACATCGACAATATTCGGGAGAAATATTTGATGGTTATCGGCCGAATATTGTTGGTCATATCTTCCTGGATACAAACTGGTAATAATCGGTAGTTTAATGAATTTTTTGTCTCCCGAATATATTTAAGTAGACACACAGTATTCAGAAGTACACTCACTACCGAATATATATATATATATATATATATTGAAAAATCTCAAAATTTCTGATATAGGAAAAATCCCATTTTGGGGCCAGTATTTATTCGGAAGACAATATAATGTTATATACTTCCGATTATTTCAATTTCAAAATTTGAAAAGTATAAGTTTTTCCCAAATTCTGATTTTTGGGTCATCGTACATTCGGGACTTTACAAAACAATTATCCTCCGAATATAGCAAGTTCAAAACAAACCACGCCTTGGCTCTAGGTGGTTTCAAGGGACAATATAGAATGTTAGACAGCCCATATTCGGAAGTTTGGGTAACTAATTATACTTCCGATTATTTCAATTTCAAAATTTGAAAAGTATAAGTTTTTCCCAAATTCTGATTTTTGGGTCATCGTACATTCGGGACTTTACAAAACAATTATCCTCCGAATATAGCAAGTTCAAAACAAACCACGCCTTGGCTCTAGGTGGTTCCAAGGGCCAATATAGAATGTTAGACAGCCCATATTCGGAAGTTTGGGTAACTAATTATACTTCCGATTATTTCAATTTCAAAATTTGAAAAGTATAAGTTTTTCCCAAATTCTGATTTTTGGGCCATCGTACATTCGGAACTTTACAAAACAATTATCCTCTGAATATAGCAAGTTCAAAACAAACCACGCCTTGGCTCTAGGTGGTTCCAAGGGCCAATATAGAGTGTTAGACAGCCCATATTCGGAAGTTTGGGTAACTAATTATACTTCCGATTATTTCAATTTCAAAATTTGAAAAGTATAAGTTTTTCCCAAATTCTGATTTTTGGGCCATCGTACATTCGGAACTTTACAAAACAATTATCCTCCGAATAATATAGTCGTGTTTAGAAATACCAACTTAATCGGTAGATAAGAATTTAAGTTTTCCACCGAATGTCTTATTCGGAGGTAATACGTGTATCGTTAACAACCGATTGTAGTGCACCAATGATACGAAACCTCAACGGCCATATTTTCAGAAACCTCAACGGCCATATTTCAAAAATTAGATCCGTTGGAACTCTAATCTATATAAGGAGGGTAACCCCTCTCAGTTATTATTGAGTAACAAATCTGAATGAAAAACCTTTTCAATGGCAAGTCCATCATCAATCGACAACATACTTCAAAGATGCAAGCGAACAACTACATCAATTGCAGCAAGGGAAGAAGAAATACAAAAAAGGAACAAACAACCCAAAAAAATTAAACCATCGTTAGTGGCAACGGAGGAGGAGGAAGAGGAAATCAAGGCTAAGAAGCGAGGTCAAGAACAATTCCATCATAGAGAAAGATTAAAACAAGTTGAGGAAGAGACCGAATGGATAAAAAATTATTACATTGTGAAAGATCTACCCAAAGAACAGCAGGACGATCGTATATTTTGGATTAACGTTTCATTGGGTCCTTTTGTTGGTAAGTACAAGAAGCCACGCCACAATTATGAACCATCCCATGTTTCTTCAAGGGTGCACCATGTTATAAAATTGTGCACCGAGTACAACCGTATTCTTGCTAGGCACAGAGACGACAGGTTTGCGGCACAAGATGCTTATTCCAAGTGGAGAGGAGAGTCGTTTCTACATTTCGAAGCCGCGTTGATTGTTGCATCTCGGACTGGGAAAAAAGAATAACATGTGATGTTTGAGTGTTGTAAATTCAAATTTTTAATATTAATCGGCGGTTTGATAAAATATGGAATTCCCGAATATGATTAATCGTATTGAAGTGTTATAATACTGTTGTTCCGATTACATAGTTTCAAAAAAAATTATAATCGTTCCTCGAAAAAAAACGATCAAACATCGTCATCATCCGACGGGATCAATTCGAGTAACTCAGCGGGAAAGTTGTTGTCCATAACACGATCCCAATCAACCATGTTGGACTCATATTGTTTCACCCAATCCTTGCAATGGTTCATCGGGAAGTAATCGTGCCACTTACTCAACGGAGGTAACGGACAATCTTTCTTTACTCTTAAACCGATAAAATGCATTTCATTCACAAATGCCATTACGATTCTTCTATCTTTAACCGACTCGTCGCAAGTCGTTCTTGTGGGTGCAAACGTCATGCTAAGTCCATACATAGGAGGAACGAAGAAATGTACCACGCAATTCAAAACGTCCGCTAGGAGATATCCAAATTTAGGCATTGTCATCCAATACTTGGATCCGATTGTCTTCAATCCCTTTCGACACTTCACACGTGCAACTAAGTCTTTGAACTCTTGTTCTTTGTCGTATCTATCTCCTCGCCTCATCATCTCCATATAAAAACCCTTGTCCTTCACTAGTTGTACCGCCATCTTATTTCTTAAATATTGGCATTGGGTGACATCTTCGATATCCGCCTCTCTAAAGTAACCCATTTGTTCCGTAGCAACGTGAAACCCACAATTTCCATCCCCATCAACCTCGTCGGTCGACAAAACAAATGGAATGATAAGTGGAGGGAGTTTTTCCAAATACTCTTTGTATATTGTATATGTGGATCGATTTGGTATTGCTTCGGTATTTCCTATTCCTGGAGGGAGTTGTTCCAAATACTCTTTACCTTTAATACCATCGGGCTTATAGAAGACAATCTTAAATGGGCATCCTATCTTCTTGGTATTGCTTCGATATTTCCTATTCGTCTTCCGTATGTACTTACTATTCTTTCCCTCGTGACTCTTTCGCGTCCCACCTCGCTCACAAATCATTTCAAATCGAGTGTCACTAACATGATTATTTTGAACTACCACACACATGTTATCTTTTGCCTTGTTCATAAGACATTCCTTTGCCTCCTTCTTACTTCCAAATGTCTAAACGTGCATAAAACAAAACAAACCTAATAAGCATAACCATTTAACATATAAATTTTGAAAAAAAAAGAAAAAAAGTAGTAATGAGTATACCAAATCGTTTGCATAGTATAGGGAAGTGTCGGGCCTCAAATAGAAGTCATCAACAAACTCTTCAACGGCCTGCATATGAAAGCAACAAATTATTATACAATAATCGGAGGTTATTAAATAAGTCAAACTTCCGAATATTCTATATTCGGAATCCTATCGGTTACCCAAAACACCCGATCTATGCAAATGAATGTACATAGTTTACTGAGTGAAAAAAATGATATATTCGGAGGTAATTAAATAAGTCAAACTTCCGAATACTTTATATTCAGAATCCTATCGGTTACCCAAAACACCCGATTTATGCAAATGAATGTACACAGTTTACTGAGTGCAAAAAATGATATAATCGGAAGCTAAAATATATAGTAAAACAGCCGAATATAAATAACCGGGAGATAACTTTAATCGATAAACATCCGATTTTCAAGTTTTCGGAAATTTTATTTTGAGGCCACTGTTATATTCGGTAGTCAAATAATGTTAAACTATTACCGATTGTAAAGGATAAGAATACTGAGTTTTGAAATTTTCTGAGGAATTCGTTTTTGGGGCCATTCGGAGGTAAATAACTCTACATAACTACCGAATGTAGATATTTTTGGAAAACCAGTTTGGGGTTTTTCTCATATTCGGCAGTAAACTAGTATCTTGTAACTACCGAATATACATATTTGGTACTCAGTGTGTTATATTCGTACGTTTAATCTAGAAATTATCTACCGAATCTGGGTAGTTCATGGCATTCAATGCATGCAATAATCGGTTTTTCTTGTTTACAAAAGCACACAAACGCATGCAAATCGAGTATTTGAGTTTCTTAACACAATACCTGTGTTTTACATGCATCGTTAGCTTCAATATCATGCGATTCTCCATTTTCTTCCATGAAAGGGTCGTCTATGTTTTCCTCTCCACAAAAGTTTGGATCATTCAACATATACCCCAAATCGTCTTCTCTAAACGGTCGTGAACCCTCAACATTTTGTTCTTCGTCATGATTCTCACCTTCTTCTTCGTATCCATCCATTTTTATAGTGATAAAATGGGTTTTCTCTTTTTTTCCTTCACCTTCTTCTCTATAACTCTAACAACTCAAAAATTAAAAAGAAATGGAAAAAATGAAACACAAATCATTCTAATACTGCACCGACTACAATCGGAAGTATGGGAACGATTTTGGCTTCCGATTGCATTCGGAGGGTAACAATGTTATCATATCCTCCGAATATATAAGGGTAATTTCGCCATTACGAATTACGCGAGATAAGGGCTGGCTACATTTTCCCTTTGGGCGACCTTTTTTTTTTACTATTGGCCCCTAAATCCTTTTGAGTGGCCCCTAAAAACGCCAGGTTATAATACTCTAAAATTATTGTTTAAGTATGACAATAACACTTTCTCACAATGTATATGCATAGTTTAGTATATATAAATATGACTTTAACAGTTATGCAGGCTAAAATGCAAAGCGGATAATAACTTTAATTTTCGTTGACCACCCCAGAAAGATAAGAACAGATGAATATCATCCTCCATGAGAAATCTATTGACAGAAAATATTTTAACAAGATCTAACATGTTACTTTGATCGTTGAATTGAAAAACAATAACCATGCTGATTTTTTTGAAAATATCAATTTACATCGGGTATTTTGGGTGTGACATGTGGTCGGAAAACCATCTGGCTAATCGTTTTCCTAATTAATTTCATTAATCATAAAAAGGAACCGAGGAAGTATCAACAATTAAAAAATTGCAACCATGATTTTAAGAATTCTCTTTTGTGATCTTTATTTTTTTCTTCATAAAGTATTTCTTTTTATTTTACTTTTATTTGTTTACAAAGAAATCAATGAGTTAATGATGGTGTTTTGATTGTCTTTATTTATATTTTGGTTGAATTTAAGATTAATTCATCAAATTTATCGAAATAATAATCTTTCTTTTCTTCGCTCTAGCATAAAATTAGATAACACTCCATGATAGTTTAGTTTCCGGTGTTAGACTAATATAATAACCGAAATTTTTCCTTTGAATCTAAACAAAAACTAGGAAATAGACCCAATCACACACCAAATCCCGGAAATTAAACCTATTGATCTTACTCTGATATTTGAATTTCATGATTAAACATTAAGGAAATAAAATCTTTATGATGAAATATTACACTGGAAATCCCGTTTTACTTCAAGACATGACAAGTTTTTAGAGAAAAAAGTTATTGCGAAGATAATAAGGTGAACTCTATCCGGATATCGTCGGGTCTCGAAAATATTCAGGTGAGAAAATCCATATCATCTTTAGATCAATATCTAAAGGCTACAAAAATATGTTAGATATCAAAATATCCTTTGTCACGATCCTTCCCCATTTATTTATTTTTCAATTGTTTTATAACCTTAAATGGAGGACCCCTGCATAATCTTATTCACATACTATCTCAACAAATTTGTGCCAATTTTTCTATAAAGCTCAAATAACAATCGAAGCTAATATTTTGATAACACGTTCATCTTATAAAACTTTACATTCCTATAAATAAGCATAATCCTAGATATCAAACCTCACCATCTACTAATCATAATTTCAAGTGCTAATTTTCAGCGATTGATTTCAAAGTGGTAAATTAAGATGTTATAGGCCTTGAATTGTTTTTTTTTTTATAAAAAGTTTAGAATTTTATAAGAAGAATATATCACCAAACTATGAACTTGAAGTTTATAGAGAAATTGACGCAAGTCTAGTGAAATAGTATGTAAATAAGACTGTGCACGCATCTTCCCTCATTAAAAAGTTTGTCAAATTATAATGGTTGTTCGGTTCTTTCAAAAATGATACTCCTTTCGTCCCTTTTCTACTCTCTCTTCTTCTTTGCCCTCGTGTATACCAACCGAACTTTCTCTTTTCCACTTCAAAGCAGGATTGTCTTTCCTAACCTTGAGAAGTTCAGTAAATCATTTTCTCATAAGGAGAAAACCCAACAACCTCCTGAACACATATTTTACTAGGTATTTTATGGTACTTAACATTATAACGTGCATGATAAAAAAAAATCAGTAGTTGTTCTTAATTTTCAATTAGGTAATATACATTTTTTGTCTCTATAAATCACATAAATTTTTTTCAATTTTTTTTTGTCTCTACACGTCACAAAGTCTCTCAAAAATACTCTCAGGGAGTCACTTGAAATCTCTAGATTTTCAGAGAATCTCCGAGAGGCACTCAAATAAAAAAATTTGTAAAAGTCTATAAAAATGTCATTTGAGTATCCCCTATAAATTTAGAGCATGAGATAAAAATCTCGTTGCAATAAAAATTAGTCGGTTAAGCGGTGTGATTAGCACATGCTTCAAACACTTAGAAGTTACATGCTTTATGCTTTATACATTTGAAAGGGGCAGGTTTCTGAGATAGATATTTCCATTGTACTATTTTAAATCACAACTTTTTCAGCAACAGTTTAATCTAATAACTTAAATTGGGAGGGGCATATTTCTGAGTAACGGTTCTTTAGATTTGAAATAAATATAAGTGACATACATCTAACAGACCAAATTTCTAAACGTGAAATTTTAAGGTAAGATACCAATAATTTGCGTTGGGTAGGTGTCAACAAGATGATATATTTTCGTCGCAGTTTAACGAATATAAGTGTTACTTTTGACATAATACATCTAACTACTGATGATTGAGAAATGTTTTCTGTCACTATTTTTTTCTTCTTTTTTTGATAGAATTATGACAGTAAATTGACTAAAGTTAACTCCAACTATTTACGTTATTTTTTCATGGTAGCTAGGGTGTTTCGATAAAAAAGATCCTAAAAAAATTTTCACTACACCAAATTTGGGGTTTAGCAGTTGAGATTCGCAACAACTTAGCTTCTGTTGCGAATTTTCAGTTGCAAAAATTTCGCAACAGCTGTAAAAAGTTAATAAACTCGCAACTGTTTGATTCAGTTGCGATTCGCAACACTTTGGTTTTCTAAATGTGCTACTCGTGAGTGTGGCTGCGCACATTTTAAACTAACTCACTATTCAACCCATCCAGCTAGAAAACTGACTCGGCTATCTCTTATCTTATCAGGTATACCAGAGACCTCTCAATCTCTTATCTCATTACCTTTTCTCTTTCTCTCTGTTTATCTCAGTTTCGAATGAGTTTGTTGACGAATCGTTTAAATAAAAACCCACGTTCTTCATCACCGTCGTGCATATTTTCGATTGAAAACACATATCTATCTGTAACCCTAGATTTACTTCAAACAGATTTAAAGTTCCTGCTAAAGAAATTCAAAGTTAGGGTTTGAGGTTATGTTATGAGATGAATCGGGGTTTTGCTGCAAGAATCGAGATTGAATTGGTTTGCTGAGAATGATGTTGGTGGTTGGATTTGTAGAGTTTGAAAGTTATGGTTAAATTTGAGATTGAAATTTATGGTTTGAGATTTATGGAGTTTGAAAGTTAGGGTTTGATTTGAGATTGAAAGTTAAGGTTTGAGATTAAAAGTTGTGTGGAAAAGATAGAAATTGACAGTTAGGGTTGGATTTGAGGTTCTGATATTGAATGGATTCGCGGAGATTGAATGGGTTTGCAGAGAATGATGTTGGTGGTTGGATTTGTGGAGTTTGAAGCTGCTTTAACTGGCTTGTGCAAATGAAGTTAATATCATGAAGTGGTGCTGCCATTTGAGAATTGAAGTTGATGCTGAGGCCTGATTTAGGAAATAGGATTGAGAAGATTCAGAAATGCAGGTGGTGGTGCTGTTATTGGGGTGGTGTTTCTGGAATTTGCAATTGTTGCGGTGGAGTTGGAATGTAAGTTTTTCATTCCTTTTGTCCGGCTTGCAATTTTTTTCCCCTGTATTTTTTTGTAATAATATCTTGTGGGCACCATTTGTTATATAACATGAATCGATGATGTAGTGCAGGACTCGTATATTTAAAAGTTTGTTCATTCCACAAAGAAGTATGATGTCAATATCTGGACGTCGAACAACTGTATATTTGTGTCATTTTTGTTGTTCTTCAACAATTTTTTAGGTATTGAGCTTTTATGTGTGGTAACTTGATGCAGCAATACTGGAAAAAAAAATCCAAAAGAATGGTGGGAAAGTTTCAAACACAATCCCACGGGGTAACATTTCTTTAGCATCAGGAGTGTCTATGTTTATTTACTTCCTCTACTAGATTTGGTTCTTATCAGTTGTCGTTTTTGGCCTGCATAGGTATAACATGTCTTGTTGTATCCCCTGCTGAACGAGAACAAGGTCATCGCAGCAATGTAATGTTCATTATTAAATAATTTTTTTCTTTACTCGACATTTGCTAGAAAGTTTATTGATAATTTGAGTTTGTCAGATATAATGTAGGTACAGTTGCATTGCTGATTTTTTTGGAGTTACCATCCGCTTTTTATGTACAGTCGAGGATAATGCCTGTTCTTTTGATTTCCTTCTGTCGTTTATGTACTTGCAGCTAAAGTATCATGGAAAGCGATGAGTTTATAAGGACACTGACTAGATTACAGGAGGAGGGTGGGGAAATACTCGAGATGAATGAAATCCTTTACAACTGTGCTTTCTCCTGATGTAATAAAGGAATAGAACTAAACGAGTATTGCCTACTTTTTTCTCATGTCATTTCCTTTTTTTCTTCTTCTTTGCGTGATGGAGAGTGTTTTATTGTTGAAGATAAAGTACTCTTTTCGGTGATGAAAGGATTAAACATATTTGAGTTTATCTACCCTTGTGCAACTATTGTATTATGCAACTCATTGTGGTGCATGAGAACCGGTTATATCTGTACTTCAAGAAGCGGCAAGTAGGAGATGATGACAAAGCTGAAGAGAGGCTCGAGGAGAAGGAGAATGTTGATGATGCGGTGAAGGATTTTGCGCAGATGTTCAAGGATGTTACAGGAATTTGAGCCATGAGAGAGGGAGAATAAAATCCATAAGCATACAAAGTTCTATCTGTAGACATGTTGTAGTTCCTTGGTCCTTACAACTGATCTGTTAAGAAATTGCACCATTTACCCACTCTTTTGTGTATGGTGTTTCCAGGATGATGCACAGTGGTCTGGACCCCCTTGTGGCAAAATTTCCTGAAGGTTCCATTTAGTAAAGAGATCTATAGGTTTGTGATACCCAATACAATCTTTCTTAACAAATTCTCATTTTTAGGTTGGCTGACGTGGATTTGTGTTTAGGTACACATTAATGGAGATGGGACTGGACTTGCCTGATTCGCCTACAGGGATGCTGATAGACTTGCATTTGAAAAGATGTAAGAAAATTTATGTCATAGTACATGAATAAATTGTTACTCATCCAAGTTGTAACAGATGCTAGGTGATAACCTTTTCAGGTGAGGAAGTTCTTAACGAGTTCAAAGAAAAGTTCAAAATGAGAAAATATACTGGACAGAATAATGAAGCAATTTGGTCATATTTCAGCCAGAGATTGTTCACTCTTATGCGTTCAACCAGGCCTTTCAACTTGACCCTGATGATTATGATGAAAGATGCAGGAGATATGTGGTAAGTTCAGTTTATATGCATATTGGATTTAGATTCATAAGTGTGTTATTTTAGTTTGATTTCCACTTGCTTAATTTATGTTATACTTTACGGGGAGTCTTGTTTGCTGGGTTGTTTGTATGTTGAGATATATGGCTACTTGTCATTTTTGAATTACTGCTATTTTTATTATCTACAACTTTTTTTGTTTGTTTTGTTTTATGGTTTTGATGTTGTCCCTGACTTCAGCCATATCCTTACTTTATCCTTATCATCTTTGTTGGTGCAAGTTTAGGTTGGAGGATCACCAATTTAAAATTTTGATAGGCTACTTGTTTGATGGGTTGTTAATCAAATGTGGAATGCTTAATCTTGTTGATCTTGTTGGGTATGAGAACATTTCACGTTCTGGTGCAAAAGAGGTACGATTATTATTTATATGCCTATGCGTTTGACGTTATGATTTGTTTAACATGTCTAGTACTTATGGGGGAAAACTATTACTATAAAAATCGGTATACCATAAATTTGTATAATTGTTCAAGATATTTAGAGAGTTAACTATTTTAACTACTCTCCAAGCCATGACAGAGAAAATATATCACATGGAGCTTAATTCGGAATCCAAGGACAAGGTACTACTACAGTTGACAGTAATTGAAACAGGATGTAATATGTGCTAACATGATGCAAGAACATATAACCCTTAAGTAGAGTGTAACTGCCAGTAATTGACATAGATTTTTTCTCACTAATAATTGGTATGTACTGAACAACAATGCGAAGGGCTCCAGGACCTTCATAATGCTCAATTATTTTTACAGCAGAGTTGAGGGAAAAACTCGAAAAGAATGGTAATTTACTATTGGAGTGGTTATGCTCGAAACTTTTTTTTATTGCTTTTTCTCTACAATGCAAAAACTTATAGTATTTTCTGTTACTTTTCGCCTGCAGAATAACTCGAGAATACTGAACAACCACTTTTCGATCTAAAAGAGAGATACATACAAGCAAATGCGACCATCAAAGAAAAAGAAATTTTGATCTCTAATATCCTTTGAGCAGGTGAGCGAGAATCTATTTTAATTTTTTCTGTTAGCTTATTGATGCATATGAGCAACAGAGATTCCTATTTTTTCAGTACCCAAGAAAACTTTGGTGTTGGATACTTTATCTGGATTGTCTCTTCATATTCTCACACCTCAACCTTTGATGTCTATTGGCTTAGTAGTGGTTTATGCTTATTCTTACATTCTTGATTGAAACCTGATGTTGACCCGGTTGAATTGACAAGTTTTCTTTCCAATTGTCTTCATTGTCATTTGGTTTGGTTCTTTAGAATTGGCTATCTTATTGAATACTTCTCCAGGAATTAGAGAAGGAACATATTGCAGAAGGTGTACAAGCAACTGAAAGCTTTGTTTTGTCTTTTGAATTTCTTGTAAAGTTCATTAATTAGGTAGTTTTGATTCTAAAACAGGGGTAACTTGATTTTGTTGGATTAGTATGATTTTAAATGAACATGGTTAACTTCATTTTGGTACAAGAAACTCTAGTTTTGAACCTGGTTTTGACCGGTCAAATAGTGGTTTTGACCAGTCAAAACCACTATTTTTTTGTTGTTGCAAAATTTTCGCAACAGTTAGAAGTTGTTGCGACCATTTAATTTCGCAATTGATTCAATCTGTTACGACAAATTCACGTTGCAACAGTTCGTAACTATTGCGACCAAAAATTTGCAACTACTTAACAGCCGTTGCGAAAATTTGCAACATCGACTTTTGTAACAGAGCTGAACTGTTGCGACCCCACTTTGCAACTGCCTCTTACCGCTGCTACTCACTAAATTTGGTGTAGTGTTTGCTTAATATAAGCAACACATTGGTTACTTAATCTTTTTTTGTGTTACTCAATACAAGTAACACATTAGTTACTTAATCAGTGTGCTTATTCTAATCATACTGCATGAGGTGTAGTTTGACCACAAAAATCAATAACCCAAATATAAAGTGGGTTTAAAATTTTAGATATTCATGTCGTATGAAGTGAAGTTTGACCATAAGAAATCCTGGCGAGATTAAAGTATACCCAGATTAATTGGGGTATACCTCATAAGAAAAAACTCGGATCATTATGACGTAAAACATAACATCCCTTAACCATTTATTTCAAAATGACTAATATACCCTTGATTGATTAGCACTATTAATGTGTTTAGGTTAGTTAATTAATTGAATTAAAATTCTCAAATTAGGTATTATTTGGATTGAACTCATGGATTATGTGTTATGGTTTTTAAGGAATTTTTTTGCAACGGAAATGGAACCACACTAGACAAACATGACTGCAAAGTTGTTGAGTGATTTTATACTTAAAATTATAGAAGGAATCAACATTTTCAATTCTAAAAGAATGAAAAGTCGGCAAGGTTGACAAAAAACTACCCTGCCGACTATAGGATTTTTGACACACAAAGAAAGGTGTTTAAAAATGCAAGATTAGTCGGCAAGATATTAATTTCATAACCTGCAGACTAAATTATAGTGGGCAAGGTATTAATTTCATAACCTGCTGACTAAAATATAGTCGGCAAGGTATGGGGATGGATACCGTGACGACCCTATAACTGCTAATCTCACAGATGAAAAGTCGTCACAGTCGACAAAAAAGTATCCTGCCGGCTATACTTTAGTCGGCAAGGTCGACAAAAAAGTATCCTGCCGATTTTTGATTTGTTTTGATTCTTCGTTTTTTTTATTTCATCATAAATAGTTAGAGTTTTGAAGAAAAATTTTGAATTTTTTTTAATATATTTTAATCGGCATGGTTTGTTTTATTGTATAAAAAGTATGGGCTGTTTGGTCTTTTAACATCTTTTAGACATCCCTTGGCACACTGGTTTAGATGGGAACAAAATGGATATACACCAACTAATCTGGGTATACCCCAATTTCACCAGGTAAGAAATCAATATCCCACGTTCTAAACAGGTTGAAAATTTAGATTACAATACAAAGGGCAGACAAAACCTTGAATGTTGAATTTTTACTCCATACTGCTAGTGTCAAAGTCAAGTCAAACTGTCAAGGTGGTCAAGATTTATGGGGGAAAGTTTTGGTACTTTATAATTTTAAATGTTCTCCCCTTTATTTTATCGTAACAGGCTTTGAGAAACATGCGGCTGCCACAAGGTTGGAGTTGTTGGAAGGACAATTATATGTAACTTCATCACCACAAGATTAATTTATTTTCATCAACAATTAACAAATTAAAGAACTCACAGGACCACTAAACGCAAAATGTAGTTCAACCACCGAATCGCCAATGGCCACTTGGGGAACTACGAACACAAGTCTTAAATTAAAGAACCATTACTACGTTCCACAGTCAACTGTCCAAAAAGTACAGCTCGTAGCTTCGACCACAAGTTTAGCGGTCGCCTTGGTAAATGCTCGGATCTTAACACTTAGGTGGTAGTCTCTTGCCTACCAATTGAAAACTATTATAAGCTGATTAAGTAAATTACTACGAAGGAATCCCAGAAGTGTTGTACAGACTTTAGGAGCCGTTTCTCGCAAGAAATGTCTCCCGAAGACTTGGATTCTCAAATTGTCTTTTTTTCACGGACTAATTTAGATTGTCTCATCCGGTATTTTGGTACCTTCCCTAATAAAGATATCCCGTAAAGCTACCCTAGCTAGCAGCCCGTAAAAAGTAAAATGACCGGGCACGGTATTTCTTTAGCAATAGTACCTGAAAAATATTTAGCCATGCAATTTTAGCACTGCTAAAAATCTATTCTTAATTAAGTTGTCTAGAAACAAAAAGGCAGTAACAAAAGAAATGGTTTCTGATGATTTAGCTTGAGATTTTAACTTCCGCATAAATTTAAACGAAATGGAGCTTGGGGAGGTAGTCAGACTTCTACAACTATTAGGTGACCCAACTACTATAAGTTCAAATGGAGAAGATATGAGAGTTTGGAATTCAGGTAAGGTATTTTGGGTGGTCAATATATATGAATTTCTAGATACTAATAGTTACTTAAGATTCCCTAGTAAACAATTGTAGAATCCAAAAATCACCATGAGAGTTTTTTTTTCTGGTATGGACTTTATGCTTTCAAGGTGCGGCAACATTAGATTATATTTTCAGAGCTGGTACAATCCAAGACGCAACTTGCCATTTCTGTCAGTCAGACAATGAAATAAATTCACATTTATTTCTTCACTGTTTTTACACTAAACAGATATTGGATTACTTCTTAGAGAGTTTTGGTGTTAAGTGGGTTCAGCCCGACGGAGTTAGAAATATTTTGTGCGAATGGGGTCCAAATAAGAACAATAGAATATCTAAAAAATTATAGGGTATGGTACTTTTTGCAATCTGGTGGAATGTGTGGAGGGAGCATAATGACATAAGTTTTAACAATAGAGCAAGGGAGGCTAAACAACTAATTATTACGCTGAAGTGCTCTCTTTTCAACTGGTCATTACATACGGAATTGTTTAAAGATATCTCGCTCTTAACTATCATTTGTAATTGGGATGATGTGTTGCACAACTAATCCTTATTTTTATTTCCATTTTTCTCTCTTTTCTTGTAACTTTTGTCACTGATTTAGTGACACTTTTCTTAATAAGATTTTGCCTTTGATAGTCAAAAAAGATTGCCTTTGATAGAAATTTAGAGTGGAGCGGCTTTTTCGATTGACCTTTGGTAAACACCTGGCTTAACTGTAATTTATCGCCTCCTTTCAAAATAGGTAGCGAAAGAAAATGAACTTCTGGCTTCTGGGGTAGCCTAAGCCAGGTCTAGCCTAGCTGTAGTTCAGGCCCTGGATTGTTTTATATATATTTTTGGTATCCTTCCTAACAAAGATAGTAAGTACTTGTAAGGATGTGCCCATTAGTACCCATGTAAAAACCAGATAACCGCGCACGACAGGTGGGCCGACCGAAGATGACTGTTTGCACAGTGCAGGCCAATGAAAACAAAAAGATAGAAAGAAAAAGTGAATTATTTTAACAACAACACCAGTATAATATTTAGCCACGATTTTTAAAAACTTTAGCATGTTTAAATTCATTCATAATTAAGATTTTCTTATATATATTTTGGTACCCTCCCTAACAAAGATATCCCGTAAGTAGCCATGTAAAAATTAGATGACCGTGTGCGGTGTGGGGCCGACCGAAGATGACTGCTTGAGCAGCGGAGGCCGATAAAAGAAAAAGCAGGAACGAAAAGGGTATTTTTTAGCAACGGTACTTGGAAAAAATTTACCACGGTTCTTGAAAACTAGCACTTTTATATGCGTTATTGGCAACGATTGGAACGTTTATGCGTGTTCCAAAATGATCTATGGAGCTTTTCTTCTTCGCCCACGATTTGACCAGCACGTGAACCGTTTTTCCAGGTTAAATTTCATACTCAAAGTTCTCCGGCTATGGATTCAATTTCTCTAAGAAAAATTCAACCTATATAAATTATAACGATTATTAACCATTTGGTGGAAAATTTTGAAGAACACAACGTATAATGAATCGAATTTATAACTTTAAGAAAAAAAAATTATCAAAACTTTGAAGTTCGAAATTCTTTGACCAAGGATGATATTTATCTAAATTTCTTTCAATTTAAAAATGATACACTAATTAATAGGTCTCTATTGTAAAATATTTTTAAAGAAAACAACTAAGAATCGATGATTTTCAAAAAAAAAAAAAAGTTTTAAAAAATCGAAACTCAATTTTGAGGACCAGAAAAATATAACGGACAACTTACAGTCGATTTGGTCGACCGAATTGCTTTCTTCCGACTGACATTGAAAACCCAGTTCACACCCACCTTCACACAAAATAATATATGTTGTGAGGAATTTTTTGACACAGATTTTCTTTAAAGCACTCCATATGGCCAGGTGTGGAGCTAGGATGCATTTGATGGTGCAGTCAAAATTACCTGATATTGGTTTCCTTCTGAATTTAAAGTGAGATTTCACCTTAATAAATTAACATTATTACACCTGAACTGAACAATTGAGTGGCATCTCATTTAAGTCCACGATACTAAATATATATTCACGAATCACGACTCTACCCATCAAATCTATTGGGTTTTGGGGCCACCATACAACCCCCTCTGGATGAGTTTGCTTTATGCGGGAATTAAGATTATTTTTTCTTTTGTTTCATGCCGAGAAACTTCCCTTTCAATCCGAACATTCTATGGCTATTACTCCACAAGCCTCAATCTAAATACTAGCATTGGTTGGCTGAGGAGGAAGGGATGTTTCATGAGCGTAGTGTAAATATCAAATGAACCAAAACCAAAGCAATTATCGTTCTTCAAGCACATCTGTATCATCTTTATCTAGACTTTCTTGGTTTTAGCTTTCAATATGTTAAAACCTATCTAGAAACCCTACTATTATAATGTGGCTGCAAAACATCCAAAAAAGAATACTTCATTTAGCTGTCTCAGCATCGTCTTTAAAAAACCTCCATTTGCCATTTGCTTTTTTCGCATTTGCTGAACATTTCTATCCATTTTATGATTGTCACGTGCATTCTCTAACGCAGGAGTTACAGATTCGTACAATCCCTTCTCTAACATATACACATACCAAAAGAAAAAAAAACAGAGAACAAAAACATATAAGCAAGACCGTGCAGGATAGCATTTGTCTATAAACAACTGGTTTTCTCACAAAAAAATATCCAAACTCATATATGTCAAAAGTACTCTATTTCGTCTATAAAAATATTGGCAAATTTATGTGGGACTAAACTAGGTTCATGGCCCAGTCAGTTTCTAAATCTACTTCTGAGTTTTACATCATTGCTAAATGGGATATCGGAATTAACATGGCACTATTTGAGTGATCTGATAGTTACGTTTGGTAGTTTTCTTTTTATTTTATATAGAATGGTATCCCTTTCACAAAAATTAGCATCAGGTTTTAGCGATTATGGAATTTTATGTCTAAAAGTTTTAGGATTTAATGTGTGCGGCATGTGCAAGAAACTTTTTTTTTTTGTTTTAATCTCTTAGTTTTGTCCCTATTTCTAGGAAGGTAAATAATTTCCTTTCAAGAGATTGACAAATTCTAACCCCGGAAAAAGAAACGTTATTTGTGTATTCAAGTTCAACCAATTGCCAACTACGCTAAAAATGTTGGTTCCGCTATCATATTTTAATAAACATGGTGATACATTGTCAGGAATAAGCTATCCTATTTATTCTTTTATTGATAAAAAATATGACATTCCGTAATATTTGTATACACATACTATAGGATGCGGCATGGGATATGTTTCATCTCAAGTTTGTGTTGAGCATTTAGAACATGTTGACCAGGAGCTGAAATCGCATCACTATGATGCACCACGCATGTGGAATGCTGGCCAACAACTGAAATGCATCAGCATGGTGCATTTTTTGTAATTCGCCTAGCAAAAGCAGGAGGGACTTAGTATATGATCATCTACTCCCTTTTTTCTATTTATAGAAATGTCAATAAGACAGATATAAAGAAGGGGTGTTGGTTGAAGGTGCATAAATGTCAATATGACCATCTCTAAGCTACAAAGCTTAGCCTGTAAAGCATATATGATGCGAAAATTATGCCACATTGTTTGATCAAGAAAGCTTCATTATGCGTAGGCATCTTCGTTGCTGCGCTGCTAAACCCATAAATGGAACATTTCTGCATCTTACTTACATAAGAATGCATCGTGGTATAAATGATGCATCATTCATTCAAATGTACCCAAACAGAATCGGATGGTCATGGGTGGCAAACATCTCCCCAAATTTCTTATGTAGAAATGTCAATAAGACGACGCATATAGGGAGAAGGTGTTTTTTGGAATGAACATAAGTTAAAATATATAATCTTGCCTATGTTGCATGCACAAAAAAACATATAATGTTCAAGCGTTATATTTTTTTGTTGTTTATCAAGAATGCATCAGAGTGATATAAAATGAAGGAAAGATGAATGATGTAATAATTTGCATGACCCGAGCTAAAGAACACATACTTGCTAATTAAGTGACCTTATTGATGCACATTCGTGTGCATTACTTGTTATAGTCCATTGGCCTATACAAACTAACTAGGATTTGCTTGGAATTTTTCCTTGCAATACGAGTTTGTTTTGGTTACTAGTTTTGAAGTTGATGAACTATGGTCATGATTGATCACTTCATGGTATGGTTTGGGTAAATAGGCATCCGCAACGGAACACATTTGCGGTTCAACATCTGATCGCTCATATCATCTAATTGGGAGGTGAACACGACATTTTCGTGACTCACATAGTCAGGATCGATAATGAGAGACAAAAGATAATAGTTACCGTACTTAGTGAGATAGTTTCAGCCCATTCCTTGGATGCTCATACTTCCTATAAAGTTACGCGAGATAGGCACGCCCCAATGTTGAATTGGGCATGGCCAGAAAAGTAAGCTAACTGGTATACAAGTTAGGGAAGCTTGCATAAGCTAATTGCATCATAAAAATGATACAAGGAAATGAGGGCATGAGCATGGATGATGCATCTTTGGCACGAACAAAATTAGTGCATGCATACAACTCATTATAGAAATGAAGAAATAACATGGATATAGGCTTGTAATGGACTATGTGCAAGTCCAAGGCATACTCTA